>NC_133433.1:28615848-28945692 GCF_011762505.2 Arvicanthis niloticus | reverse complement strand
ATCTTTCAGCCATTTCTCAATCTAATCAAATTTACAACCATGATTATTTATCATAAAAAGGCGTGATTACTGAATTAGACCTTGACATTTCACAAAGTAATTTAGTTTATAGTATCAAATTTTTATATCTATACAATGGAGGTAAACAGAAACATGACTAAAAACCCCTTTTATTTATACTAAGGATGTCAAATTGTTCCTTTCCATTGGAAATCTCATAAGTGTTGGCTCTTCCATGTAGTCTTGCATTTGAAGGACCAGTAACAATTTCTTGTGATTACCTGCTCAGTTTGAAGCACTATCTTAACTACAGTCCAAACTTTTTCTCCTGTATCCATAACTGTGCCTCTTCCTCTGTGGGATTATTCTTTACCAATTGTCATTGAAATCAATTTAAAAGTGATGTATTCAAGAGAGCTGTTTGATCCAGTGTTTTAAAGTTATGTATTCAAGGAGCTGTTTGATCCATGTGTTTAAGATACTATTGCTATTGCCTATTTTCCTGTTTGTTTAAATCACATACAGAAACCATTTATGTTATTAGTTTATTTTACAGTATTTTGTCTCCATTTCTCATAAACAGTAAAATAAATAAAAATTAGAAAATAAACCTGTTTGGTATGTTGGATTATGCACAGAATACACAGAAAAAAAATACTGATAAGTACTAATAATTATTAAAATTGAAACACCATCAGAATGTAAGACAACAACAGCCACAACTATTATACTAACTAATATTACATAAGTGTCTTGGAAAAAAGTTGAAGACATACATATCTTTTGGAAATCACCTAACAATATTACCTGCTTTTCTTAAATAACACAATAGTGATTTAATATTTTATAGTCTTATTTATCATTGAATTAGAAGTTAACATCACTGAAGTTTGCCAAGATAGGTATGTAGTCTCCTCATGACTTAGAAAAACTTGAGCTTATTGTTTCAATATCTCTCTCAAACATGCACATGTATCTGTCCACAACCAAAAGGAAAATGAAAAGAAATATTTATCTTGTATTAATTTGAGATACCCTAGTAGTAAGTGAATACCCACACACATGTGTATAACCTTCAAGTCAGTCCAATATCACTAATATTTATTGTGTAGGCACAGCACACTGATATGTCAAGAATGCATATAACTGGCAGTTTGTTCTTATGCTTTACAGACAGGATCTAATAGGATAACTAAATAATTCAAAAAGTAACTTAGCTATATTGCCACATTTATTTTGCTAATGTAACCACTATATTAAAACCATGAAGATGTAATAAAGTATCATAAAAGTTCCCTTTATTATATAGGAACTTCATATATAGTGACTAACACTATACTTTTTAAAATGGAAATTGTTTGACTCAATTCTTAAGTCTGGCTTTTGAAAAAAAATTTTTCTCCAGCTGTACTTTGTGGTTTGAGGTAAAAGAAACAACAATAATAATAATAATAATAATAATAATAATAATAATAATAATAATAGTACTGAAGTGGAAACATCAGTAAGTACTCAATGGTTCTCAAGTAGTATTGGCAATATAACTGCCTTGATATAAATATGAAATGTGTGTGTGTGTAAACAAAATTATATCCCATGCTTATTTTACTCTCAATTAAACCAAGACAGAGAGATACTGAGTTAATGACTTGCTTAAAGTCAAAGAATGAAAGGTATAGAAATAACACATTATTCATGATGAGAACACAATATATAGCCTTAGCTATAAATTTAAAGCCATTGGAAATGTTACAAGAATATGTGTACTCCCATGCTCGTTGCAGCAATGTTTACAAAAACTAAGATACAGAATCAACATGGATGTCCATCAGCAGAAAACTGAATAAGTAAAATGTGGTATGTGGAAACACAGAAGGATACTCCTCACCTTTAAAAGGGTAAAAAGCTATAATTAGCTATAATATAGGCAAATATGTAGGAAAATATGCTAGGTGAAACAAGCCATGCACATAAAAATGAATTCCTCACGGTCTCACTTATATATGCGGAATGTAGAATGGAGGGATTTAGAGAAATGGTCAGTAAAATGATGGTTAAAAGATCTAGGGGTAGAGATTGGAAAGGAGGAAAGAATCAAGAATTACAAAGACTCCAAAAGATAGGGAGAATCAGAGAGGAGCTGGAGGAGGCGACATCATGATAAAAATATATTGTATGACAAAATCTTAGTAATAAAACAAAAACAATTTAAAAGATGGGAGAAATTGATTTTGAGGTGTTTTGTATAACAGAATAACCATAATAATTATAGTCAACAATCATATGTATTTCAAACTAAGATTATAACTTTCAGAAGACTCAGTGTAAAATATAATAGTTAAATGAGGTGATAATTGCCTTTATTGGCTAGATTTAATCTATATATGTAAGTATGCCCATATGTATGTGTCTATCAAAGCATCACATTGAACCAGCGTAGATGTATATTCTTATTATAAAGAGAAGAAAAAAAGTGGAGGGGAAGCCAATGGTGAAAGGGGAGTTGGAGCGCAGTGTCTCTTAAACTACTTCCTGCTGTGTAGGGGCATAGTCCGTTGTGGGGAGTAGCTGGCTTTACCATCGGGGTCCACTCGGTAGATGTGAGTGTCAGGTTCCTCTGTGGACAGCTGCTGGTAATCCTGTAACAGGAACTGATTAATAGTTTGATTAGAAATAATAACACCAGGAGGGTGACTAAACAGCGTGTTACAAAAGAGAGTATCTGCTTTTATATGAGTTTTTAAAAATCTCAGAACTGTAGGTCTCACTTTCCCTAAAAATGGCATTTTTCTTGGAGGAACCGGTGAAGATCATCTTCTTTAGCTGTCAGGACATCTGGACCCCATCAGTTCTGAAGCACCACAGCTGGAATCCTGAGGGTCTTGTATGTAGAAAAGAGTGTCTTGTGGTGTTGGTAGAAATGCTTGATCCATGATCCTAGCTTATATATCTGACAAGACCAGTATGGCCAGCCCCCATAATCATCTAGCCAGTTTCTATAATAATATTCTATCTGGTCAAAGAGAAAGCAGGTAGCAAGTCTAGAGAATATAATATTTAGATGGGATAACAGATATAGGGATGATAGCAATTTGGATTGCTTCTTGGCATCTGGCTATGGAGCAGTTTCCTGACCCTGTTTGGAAAGACTGTTTGTTATCTGTGAGGGTCTCTTGAATCTCGAACCTCCAGATGTAAGGGCTGATCTGGATAGAAACAAGCAGCAGGGGAAGGAAAGGTGGAACCGTGAGGTCTGTGTGGGCCTGTCTGGATGCCTAACTCATATGGCGGGACGCAGTGGCACAGCTCACGTGGCGGTAGTTTTGTGAGCCTGCGGCAGTGGGTAAAATTGGTCTGCAGCAGCGGTGGAAATTCATGCAGTCAGTGATGGCTGCAGGCCACATGGTGTAGGTCCTGCACGGTTTCAGGGGCCAGAGGCCGTGGCAGCTGCTGCACCGTGGTACCTGAAGTTTTCAGTCTCATCTCAATGCACCAGTGTTAGATGGTATTCGACATCCAGGCATGCAGCTTAGAACAGACCACACCAGACCAAACGGTTCCAATGGGTGGGGTTTATTCAGGAGATAGGACAAAGGTGGGGGAAAGAAGATGGAAGAAGAGAGCAAGGTCAGAGGGGTCTGCCTGTTTTACATGGGCGGTGACGTGACATAGCCTCTTCCAGGAAAGGTGAGGTAGCTGGGTGGATTCTGGGAGTATATGGTGGTTGCCTTGGCAACAATGTGGGGGTCACTGGGTTTGGAGCCTGATACCAACATATATGCTTTTGATTTGTCAATCAAAAATAATCAATAATAAAAATTTTGAAGATGAAAAATAAAAATGACAAGAGTCTTTAAATCCTAGGTAAAGAAAAGAAGATGGTAGGTTTCAACAGCATAGGCATTTTATAAACTGTACAAAGCACACACATGGCAAATTCTAAACTGAAGACGAAAGAGTCAAAGAAAGAAGAAGGGGAGAACTGGGAACATCAAATGTGTCAAAAATAAATGAATTTTTACTAAATCATTTCAAAGAGTGATAAAATGAAATGTATTAAAACCTAAATATAGAAAATGTAGGGCTGCATAAATGACAGATGGTAACCTACTTTTGCCCCAAATTTCAATCCTGTTGTACCAAATTTCATGAGTAAGTGCCAAACTATTAAAACTAGGGCTAGGCAAAACTAGTGATGTCGTGTAAGTATCCAGATCATTTTAAAAAAAAAAATGTTTTGGGTTTGGCAAAACCTTCCAAAACATTTTTCCAAGACATTTTCCTGTTAATTTTTAAATCCTCATCTATTTCAGAGGAAATATAATATGTATCTTTCTGATTCATCTACATTTAACTCATCAAGACTTCATTTGGTAACAGTTATCTACGGCCAAAGTGTTCTCCCTTTCTGAGGTAGTCATGGGTCACTGAGATGAACGGCATTGAAAGGGCAAGCTCCGGCTCAACTCCAACACTCAGGAAGACAAGCTTTAACTTACAAAGACCAAACAACTACTGGTTAATCTTCAAGGGCGCCAGTATGAGGGAAAGTACGAGTGAGTCATGGCTTTGTATGAGCCTATGACCTGTGGTGTAGTCTCCTGGTAGTTATGTAAGAATAAAGACAGAAGTACAAAAAGGAAGAAGATAAAAGGGAGCTTTTGTTTGTATCAATGTGTACTAAAATACAGTCAGTACAAGCTATCTAAAGTGTGCAAACTCAAACCTTTGGGCAACAAACTAGCAATTCACTTCACCTTCATAAATTTGCTCACACAGGACATGTATTTTCCTTATACTTAGATATTCAATGCCATGTCAGGTGCTAAGAATTCAGAGTATTGGGATTTAGATAAGGCAGCTGTGTAAGAAAGTATGAACAAAAAGTATCCTTTATGAATGTATGAACAAAGAAAGTATGAACAAAAGTATCCTTTATGAATGGATACTGTTGCTCTCAAGGTCTCAGGTTACTAAATGAAAATCTCAGAACCACATATTGGATACAACCTTCCCAGTTGTCATTGAAGACCTGAAGGCTTTTGCCACTGCTCTTGTTTGTCCACTGCAATCAGATGGTAAGACCCTACTGCTGCAGACAACACTCAGCTTGAAACTAAGCAGACTCTCTCTTGCCACTGACTAGCTTATATGGTGCTAGAATGTACTTTACAAAACAGAATAATGGGTTACATAAATATGGACTTAGGATATTTGCCAATTAAAAATTGTACCATTTTTCATATGCATATAACCATAGATAATTTTCTAGTCTACATAGCACTCACTGTCTGTGCAGTCTACTGTGTGATCTTCTCAGTAGTGTTTCACCTATGTCATGAAACTATACAGTTTTCTTCTAGAAATTCTGTCTCCCATTACTTCTTTGTAATTTGGCCACTCTTCTGTAACTCCTGTTGACCACTCCCTCTAACTGCTTTCTATACACTGTGTTACTCGTTTTTTTTTTTTCTGCCCTATTAATAACTTCAATTCACTTTCAAGATGATCTTAGCTATTACTACAAATTCTACAAATAGTTGAATTATTTCTAATTTTTAGACCTCTAGGTTTCCTTCTTTCTTATCATGTAGATTGAAATCCCAACTACCAAAATTTTATTTCTAGATTTTCTAAAAATACCTGCTTAATTTTTTTTCTGATATTTTGTTTTGTACCTTTCCCTAAAGCCTGCCAACTCTTGCCTGCCTTCTTTCTTTTCCTTCACCCTCCTTCTCTTAATCTCTCCCTCCCTCCATTACTTCCTTTCTTTTTTCTTACATCTATTCTTTTCTTTCTTCTTTCATATTTCCCTCCTTTCTTTCCTCTGTCCTTCTCTCTTTGCTTGTCTCCATTTTTTTTTCTTTCTGCCTTCTATAACTTAAAAATAAAGGAATACCTTTTTTTAAAAAAAAAAAAAGCATAAACAATGCACACTTACATGTGGAGGCAGACGCAACAATTCTTATCAGTTGCTTAGATATTTAGCCATACTCTGTGTAAATGTGTGTGTGTGTGTGTGTGTGTTTGAAAGAGGGAGAGAGAGAGAGAGAGATTGAAAACATACTGTCTATACCATTTTATTGTTTAATATAGTTTGGAAATTAATCATTCACAAAAGAAAACTGACTCATTGCTCATGGAGAACATAAAATATGCACTTGTATAAATGTGTGCACTACATGTATACCACATGAATACAGGTTCCCACAGGTGCCCTTCCCCAAAATAAAATAAATGCATATCCTGTGAAACATTTTCAGGATTTTTTTTAGTACAATAAAATAAATATTCCTAAATAACTGTTAAAATGTTCACTATATGCATTTATATTTTCAATGTGCAGAAGCAAAATAATTCAGTCAAAGATAGAAAATTTAATTTAATAGAAAATTAATAGAAAATTTAATAGATACTACTTAATTATTTCTAACTTGATATCCTCACCAAATATTATCAATAATTTTATGTTTACATGTTTAGAGGAAATAATGTTCATGACACAATTAGCTTAGCTTTCACGTCTTACAGATAGTCTGTGACAATTTATTATAGCATATAATTTCAGATGTCTGTTTTCCTCTTTGTTAGATTTCTGTTTCCATATTTGAATAACTTTTTATTACTATATTCACTAACTGTGATATTGGAATACTTTTTTTAAAACACATTTTTCAGCTTATCTTTTTTTTTCCCAGAAACAATGGAAACTCAATTTCTGGGCACAACAACTAGAATCCTAATCTTGTAAGCCATATTATATCTACTTCCTCTGGTTGTGAATCCTGGTGGATCCGCCATGAAACTGGGAGACACTAGCAGCTTCATCTTGCCCTTTTGTTATCCTAGATTCAAAAGCCCCTAAGCCTCTCCTGCTTCCTCTTTCTTTTGTCCAACCCAGAAGTCCCTCCTACTCACCAAGTGATTAATTTCTTTATTCATTCAGGGAGGTTACAAGACTGTCACCTGAGTATGTGACTCATTCCTCATTCTAGACAGCCCCTCCTGGGAGAGTGGAATTAACAATAAAATGCAGGCAGCACAGAGCCATTCACAACGTTTCCCCCTTTCTGTTCACTTAAAAGACTCTTTTATTTCAGATATAAATTGAAACACAACTATTACCATTTTGTAACTTATAAAGTACAAGATAGACCTAACACCCAGTCCACCATTTTTGTCAATAAAATAGAGCACTGTTATCCATCTTAACTTAAAAAGACTTATAATTCTACATCTGATTTATGTCCTGGCTTTAGATTGTATGCCATCTGAATCTCAAATCATTGGCTATGAGACTATAAGTAGTTTTTCAACCCCATCAGAAATCTGAGAATGACCTACATTAACTAAAAATATATAGGGCGCTTAACACAGGTGCAGAACTGAGACAAATTGTAAAGACAGTTGCTTACCCATACAGTCTCAGTAAATCAGGAACTTGAAGCATCTGTCTTCAGCCTTCTGGCCCAGGATCATCTGACAGACCTTTGGGAAGCAAGAATATTAAGAACTAGCCTATTCTGTCTCTGCAGAACTAAGCTGTCCTAAGCTGTAAATTGTGTGCTTTCAAGAACAGTACAGGTCTGCAGGAGATAGTGGAAGTTTTTTGTCCAGTGGTGATCTAGCCTCAATGTACAACCTCACCTGGAAGTAAAACGCTCAGCAGCCTTTTCTTTGAATCCATGATTGGGGAGCTGTTAGGAGCAGATATGTCTCAACAACAAAAGAACCAATAACATTAAATGTCACATTCTGTGGATTTCTGATGTTTTTGAAAACCAACTATCTATGTAAAGTAATCTGGACAGTTCTCCATTAACTACTTTCAGCTATTTCTAATTAAATATCTAAAAATACCCTAACGGTAAAGCCATGAATGTGCTATTTGGCCCTTAACTCACAGGCTTAAACATCTCAAATCAGGTATAATGACATTTATAGAAGGACTCAGTCCAAACCTTGTATTTATAAAATTTTGTATCAATAGAAGAAATTTATACCAATGCAACCTTGATTCTATATCAAAATAAATTCTGTACTAAAATAAGAAATTATGCCTTTAACTTAGTAATAATTATAAATATTTCTACCAAATGAGATTATGGCTATACAACCAACTCTAGCTTTTTCATCCCTGTTCCTATTATGACCATTTCTATATTCCCTAGAAAGACAACCTTAGAATAACCACTTCCAGCCCCAAATCCCAGGGAACTGGAGTGATAATTTTTTTATAACTTCTTCAAGCTGAATATGGATATTGAGATATTTTCAAAGGGTTGGAGGGTAAAAAAAAAAAAATAGGGGAGTTGGTTGGCCATAAGAATACCACAACAATTGTATTAGTCTCTGATGTCTGTGTCCTGACTGGATCCGGCTGAAAATCCAAGACATCAGGAGTTCAAGCAGGTCAGTTTAGCATGTCTGACAATGAGACTCACCAAGGCTGTGTATTTTGTAATATACAAATCTCAAAACAAAATTTTAGTATCATCAAGATAATTTTTTTGTTTGATTGTCTGGAATCTAGTTCTCTGATAATCACCCTCTATCAAATCTTAACCATATTACTCTGGAAGAGTGGTATATAGACACTAATCACCTTTTCTAAAAATGCAAAGACAAAACCTTTCTACCAAATCAGCATATCCTTGAGCCAGTAACCAGAAAAGCCTTTATATTGACCTCTCTCCCAAAGGAATAACACAATCACAAAACTCAAAATCACACCCACTTTGAAAATTAAAACAATCCAAATGAATCCAATCCAAAAAAAAAAAACAAAGTAAACTAAAATACTGTATCTATTCTTAGGCCTTATCTATTTTGCCAAGCAAGACTAAAAACCCAAGATTCCCATGGAGCCCATGTTAGACAGAATTTGAATATCCTGTAAGATGTATTAAAGCAAACAATCTTCATACCATCTTACTGTTTGGCTCTCTGCCTAGAGCAGTCATCTTGTTATACCATCTATCTGTTCAGCTCTCTGCCTGGAGCCACAGACATTAATTTATTAACACCTGTTTACAATATCTATCTGTTTGAGCTCTCTACCAGGAACTACATTTATTAACTAATACCTGTTATAGCAAGTAATTATCACTGTCCTCTCTACTTGGAGTCAGTGACTAATTTTCCCTATTCTAGTTCTGAACCATGGGCAAAAATCCCCATGTGATTCTGACAAAATGTGTATATAAATCTTTCCTAAAAGCAAATAATCCCAATTTTATAAATTCACAGTTCAGTCCATCTCTTCTCTAAGAATTAGGCAGCTTCCCTCTTCCTCCTGACTCAGAGCGGGCCATCTTGCCTCTTTCCACAGCAGGGGACATGGAGCCTGTTTTCCTTGTTTCAATTCCCTATACTTGAGTCCACATGACTTGTCTCAGTGCTACCCAGCTGCTCACTTAAAAAAATAAAACTCTTACTTCTCTGGCTAATAATCTTAAATTTCTAGTGGATTCTTGCCCAACATGTTGGTTTGCCAGCTGTTGTGGGAAATATTAAAAAGAATGGCATGCTCCCATGCTATGCAAAGCACTGTCAGGCCACATGGCACCAGCAAGGTGTTCTCATCTCGGCAGACTCCCTGGCCCGGTGGTTCTCAAAATGTCTCCACTCAACTCACTAAATTCCCACTGGCAGGTTGCTACCACACCACTCCCATGCTTCATAACCCACACAGCCTTTGTAGTGTACATCAGGTAAACTCACACTTTGCCGCTGTATCTTTCTCTCTGGAACCCAGTTGAGTTGATGTGGGGAGAAGAAAAACACCACACAAACTTAGTTCAGAGACAATGATAACCCAATCTCTGGGCACAAGAACTAGTATCCTAATCTTGTAAGCCATATTAAATCTAATTTCTCTGGTGATGAATCCTGGTGGATCTTCCATGAAACTAGGAGATACTAGCAGCTACATCTTGCCCTTTTGCTATCCCAGATCCAAAAGTTCCTAACTCTCTCCTGCTTCCTCTCTCCCCTCAGTTTATCTCTTATAATCACATTTTGTGTTTTTATTGTTGAGCTTTTAAAATTTCATCTGGGAGCGTGGGGCTGTTCCCTCGGCAACGATGTGGGAGTCGCCTAGAAGTGACATCACTGGGTTCGGAGGCTGATACCAACAATAGTTAAGTTTGTTTTACTTAAATTGTAGCCGCCAGCAGCTTCAGTCAACCAGGTTCACCTGAAAGGAAGACTGGGAATGAAAGGGGAATGGAGGGTGAGAGAAAACATGGGGCCAAGACAAAGTATTCTGATCAAAGCCTGAAGTTTCATATTCTGCTTTCAAATATAAAGGGGAAGCCCCATCCCATCCCAGAACTTCTTCTCACTTCAGCCAGTGTGGGTGAGAGATCGCAGCCCAGACATAACTAAAGGCAAACTCAGCAGGTGGTCTATTCTTCTTAGCTCCTGTAGCAGACAGCAGGCTCCCAGGGCAGGTAGTGCCTCCTGGGTCCTATTGTTTTGGTCTACTGTGGTAAATGACTCCATTCAGGACTGTTCATGGCTGGGGTGAGGGTACATTAAATAGCTTTAGTACCAGTGTTGTATAGGGTTTTCGGAGGAATGTGACAGATTTTCTATTTTGTAACATTCTGAACAAGAGTAGATAAATTGAGTTATCTATTTTGAAACTTTGATAGGACCTAATTATTTTATCCTTTGAGTCCATTATTTTCAGAGGCAATAAATTATTAAATTTTTTTTCACTATTTTATAATTAAATTTTCTAGCTCTTTTTGGGTAGAGTTGAAAGAGAATTTTCACTATAATTCAACATTTCAAAATTATTTGTATAATCTGAACAAGCCAGTATTGTCAATGTCTTCAAATACTTGAGGATCTATGGACCAGCAATTGAAATCCTTTCTTCTCCTATATTATACATATAATACAAATTATTTAAATAACTACATTCTTTCTTTAAGGGCTTACATTTGTGTGTGTATGTGTGTGTGTGTGTGTGTGCCTGTCTGTCTGTCTGTGTTTATCTGCATTTGTATGCCTATGTCTGTGAATGTTGGCCAAGGTGCTGATTGAAGGATGTGATGGTTTTAATGAGAATGGCCCTCATAAGCTCATATGTTTGAATGTTTGGTCTGCAGTTAACTGTTTGGGAAGAAAATATTAGATGTTATGTCATTATTGAAGTAGGTGTGTTGCTCAGAGTGGGCTTTGTGGTTTTAAAAACTCACTCTAGTCTCTCTCTCTCTCTCTCTCCCTCCATGATATGGAACAGGATATAAAGCCCTCTGTTATTGTTATAGCACCATGCCTGTCTGCATCCCACTTTGATGAGATGGAACTAACCTTTTAAAATTGTAAGCAAGCTCATAATTAAATTATTTCTCATATAAAAAAGTTGCCTTGGTCCTGGTGTCTCTTCACAATGAAACAGTAACTAAGATAGTGATGATAGAACAACCTATAGAAATTGGTTCTCTCCTTCCACTGTGTGGGAACCAGGAATCAAACTGATATTATCATACTTGTTACCAAGCATCTTTTCCTGTGGATGAATTTACTCATGAATTTACTCAGTGCTGGGGTCTCACAGCAACAATTAATACCCAGGGAAGACAGTAAAGGTGGTATCAGTGATCAGAGGACAATTTGAAATTTAACTATTGCTGATAGCAGCAGGGGAGTAAGAAAAGAAGCTTAGTTAAGTGGTCTCTTTTCCCTTTGGCTCAGGAGCCCCTTATAGATAAGGCCTGATCAGGTGAGAACCTCAGAGTTTATTAATTCTTTGTGAGTCAGATAGAATGAAAAAGAAAGAAAGTTAAGCACACAGACATGCATACTGGATGAAGCAGAAAAGGGCTACACTGCCAATTTATTGTTGTTCTTAGTTTTTATACCTTCTCAGGATAATTGACCACATGGTTTCCTAAGCAATTTCACATTCCATAAATTCATAGTAAGTTTAAGCTAATAGTTCATCTCATAGATCTATAAGGCTTAATGAGTTATAGTAGACTTGCTTAAATGTCTTTCCATTGAAGCAAGTACCTTACTTAAACATTATTATCTTTTTTTCTAACCCCATTAGTTCATTATAAGTTTAAAGCAATAGTTTTTATCTCATAAGTTACCATGTTTTTTGTCAAGGCTCAAATATCTGCCTTGTGTCTTATTATTTTGATGTCTTTTATACATAAACCATTCATCATTTATTTTCTGTCCTTGCACCTACAATAAATTGCCCATTTCAAGTTTATGACCATTAGTTACAAGATAGTGGCCTCATTACTAACTAGAATGAATATTTTTCTAGATTGTAAACATCTTCCAAATCTCTTTTCTTTTTAGCGCAATTAGCCTGTGACACATAAAAGTTTCCAGAGCTCTATTTGAAACTTTTATTCTCTAGGAGTGTGAGATTACTTTTATCAATTTAGGAGTTCTATAAAATTATTATCAAGAAACATGAAATTGTCAATTTATTTACAAATCATTACTACATGAAAGTACATCGTCATAGTGATTCTGCAGAAGATCTGCCCAATATAGTAACCTGATGCTCAGGAATCATCAGGTTATGTAATAGTGACAGCAAACACATATCAGCTGTGAGAAGAAATCCCAGGATGATGTCTCTGTGGACTTTGCCTACAGAGTATACCCATCACAGCCATGTAAAATGATGGGCCATCTCCAGAAAACTCATTTGCTTGCCATAATCTTCCCTAGATTGTTTCTGACAAGTGAGGTTCTCACACTGGCATTACACACACACACACACACACACACACACACACACGAGTGTATGCTTGTGTATTGATGAATCTCAGAGTAGCTGAGGCTCTGAGAAATATCTAGACCTTGGAATTACCAATTTTGGCTTATATTATTATGTTTCAAGATAAATATTGCTGAATTGTAAAACCCTTGGAGCAAGATAGAGAAATAGTCTTGGAGAGGGTAATAACGAAAGTATATTTCATCAAGAAAGAAGAGAGCATATTGTGTATGGCTCTGAAAAGTAAGGATGATATATCTAGTAGGATTGTGAGTAATGGTAGTAGATGTTCTGAGTGTTTAGATCTCTACACAAGACAGGAATATGTAAACTGGAGCCACCAGTGAAGAACAAGGCATATAGACACTTTGTAGTGACTGTATTTGCCTCTTTGTTTTATTGCTTTGTACCCTGAAATACTAATTTGGGTAGTTTTTTTCTGAGTTCATAGTGGACCAAAAAGCTGGAAAATTTTTGAGGTGCCCAGGTAACGATCTAAAAGTAGCCCAGCATAGCTAGCTAGGTCTTACAAGGCTATATTCTATCACAACTGTAACTAAATGAAATTAGATGAACAAACACAATTGCAGTTATAAATAAATACGGAAACATGCCTTTAGTACATCTAACCTTTTGGAGTTATTAAGTTTATACTCACATCACCCTCCTGTAGGACCACATACTCTGGAGAAGCAGAAACCCTTATTTTCCATTCTCAATTGTATAGGTCTTTCTCTATGACAACAGTACTGTATGTTCTCTGTTTTTTCATGAAATGTTGTCTGAACCATTTCTTATATTCATTTAACAGATACCTCAACCTTATTTTATAGATTTATTTAGTTTTTATTTTTGTCTGAGTAATATGCATATTTGATTAAAAAGACTACCATTAAGATAAACAAAGAAGGAATGCTAGCTGGTCCAGTCCTGTGAAGACACCATATCCTGCACCATCCTAGAGGATCTAATGCCCTCAGAGCAGTTGGTAAGAACCCCCCACCCCCACCCTAGAAGTTCCAGTGATAATGCTGGGAGTCCGTGGACTTGGGACACATCATCTACCAAACCCCCACCTCCCAAACACCACTTCCCTTCTGCCTGGTCATTTCTGCTGGGGCAGACTGCTAGATGATCTGCTCCAGTGAAGACACCATATACTGACCTATCTTAGAAGATTTACTGTACTCAGAGCAGTTGGTAAGAACACTCCCCCGCCCTGTACCCACACCCCCACCAAAGTCCCAGAGATGCTTACTGGGAGCCCAGTGGACTTGGGACCCATAACTCACCAACCTCCCCACCCCCTGAATAACATTCCCTTTCTGCCCCTTCTGCCTGGTCGTTTCTGCTGGGGCAGACTGCTAGGTGATCTGCTCCAGTGAAGACACCATATCCTGAACCATTCTAGAGGATCTGCTGTACTCAGAGTAGTTGACACCATATCCTGAGCCATCCCAGAAGATCCCTTTCACTCAGAGCAATCAGGCAACTCACACCACAGCCTAAGGCATCCCAGGAGATCTGCTGCACACAGGACAACTGAGCAAGTAATCACTAGCTTGTCTGCTACCCTGAAGGCACCACAGCTTGAAGGCATTCCAGGAGCTCTTCTGTACACAGGGCAACTGGACAACAGACACCACAGTCTGAAGATCTTCTGGGGGCTCTGTGGCATGCAAAGCAACTGACCCTACAGACTGAAAACCTCCCAGGAGTTCTGCTGCACACAGGGAAATAGAAACCACTGTCTGCAGGACCATGGGAGAACATCTTCACACAGGACAACAGCTTGACTGCTCCTCTGAAGACGCAACAGTCTGAAGGCCTCCCAGGAGATCTATTGCAGCCAGAGCAACAGATCAACAGCTTTTCTGTGCCTCTGAAGAGCCCCCAGTTGGAAGGCCCCATAGGTGGTCTGCTATAGCCAGGGCCACAGGCCTACCAGAGACCTGAAGCAACCCAGGGACAAATGAAGCAGACACCAGACAGAGTCACCCAGAACAGTAAACACCAGGGATAACCAGATGGCAAGAGGCAACAGAAAGACCATAAGCAACAGAAGACAATATTCATGGGCATCATTAGAACTCAGTTCTCCCACCACAACAAACCAGTTAAAAATGAGGAAGCTGACATACAATTCTATATTATGAAAATAATAGAGTTCTTTGAGGAGGATTAAAGTAACTCACTGACAGAAATACAGGAAAACACGGGTAAAAAGGCAGAAGCCCTTAAAGAGAAAACAAATAAATCTCTTAAAGAAAAACAAGAGGTACTTTGGGCTGAGGCAGACACCAATCTGGTCTGTTCCTGTGGTGACACCATATGCTGAGCCACTTCACTCAGCAGTGGATAACAAACCTATTCCATAACCCTATGCCCCAGAGCTGCAACTGGGAGCCTGGGCCACTCAGGACACATCACCTACTCAAACCCCCCGACTTTCCAGAATAACACTCCTTGTTCACTCTTTGCTTGGTCCTTTTGGCTGGGGCAGACACCTAGCTGGTCTGCTCCAGTGAAGATACCATATCCTGAGCCATCCTAGAGGAACCACTGCACTCAGAGTAGCAGAATTTCAGGATCCCGGAGGCAGCGTAAGTCCTAGGAGTTCTTCCAACCAGGAGTTCAGGATCACAAGCTCACAGAGACATCTGGACTCTGAGGAGTTCTGACCCAAGCAAGATAACTGGAAAGACAGGTTCCAGTCAGAGACAGTGAGTGCAGGTAATACTAGAGATAACCAGATGGCAAAAAGCAAGCACATAAGAACATAAGCAACAGAAACCAAAGTTATCTGGCATCATCAGAACCCAGTTCTCCCACAAGAGCAATTCCTGGACACCCCATCACACCAGAAAGGTAGGACTGAGATGTAAAGTCACTTCTCATGATGATGATAGAGGACTTTAAAAAGGACTTAAATAACTCCCATAAAGAAATATAGGAGAACACAGGTAAAAAGATAGAAGCTCTTAAAGTGGAAACACAAAAATCCCTTAAAAATTGCAAGAAAACACAACCAAACAAGTGAAGGAATTAAACAAAACCATCCAGGATGTAAAAATGGAAGAAACAATAATGAAATTCCAAAGAGAGACTACCCTGGAGATAGAAAACCTAGGGAAGAGACCAGGAGTCATAGATGCAAGCATCACCAACAGAATATAAGAGATAGATGAGAGAATTTCATGTGCAGAAGATACCATGGAAAATATTGACACAACTGACAAAGACAATACAAGATGAAAAACGCTCCTAACACAAAACATCCAAGAAATCCAGGACACAATGAAAAGACCAAACCTAGGGATAATAAGTATAGATGAGCGTGAAGGTTCCCAACTTAAAGGGCCAGTAAATATCTTCAACAAAATTATAGAAGAAAACTTTTCTAACCTAAAGAAAGGGAAGCCCATGAACATACAAGAATCCTACAGAATTCCAAATACACTAGACCAGAAAAGAAATCCTCTGACCCGTCACATAGTTAATCAAAATATCAAATGCAGAAAACAAAGAAAAATATTAAAAGCAGTAAGGGAAAAAGGTCAGATAACATATAAAAGCAGACCTGTAAGAATTACACCAGACTTCTCACCAGAGACTATAAAAGCCAGAAGATCCAGGACTGATAACATATAGCCCCTAAGAGAACACAAAAACCAGCCCAGACTACTATACCCAGCAAAACTCTCAATCACTATAGATGGAGAAAACAATATATTCCATGACAAAACCAAATTTACACAATATCTTCCCACAAATCCAGCACTACAAAGGATAATAGATAGAAAACTCTAACACAGAGAGGAAAACTACAATCTAGAAAAAGCAAGAAAGTAATCTTTTAAGCCCCAAAGAAGATAGCTACACAAACATAATTCCACCTCTAATTTAAAAAAAAGTAATAGGAAGCACCAATTATGTTTCCTTAATATTTCTTAATGTCAAGGGACTCAATTCCCCAATAAAAAGACAAAGACTAACAGACTGGATACATAAACAAGACCTAGAATTTTGCTGAATACAGGAAATGCACCTCAGTGACAAAGACAGATACTACCTCAGAGTAAAAGGATAGAAAACAATTTTCCAAGCAAATGATCCCAAAAACCAAGCAGGAATAGCCATTCTAATATTGAATAAAATTAACTTTTAACCAAAAGTTATCAAAAAAGATAAGGAAAGACACTTAATTCTGATCAAAGGAAACATCTACCAAGATGAACTCTCAATTCTGAGCATCTATGCTCCAAATGCAAAGATATCCACATTCATAAAAGAAACTTTCCTGTACCTGAAAGGACACATTGCACTTCACACCCCACTCTTAGCAACAGACAAATCGTGGAAACAGAAACTAAACAGAGACACAGTAAAATTAACAGAAGTTATGAACCAAATATATTTAATAGATATCTATAGAACATTTTATCCTAAAACAAAGAACATACCTTTTTCTCAGTACCTCATGGTACCTTCTCCAAAATAGACCATACAATTGGCCACAAAGCAGGCCTCAACAAATACAAAAGATTGAAATAATCCCTTGCATCCTATCAGAATACCATGGACTAAGGCTGGCCTTCAATAATAACAAAAATAATGGAAAGCTCAAATACATGTAAAAACTGAACAACACTTACAAACCGAATTCAAGAATACATCAACACCATCATTCACCACAATCAAGTAGGCTTCATCCCAGGGATGCAAAGTTGGTTCACATAATCCACTATATAAGCAAAGTGAAAGAAAAAAATCACATGACCATCACCTTAGATGCAGAAAAAGCATTTGACAAAATACAACACACCTTCATGTTAAAAGTATTGGAAAGATCAGGAATTCCAGGCCTATACCTAAACATAATAAAAGCAATTTATTGCAAACCAACAGCCAATATCAAATTAAATGGAGACATACTTGAAGCAATCCCACTAAAATCAAGTTCTAGCTAGAACAATATGACAACAAGAAGAGATCAAGGGGATACAAATTGCCAAAGAAGAAATAAAGGTATCACTATTTGCAGATGATATGATAGTATACATAAGCAACCAAAAAAATTCTACCAGAGAACTTCTCCAGCAGATAAACAACTTAAGCAAAGTGCCTGGATATAAAATTACCTCAAATAAATCAGTAGCCTTTTTAAAATATAAATGATAAACAGGCTCAGAAAGAAATTAGTAAAACAACTCCCTTCACAATAGCCACAAATAATATAAGATAACTTGGCTATATCTGTAATCTGTCAAGTAAAAGACCTGTATGACAATAACTTCAAGTTTCTCAAGAAAGAAATTGAATATCTCAGAAAATGGAGAGATCTCCTAAGCTCATGGATTGGCAGAATTAATATAGTAAAAATGGCTATCCTACCAAAGGCAATCTACAGATTCAATGCAATCCCCATCAAAATCCCAACACAATTCTTCAAAGACATGGAAAGAGCAATTCTCAAATTCATCAGGAAAGGCAAAAAGCCCAGAATATCAAAAATAATTCTTAACAATAAAAGAATGGCTGGGGAAATCACCATCCCTGACCTAAAACTTTACAACAGAGCAATAGTGATAAAAACTATTTATCTATACATGGTATTAGTGCAGAGATGGAACATTGATCAATGGAATAGAATCGAAGACTAGAAATAAAACCGAATACTTATGGACACTTGATCTTTGACAAAGACACCAAAAATATACAATGGAAAAAGGAAAGCATCTTCAATAAATGGTGCTGGTATAACTGGCTGTCTGTATGTAGAAAAATGAAAATAGACCCATATTTGTCACCTTGCACAAAGCTCAAGTCCAAGTGAACCAAGGACTTCAACATAAAACCAGATACACTGAATCTAATAGAAGAGAAACTTGGAAAGACCCTTGAATTCATTGTCACAGGGGGAAATTTCCTAAACAGAACTCCAATGGCTCATGCTCTAAGATCAAGAATTGATAAATGGGACCTCCTGAAACTGGAAAGCTTCTGTAAGGCAAAGGACATAGTCAATAAGACAAATCAGCAACTTACAGATTGGGAAAAAAATGTTCACCAACCCCACATCCGATAGAGGAATAATACCCAAAATATATAAAAAACTCAAGAAGCTAACCACTAAAAAACCAAACAGCCCCATCAGAAAATGGGGTATAAAAATAACTGGAAATTCACAACAGAGGAATTTTTTTTTTTTTTTTTTTGGTTTTAGAGACAGGGTTTCTCTGTATAGCCCTGGCTGTCCTGGACTCACTCTGTAGACCAGGCTGGCCTCGAACTCAGAAATCCGCCTGCCTCTGCCTCCCAAGTGCTGGGATTAAAGGCGTGTGCCACCACCGCCCAGCACAACAGAGGAATCTTGAATGACTGAGAAGCACCTAAAGAAATGTTCAAAGTCCTTAGTGATCAGAGAAATGCAAACCAAAACGACCCTGAGATTCCACTTCAGAGTGGCTAAGATCAAAACCTCAGGTGACATCACATGTTGGGGAGAATGTGGAGAAAAAGGAACATTCCTTCATTGCTGGTGGGGTTGCCAACTGGAACAACCATTCTGGAAATCAATCTGGAGGTTTCTCAGAAAACTGGAAATAGATCTACCTGCAGACCTAGCAATACCACTCTTGGAAATAAACCCAAAAGATGCTCCACCATGCCACATGGGCACATGTTCTACTATGTTCATAGTGGCCTTGTTTGTGATAGCCAGAAGCTGGAAACAACCCAGATGTCCAACCACAGAAGAAATGATACAGAAAATGTGGTTCATTTACATAATGGAATATTATGCAGATATTAAGAACGAGGACATCCTGAGTTTTGCAGGCAAATGGATGGAACTAGAAAATATCATCCTGAGTGAGGTAACTCAGACCCAAATATGCATGGTATGTACTCACTAATAAGTGGCTATTAGCAAAAAAAAAAAAAAAAAAAAAAAACAAAAAAAAAAACATAAAAATAATAAATAAATAAATAAATAAGTAATAAAAAGTACAGAAAAACCAAGATACAATCCACAGAACTTAAAAACGTCAACAAGCTGAAGGACCCAAGTGAGGATGCCTCAGTTCCACTTGGGAGGGAGAAGAGAGCAATCACAAGTAGGGAGGGATAGAGGGACCTAGGAGGGAAAGTGAGTGGGGAAGGGGGAGAGGTATACCTGATCTGGTATTGGGTGAGGGAAAAGGACTGAAGCCCTGAAGGCCAGCAGAATGAATGGAAAGAGGCAACCTAGAGAGGTAGGAGGTTGGAAGGACCCTCCAGAATGAACCAGAGAGGTGAGAGACTCTCAAGACTCAAAGGGACCTTAGATGGAATGCCTGACAGTAGTGAAAGAAACTTATAGAGCCCACCTCTAGCAGGAAGACAGGGCATCAAGTGAGGGTGGGGTTGCCATTCC
Organism: Arvicanthis niloticus; assembly: GCF_011762505.2. Classification (NCBI taxonomy): domain Eukaryota; kingdom Metazoa; phylum Chordata; class Mammalia; order Rodentia; family Muridae; genus Arvicanthis; species Arvicanthis niloticus. The sequence continues at coordinate 28,925,518 of NC_133433.1, read as the reverse complement.
AGAGTCTAAGCTGACCCATAATTGTTTCTGTCTGAAAGAACTTCAGGGCTGGAAATGAACAGGAGCTTGAGGAAAAGACGGTCTAGAGACAGGCCCAAAGTGGGATCCAGTTCAAGGGGACATTTCAAGGCCTGACACTATTACAGAGGCTATGGAGGACTCTCGCAAAAAGGGATCTAACATGACTGCACTCCGGAAGACAAGCGGCTAAGAGTCAGATGCAAATATTTGCACTCAACCAGTTGACAGAAGCTTCTGACCCCTGTGGTTGAATTAGGGAAAGGCTGGAAGAAGCTGAGGATGAGGGCGACCCTCTAGGAGGACCCACAGTATCAATTAAGCTGAACCCCCAAGATCTCTCAAACACTGGACCACCAACCAGGCAGCATACTCCAGGTGATATGAGTCCCTGAACACATATACAGCACAGGACTGCTGGGTCTAGGTTCAGTCAGAGAAGATGCACCTAAACCTCAAGGGACTGGAGGCTCCAGGGAGTTTAGAAGTCTGATTGGGTGGGGGGTGGAGGGTGGGGTTATCCTCGTGGAGACAGGGTTTGGGGAAGAGGTATGGGATATGGAGGAGTCAGGGGGTGGTTGGGAGCCTGGGTATAAAACTCTGGAGTATAAAAAATAACAAACTAACTAAATAAATGACAAAAAAAAAAAAAAAAAAAAAAAAAAAAAAAAAAAAAAAAAAAAAAAAAAAAAAAAAAAAAAAAAAAAAAAAAAAGAAAGAAAGAAAAAAAAACACGACAAAGAAATCCACTAGCATAGTGGATTCAGAATGAGGCAATGGAACCCCCACCCTCACCCCCTACACCTTAGGAATAAAATCCCAGCTGAACTCCTGCTCAGTATGCTTGCCTGCCTGATTTACCATGGCAGTACACTTTTCTATAGACATAAAATATTCTATTGTGCCAAAATACTTTGGATTCTCTGGTTGTTCTCCTGAGACCCTAGACCAAATATTAGGCTTCAGAGGCATACTGTTGGAATTCCTGCATTTAATTTAAAGTTTGTTATTATATTATTATATTTGAAAGAGAATTTCCTGAGTATAAAATTTTAGGATGAAACCATTTTACTCAAAAATTTGAAGGTGTTCTTTGCATTGGTTCATAACCTTGAGAGTAGATTTTGAAGAAAATTTTCTGATATGGTCTAAACCTATATTCATCCCCAGTGTTTAAAAAATTCAGTATAGTATCATGTAATGTTGATTTAAAAAAAGTATTTACTTGACCTTTTATGTTGAAGATCTATGTTCTTGAGTCTTTAACGTTTCCTATAATTCCTTCCTCATTATGTGCATTCAGCTTCCTCTTTCTCATACTCCATTATTTGCTGATAGTCTCCTATGGTTATATTCTGATCTAAAAACAGAGTACGCTTTTCCATTATTTTATAAATTACTTTTATTTCTGGACTATTTTAAATTTTCCTTTTTATGTTTTGTGGATTATTTGTAGATATTTTTATTTTCTGTTTGTAGTTTCTATAGTATATATTTTAGATATTTATACTTGTTTTGTTCTTAATTAATGCAAATATATTTACATGCCCATTATTTATTTTTATTCCATTTTGTTGCTATGTGGTGATATCTTTTTAAGAATATTAATTGTAATATCAGGAGGTTTTTAAAAATTTTTATTTACATTTTTATTCCAAGTTCTGCTTTGTGTGAATGTTTTCCAAAATATTCCATTTTGAAGTCTTTCCCTTCAGTGTTCTAAAGCATTGGCTACTTGCTCCCTCTTTAGTGAAAATACTAAAGTTATGCTGAGAAGCATTCCCTAGTGGCATTTCCCCATGGTGATAGCCTAATGGCAGTAGACAGTTTCTTCACCACAATCCTGATGCTACCAGTTAGCCAGAATCCCTGATGGTTAAAAAACCAAAATAGTGGAGTTTTTTTCACTTTCTAAAATTCTCTGTTAAAAGTAGAAATATTTCAGTGAACATTTAACTATATCAATCCCCAATTAACTGCGATCACATTTGTTCTATGGTAAGAACTTTCCTGCAATACTTTTTGAATATTCAAAACAACCTAAAAGGTGTGCAATTCTACAGATAAAAACAAGACTGTTTAGGTATTTAGTTAGTTTTTTTTTCTACTGAGTTCTAGATTGAAATTCAGTTTGATGAGACTCTAAAATAAATGTCTTTATGCTTGATTATATTAGCTAGTACTTCCATCCATGTCTTTCCTCCCTCTCTCCATGCCTCCTAATCACCCTGTCTCCTTTCTTCCCTTTCTCATTGCTTTTCTTCTTTTCCTATTTCCTTTATAGATATTGAAACTAGAACATTAATTCCATTGAGGTCCCAGTGTTTGGTTGTAGGAAGTAATCAATAGAGAGGAAAAAAAATCTAATGTTGATTTTTAGTATACAGTTGGTATACTAAGTATGAAAAAAAGCTGGCTATGAAAGTATGAAAAACTTAGTTTTATTGTCAGTATGCAGGTAAGAAAGCCAGGTATAGTGGTGCACACTTGTGATTCCAGCAGTAGAAGCTGGAGACAGGAGCATGATGAGCCATGTTGGCCAATCAGCCTAGCTTCAGTAGTAATTCCATGTCAATGGGAGACCAACCATATCTCAAAAGCAAGGTGAATAATACCTGGAAGTAACTGAGTCTGATGCTTGGTTTCTACATGTACATCACACATGTATACACATAAACAAGTATCTGAGCACATGTACATACACACATGTACACATACAAATGAGTAGGTAAGCACATGTATATGCACACATGTATATAGACATAGATAAGCACATGTACATGCACACATTCATGCACAAAAATGAGTAGCTGAGTACATGTAGAAAGATGGATAGGAAAATGCTTATGGTTTAAATTTTATGATGTTGAGGGTTTTTTTTTTTTAAATCTACCTAGAACAGTTTTGTGAGTGATTGAAATTTTATTTAATATGAGTTAATAATAAAAACATTTATTCATGTGGTTTTTCAGTGAAACTATTTTACCTCAACTATGGTTGAACAAAGACTTCAGAAAGACTAGACAACTGTATCTATAAAAACATTTATTCTAAATCAAGATTCTGATCCCAATAGAAACCTTCAGTGTTCACATGAAATAAAACAACAGTCCACCATATGATGACTTGATACTTTTAAAAATATTCGTGAAGTTTATGAGCCATCTTTCATTGTCACTTGACTTCCCAATGCCAGATGGAAAGTCTCCTTTCAAAGAGCTATGGATTTTGGTCACCTATGAATTCTGGAGATGTTAGTCATATTTTGTTAATTTATTTGTTCTTCTTTCATACAATACATCCCAACTGCCATCCTCCCCTCCTCCCAACTCCTCCCACTGTTTCTCTGCTTCCCTTCAGAAAAAAGTAGTCCTTCCATTGATAGTCATATTGTTATGGTTAGAATCTTAGCATTTGTTTTACCCATCACTCTATGGCTTTCTGTTACTGCAACAAAAATACCTGGCACACACACACACACACACACACACACACACACACACACACACACACACACACAAACCTCCTAGGAAGGAAAGGTTCATTTTGGCTTGCAAATCTGCAGTCCTTAACTCCATTGGTTTTAGAAATATTACTTCATAGTGGCAATGATAGAAAAGGATGCCATGGTTAGAGAGAAAAGGAGAGAGAGAGAGAGAGAGAGAGAGAGAGAGAGAGAGAGAGAGAGAGAGAGAGAGAGGAAGAGGAGAGGGACAGGGACAGGGACAGGGACAGGGAGAGAGACAGAGACAGGGACAGGGACAGGGACTGGGAGAGAGAACGAGCTAATATTTTCCTTTTCTGAAGTCTAGGTCACTGGGAGCCTAGACTTGGGAATGGGATGGTACAGACCATCCAGGACAGCTCCCCTCCTCTTCCTCATCTAGTCCTCAATCTCTTCATCTTGCTCATTCTCCTTCTCCTCTTTCTTTCTGGAAATTCTGTCAAAGATAAACTTGAAAGTAAAACTTACTCAATTGCTCAGGACCCCTCAATTCAATAAAGTTGACAATCATGATTAACTATCACAGAAACTTTATTTTAGTTTTCTTGTGTTTTGAGTATATTTATCCTGTCCCTTCATTTATTTTCAAAACTTACTCTAGCATCTATCTAAGACAGCCCTAATTTCTATGTGAATTCTGAAGTTTTTTATTTCAACCATACTAGGTAACATCAACTTTTCAAAGTGGATGCAGTTCTTTTTCACACTTCCTTCAACCCAGTTTAATTAACAATATAATCACATTATACCTATCCTTTTGCCTCCAGTGAGATTATAAGATTCAGAGACCCAATCAACTAACCTGTAAGCATAACAAATACATTAATTTAAACATTACATACCCAAAATTATAAGGATAAGAAAATATAGCTAGCTTTTAAATTGGCCTGCAGATGGGCAAAGCATTAGCTGAAGTTAGATAATGTAGCATTTTCATTTCTTGATTCAAACATAGTTAAGAAAGACACAGAATGGAAATGCTGATTTTCTAGATTTAGATAAATACCCAGGCCTTTATGCTTTTTTTTTTTTCTGTTTTAGAATAAAAGAAGAGAGTTAATCCCTCCTCCCACCTTTCCCTGTGTGCCTGTGTGTGTGTGTGTGTGTGTGTGTGTGTGTGTGTGTGTGTGTGTGTCTGCTGAGCCCTGCTTGGAAGGGGTGGTGTGATATGGTTTCATGCCCCTGGAACATAGGTTGATAATTGCTAGGTGGTATAAGGCTTGTTTGTATACTTTAGTCCTCCTTTGGGGCAATGTCTTCTCTGCCAAGGTTAATGACTCCATGATAATCAGAGATAGGACAAGTCCAGGAGATGAGGGTGTGTCCAATGTCTCAGGAAAATGGTAAATGCTAAGACCTTCAGGACCACACTTAAGGCTGTGAGGAGAACTCTGAAAACATGAATTCAAAAATATATAACTTGTCAACAATGCAAAATGAGTTATATGAGGAGCTTCATGGATGTAAAAGAAGAGGCAACTGCTGATTCGTGGGATAATCAAAAGGGAATCTGAAGTAAATGACTAAATTTATCTGTAAATAAAAGACTTGGCTTTTGCTCTGCATGAAATGATCTAGAATCATCGATATCATGAACTATATCAATAGCAGTATTTTTTTTAGATTTTTTTTTCTAACAAGAGCTGAACTGTCTGGAGATCTCTGAAGAGCAAACACCTCTATTAGAATTTTTTCTAATAGGATTTCTGATTTTGGTAGGAAAATTCATGGAGAGTGAACAAAACTCTTTTAGAACTTTTTGTAAAAGAGAGAGCTATTGTCTCAAGCAGAGAGAACCGTTTTGAGCAGAAAGCCATTTTGAGCTTGACTACAGAGTGTCAACTTGAACCCCATTATTTGAATTTGAGTCATTCTTGTCACTGCTCCCAGGACCTGCTTCCTCAGGACTCATGAAAGAGCTGAAGTTGGACCTTGGCATGTGTAGTTGTCATGAATGTGTGTGTACCTGTATATGGATGCCAAAAGAAAATTTTGGATGCCATTTCTCAGGAACGTTCTCTGACACTTTTAGAACATGGTCTCTCATAGGCCTGAATCTCATAAATAAGGCTGGGCTGCCTGCTCAATATGCCCAAGGAATTCTCTTGTTTTGGTTCTTCTCAACATTAAGATTAGAAGGGTGTTGTACCATGCTCAGTATTTTTAAATGGATTCTAGGAATTGAACTCAGTTCTTCATGCTTGATAAGTACTTTACCAACTGAGATAACCATCCTGACGTAGGCTAAGGTATTTTTAAATTTATTTTTCAATTAAAATATAATTACATCGTTTTCTTCCTTGTCTGTCCTCACTATAACACTTTCCATGTCTCTGTCCTCTAGCCCCTCCCATTCAGATTGCTTTTTGTTAAATGCATGGCCTCTTCTTTTTTGTTTTTTGTTTTTTATTCTTGTACACATGTACATGTATATGCATGTCTAAATATATAAATACTACTTGGTGGGTCCATTACTATTGCTATATGGACATGATTTGAGGACCGTCTACTTGGTATTAGATACATGATTAGGGGGCTTGTCTCTGGGAAAGCCTAATTCTCTCTCATTTCACTGTCATTATTGGTTTATATTTGTCTAGCAGTGGGGACTGTGAAATTTCTTTCATTAACATTAACAAGTGTATTGTTATTATACTTGTTAGTCATTTTTAGGCAGCCATATTTCTGGGGTTTCATGAGGTAAGCTTCCCAACTGTTTCTGGGAGGAATACTTTCACACAGGTCTTCCTAGTCCTCTGGGGCTTATAATCTTTCCACTCTTACTCCAGTGATGTTCCCTGAGTTTAGGTGTAGGAATTGTTTCATAGATATATCTGTTGGGATTCTGGTACCCCACAGTGTTGTTCTCTAGCAATCATAGATTGAAAAAAATGTGATTTGAAGAATTTTTGAAGGTGCATAAAATTAACATTATATATGATCTGTCCGAAGATCATTTCTCAATGTACCCTCCACTGATAGAAAATAAAATATCTCAATAAAATGATTCTGGGAAATTTTTTCATCTTTTCTCCATCTTGGACTTTAAATCCAAGATTTCATAGAGTAAATAATTTTAATTAACTCAGCTTCTCCAAATTTACTACACACACACACACACACACACACACACACACACACACACACACAGTCTTCTTTATTCTAGTCATTTGGGAAACACTGACTACTGAAAGAAAGTTTTCACAGAAGTCCAACAGAGCAGGGAGAAGTTACAGTAAGCGAGGTCCCAGGGATGACTGAGCTGTGAGTTCCAGCCTAGTGATTTCAAAAAGAATCTCCAACTCCCACCTAGTAAAATGTTTTTTTATTTATGATGGCACCCAGGATGCTGAAGACTGAAGTATTCACAGCTGTGGAAGCAGAGAATGGAACAATATCCTCAGCCCTCATCCTGGCCCCAGGAAGCTTCTGAGTCTAAGACACACAGCAGCTTCAGCGAATCCTACTGGTGTCCTGGATAACCAAGCCTAGCCAAGGAGCTAGAAGCAAACTAGTAACATGACGTCTCCGGGATACCTGTGTGACTGAAATTATCATAGGACAATTCAGTGTTCTGTAAGCCAATGGTTTTTATTTGTTTGTGTTGTTTTTGTTATATTTTTTATTTGAATTTATTTCCTTTTCTAATTTTACTGATAAAAATCATTTGTAAACTGCTAGTTTACCTGGAAATAAAAGAGACATTTAGTGTTTTTTTTAACTGAATTAAAAAATTATACAGTGTAGTGAAATATAAACAATGTATTGATTTGTTTGACTTCTCCCACACTGGTGGGGCCCTAGAACTTTCTTGAGGTAAATATGTCATACACAAGTTATTTTGGAAAGGAATGACAACTCTCCCCTGCCCTCCCCCCCAACACACCCAGGAATTGGTTTCTCTTATGTTTTCCCCTTGTTTGTGGGTAAAAGACAAACATATTCTCAGAGTACCGTGCTTACAAGGTAACTTCACAACTATGTAAGTCCAATTTTCTTACTAAATCCCTACACATTCTACTCTGAGGATACACACTTTTTAAACACAAAATATTTATTTTTAGCATTAGTCACACCTTTATGTACCACATGTATTTAAATAAGACTAAAATAGAGAAGAATATTTATTTCTCTGTCAATAGATATTATAGAATTCTTTGAGGATTTTTTTTTCATTTTGTTTTGTTTTATGCTCATGGTTTGGTGTGATCACACATACATGTGCCATGTGTGATGCAAACACACAGACACACACACAAACATATACAATCCCTTATAAGGATCTTGAAAGATGCAATATAAAAATGAAACAAAACAAACAAACAAAAAAACAAAGCAAACTACACCACCTCCAATTTAAAACATCTCAACATCTTTTTAATATAGAACATGTGCTCTTTCCTTCTTTAGCTGAGCCACAGTTGTGTTTTTCCATTCACAGGCCTTGTAATTAGGTAGCTAGCCTTGTTTTTTTTTTTTTTTAAAAAAGTGCTCAGCCAAAATGTGCTGAGCAAGTTGTTTGTCTCTAAACCCAGAGGAATCAAAAGTAGCCTGTAACTTTAGTATGATGACATTTTAATTATGACTGCACTCACAGCTTGTTTTTCTTTTGATCTTTGAATCACTTTATGATTCTGAAGCTTAAGTTTGTGAGCCTGGGGAATAATTATTTAACTGAAGAGTAATGCAGACTCTATGTTTATATATAAATAAAATTATATGAACTTCCAGATTTTTAAAATTGCAATTTACATTTTTTGCTGTGCCCTGGATTTCATGCATATAATTTCATCTGTTTACTAAATAGCAGTGATACTACCAAAGTAAACTCTGCTCCTCCCCTCGGCCCCTCCTCCTGCTTGATTTGTTTGTTTATTTGTTTTTTTGTAAATAATGAAACTGAAGGGAAAAAAGGGAAATGGGGTCCTACAACCATATAAGAGGAATAGGTGGTTAGGTCTGACCTAAAGCTGAGCCACAGAGTCCTCTTCTTACTTGGCCTCTTACCAGTGTACGGTAGTGTTTAGACTTAGGAACTGAGACAAAAACAGAAGGGGATGCTGACATATACAGAGGGGGATGCTCACAGTTAACCATTGATCTGATCAAGAGGTTCCCAACAGAAGAGTTAGAGAGAAGTCTGAAGGAACTGAAAGGGTTTGTAGCCCCATGGGGAGAGCAATAATACCAACCAACCAGAGCTCCCAGGGTCTACAGCACCAGCCTGGGAGCACATAGAGAGGGAGCCATGGCTCCAGCTGTATATGTAGAGGAGGATGGCCTTGTCTGGCATAGGTGGGAAAGGAGGTCCTTGTTCCTATGAAGGTTGAATGCACTAGTGTGGGGGAATTCGAGGGCAGGGAGGTGGGAGTCAGTGGGTGGGTGACATAGAAGCAGGAGGAGCGGAGATAGGATAAGGGATTCCTGGGTGGGGAGAATGGGGAAGGGAATAACTTCTGAAATGTAAATAAAATATCCAATAAAAAATCTTGAGAAGAAAAATAAATGAATCACTTATAGAAAGAGCCCAGTGACAATATAAAGTAGTATTTCCTCCCACAGAAATTATTCTCTAATATTTTTAAAGTGGTGAATCATGAACAATTACAATTATTTTCTAGGGTTTTTTTTTTTTTTTTTTTACTTTGTGAGAGTATCTGCTCACTCCTAGTGATTTGTATGTTAATGCCTGATCTTCAGCGCCACGGCATTCAGAGGCAGAGCCTTAGGGAATGACAGTATGGAGGCATCATGAGTGGATTAGGGCACTCATAAAAGAAGTACAGAGGAGCTACGTTGCTCTTTTCACCACGTACGGACACAGGAAAGGTACCTCCCATGATGAACAGAGCATCCTTACATATTGAATGTTCTGGATTCATGATCTGGTACCTCTGTCTGAAGAGCTATGAGGAAGCAATAAATGTTGTTTGTGCATAAATTAACCAGTCTAAAATAACTTGTCACAGTACTATGAACTGATTAAGGATCCCTGGACTGCAAAACATAGTTTTGAAGAGTGGAATCCTCACAGAAGTCAGTAAAATGTGAACTTAAAGTAATTGTGGGTGGAAAGGAGAATTTTGTCTCCTGTGTATCAAGGCTTTTGCTGAAAAAAAAAATTGTGATGAATGCCTCCCAATGTGTGTATAGTACAAGGACAGTATGTGTGTGACCCAGCACATGTGAGCTAGGTCACATCTAAAACTGAGAAAGCACAGAATGTTCTAATGTCTCCCTTTGTAAATGAGTCATTAGCTGAATGTTTGGTAAACATATTCACTGAGTGTTTCTTTTATGACAGGTGTGATTTTAAGCATGAAAGGAACAAGACTGAAGAAAATAAAATGAAACCTTCCATTTCCTGGAGCTTAGGTAGCTGAGAGAAAACTCATAAACATAGTTGGAACAGAGCCTGCTTAAAATAAAAATACAAAAAAGAGAGAATGAGCAGGAGGGTGGGTGTTGGACCATTGCAGTGCAGGAAGGGGGAATTTCATAAGTATCAGATGAGGTTCTCACATGAGCTCCACAAGGAGAGATTCCAGCCAGTGCCACACGCACAATGATTATGAGACCTTGACAAGGGCCACTAACCATTAGTTGTCATAGCATTTGATTTATGCTTTAACAATTATGGATGTACAAATAACAGACATAGTGTTGAATGTAACTAATTAATAAATGTCTATAATTATATTTGATTCAGTTTCTGAATGATTGAGTTATTTTGATAAGTTCTCTCATTATGTTTAATGTAGTCTCTGACATCAAGTAAGATAATCCTTAAAACCTGGGTTGTCTGTCTCAAACTTTGTTTTATTCAGTGCTATTTTAACAATAGAGTCTATTTCAGGCATTGAGAGTCCTCATGTAACACAGACAGGAACTGGGTTCAGCAACTATGCCCTTTGAGATGTATGTAAATCTATTTTGAGCCTTCCCATCCATATCCTTCTGGGAGCTTGATCTCCAGATGGCTTCATATCTACTCAGCTTGTAATCTTTTTGCAAGTCTCTACTTTCTTGGGTCCCCTGTAGTCAGTTCTGAATAGTGTGTTACTATACACTGTTAACCCTTTGGATTTCCCAAGGCCACAAGTAGTTTCCAGTTGTTCTTTAAAGTTGATTTCCACAGGTAACACTCATGGTAGGAATTCCTGTGTGCAAAAGACTATATCAACTGTTGGGACAATAAGGTTACCTTCTATCACTTCCCAGAACTTTAGAATTATCACTCAGTGGGAATGTCCTAGCACCAAAATTTCTCAGTAGTCTCTGGGCACCAACTGTGTTCTTAGTCCTTCTGCCTTCTACCACACCCAAATTCTTTCTTCTTAATTGTTATTTACTCCTGTCTGTCTGTATATTTTCTTTGTACTGAGAAATTTAGCTTTCTCTTTGTTTCACTCTTGGAAAATTATTCATTTTTCTTTGCCAACTATATATGTGACAATAAAGTCAGTTTTGAAGTTAGAAGTTTATTTTTCTCCTTGCCTATAACAATTCTGGAAATACATTATCTCTTTTATAGAGAATGAATTTATAACTTAGGTGACATATTTTGCTGGAGGTCACACAATGGATTTTAAGTTTATTTATCCCCAAATTCTATGCCCCAGATGAATTTTACAGGCCATACAAGAAAGCTATGACCGAGCATGCCAGGTAGAGTCTTATTAGAATCCTAGGAGAAAATATGTTCTTGTTATTATGTTATTGAAATATTTTGAGCAGGCCATGGGTGCCATAAAAATAGAGTCATTTTTGGAAAGGTGTTAAAATACTAGCAAATCAAAATAAATTCCTCATGCATGAGAAGATAGATATGTAAAATTAGAATCCCTTGAGCAAAATGAATCTATGTCGACAGAAATAGAATCAAATTATAAAATTAAAAAATTTTGATAAGTTCTCTCATTATGTTTAATGTATTCTCTGACATTGAGTAAAATAATCATTAAAACCCGGGTAGTCTGCTTCAAACTTTGTTTTACTCAGTGCTATTTTAATAATAGAGTCTATTTCAGGCATTGAGAATCCTTGTGTAACACAGACAGGATTTATGATTTTATAAAATCATAAATCTTGTGAAATGAACGAATATCAACATTTTCTAAATATTCACATATTTTTATATATGGAAATTAGAATAAAACAAGATAGTATTATTTATGTTCAATTTAAGAAATTTTATGTGGTAATTGATAGCTATTGATAAAACTGGCAATATTTTTAACTTCAAACAAAGCCTTTAATAGCATTTATTTTTAACTGTTAAGGTAAAATTTATTAAGATCTGACATTATTAACTATAGCTTGATTCTTCCAAGCTTCATGTCTGGTGATTTACTGATCTAATCAATAATTTTCCATACTTTCACATGTCCTATCAGGTGTGAAGAGTTATTCTATAAATGAAAATCTTAGTTTCATGGTTATTTTGGTGCTGGAAGCATTTCTATAATGGCAACTGAGCAAAGAGAGAGTTATCCATTTTATATAGCACATGCTGATACTGACTGGATTTAATTCAGATGTGAAGATGCATAAAGATATACAACAAGGCACTCTGTCCACATGTTAGAAGTCTGTTGTGAGCAAATGGCCAGGATCCTGTGTACTAGCAGGCAATGATTAGTAAGAATGTGAGGGTTGGGAGACTGAACATGCAGGGTCATTCTACGGTATCATTACCACAGAGACAATGAAAGACAATATATAGTCTGTGAATAGTGCTATTCAACGATGCCTTATCATTTCAATAGTATTGGGAGTCCATTAAGAGGAAACTCTTACTCTTACATGTTGTATATATTCCAAGGTACATACAACATGAGTTAATCTATTTGCCCATTCAACTACCTGGCTAATCAACCCCCAGGAAGGCTAATTCATGCTTTAAAAAATTTAAAAAATTCAACATCCATAGTCATCAGGAAAATGCAAATCAAAATGACTTTGAGATTCCACCTCACACCAATCAGAATGGCCAAGATCAAAAACTCAGGTGACACCAGATGTTTGCATGAATGTGGAGAAAAAGGAACACTCCTCCATTGCTGGTGGGATTGCAGACTGGTAAAACCACTTTGGAAATCAGTCTGTCGTTTCTTGAGAAAAATGGAAATTGTTTGACCTGAAGACCCAAGTACCATCCAGCTCTCCCAGAGACTAGGCCACCAACCAAGGGATGTACCTGGAGGGATCCATGGCTCCACATACTTATGTAGTAGAAGATAACCTTATGTGACAGCAATGGGAAGGGGAGTCTTTGGTCCTTGGGAGGTTTGATGTCTCAATTTAAGGGGATGCTGGAGTGGAGGGGCAGGAAAGTGTGAGTGGGTGGGGGAACATCTTCATATAGGCAAAGCAGAGGGGGCAACCTGTATGTGGGATGGGGGTTGGTAGAGGGGTAACCAGGAAGTGAGATATCATTTGAGATGTAAATGAATGAAATGGTTAATAAAAAAAAAAAGAAATCTAATAAAATACATTTGAAGGAAAAATAAAACTACTTTGATTTATTTTTATAATAAATAAATAATTATTCCCTTAATGAGATGATGTGTGTATGTTTATTTCTCAGAATCTCAGCCCTTGTAGTTGCTTATGGAGTAGCAGCCCTGTACCTCTGTTAAACCTGCCCACTTTTCTGAATTATTCAGAAAAGAAATAACATCATTTTTTCCTTCTTTTCTTCTTTCTTTCTTTCTTTCTTTCTTTCTCTTTTTCTTTCTTTCTTCTTTCTTAAGCATGCCTGCCTGCATTCCTGCCTACACTCTGGGATTCCTGACACTAGTCCTTCTCTTGGTATTCCTCCTGGACAGCTGGTAAAATTTATACCTTTCCTATCCTGGGGATTCTCTTTTAAGCTTTAATTTAAAAAAAAAAAATGTGCTAAAACTTTTCCCCAAGTCTACTCTTAAATTCTTTTATTAAGAAGACTGAGAATCCCAAAAAAGCCCCCAATTTTCTACATAACATCTGGCTTTTAAGGTGGAGCTCCCTAAAATTGTGGAAACGCTATTAGGGTAAACTGACATAGCAGTACAGTACTTAAAGGTAAAGTATAAACATGGCTGTGTACATCATACATGCTCAGGAGTAGTTGGTAATAACTGTATAAGTTACATGGTTCTCTCTACCTTTGCTGAGGTTATGCTCTCCCCTATTTTAATTCCCTGGGGCCAATAGCAGTCTGAAAATATCACATGGAAAATTTCAGGAATCATTGATGTTTTAAATTACAAACCATCCCTAGTTGGCTTTTAAGATCTTAAAGCATTGTGCTTATTCCTGCCTAAGAATTTAAATCATCCCTTTATTCAGAGTGCCCATATTATAAGCTACCTGGCCACCTGTCTGCTAGTCACTTAACTATTTTAGTTTTTAGGTCTACTGTTAAAAGTGCCTGTTTTTGTAAGACTCTGGTGAGCCTTAGCTTACCAGGGACCCCCTGAGTGAACCAAGCAGAGCCAGAAATCAATGCAAAAATCAAGAATTTATTGTTTCAATGAGTTGGGGTAGTCCTGCACCCAAAGGAGAGGTCGCAATCCTGTGCAGCCCGTTTGGCCAGTTTTTATACAGTTTTTAAGGGTACAATAGAGAAATAGCAACTAGGCACAATATGATTGACAGAACAGTGTGACTTTTAAACTGATTGGTCTTTAGGGAATGAGGTGGCAAGGACTTCCTTAGTCTGTGGGTGGCCAACAGTCTGTCCTGTGGAATGTGTCCCCACTTGCAGTTTGGTTCCCTCACCCCGACCCTGTAATCTGAGAAATGTTAATTGACCTCTCACTTCCCAAGGAGCAAGTGTCCCAGGACCTTTCCAAAGTTCCTAAGCTGACCTCTTCATTCCCCTCTTTCCTTTGTGCATGCTTCAATCTTGAAGCTATTGTAGATAGTTATGCAGCTCATATCTCTGGTCCTCTGTACTTAGCTCTTGATATCTTTGTCTCAGGACCATCAACTGTACTGCACCTATACAGTCTTTAATAAAAACAACTAAGAGATCCAAAATGCAGGGGGCAAAAGTCAGAGGCAAGAACAAAATTATCAGGGGTTCTAACAATATAGAAATCAAAGTAGTAAACCAAGGAGAGTTAGTTGTTAAACTAAGACTCAAACCATCTTTGGGCTTACTCCCTCTCTCACTTTTTCTTGGCTAGTCCCTCCTGTACCTTTGCCATTGAATCTTTAACTATCTTCCTCCTACCCCCTAAATGGTCTCTAGTATGTGTTTTCCAATTTCCATACCCTTAGGTAGCACAGAAAAAGTGGTTGCCCTCTTCCTCCTACACACACACACACACACACACACACACACACACACACACACACACACACACTGATGACACTGATGGGCCTGCTGCTGGCTTCTCTCATCTCAGGGGCAAACATATGTAGAGGTTTCTTGCAAGACACTTCTCAACTTCGGGTGTCCAAACCCTAATCCCCACCCTTTAAGGCTGCTTCTGGGACATGGTTTAGATCCAAAAGTCCCTCATCCCAGACATTCAGGTAATCCCCATCCCTGTGTCTCTAGGATGAGGAAGGCCTGCCACTAACTTACAGAGATCAAAGACAAGGTCTGGCCACAAGGCAAGCGTTCCACTGTAGTGGAATAAGCCACATCTCCCGTAGCTGAGAGTACTTGCCAAGTCACCTTGGTAGGGTTGTGGAGGGTGTTGAGGCTCAGCATGGGAAGGAAGATACATGATAGCTGTCTAATGGTTTCTCTGGCCTTGCAGAAGAGCAGGTGATCTTGAGCTTGAGGGGGCTGCTCAGGTGTCTGGCTGCTCTCCAGTTGGCATCAGGTGCAGGTGCCTGTCTGACATGGATTACACGAACCTAGGAAGTTATTCCATCCACTTTAATGGAGGCCTCAGTGGTCAACAACACCAGGAATGGCCCTTTCTATTTTGCTTACTCGTGTGGAATCTTGGAGGTACCTGCATTATACTGGGCACTAAGTGTAGGCCACAATTCTTGGTGGCTGATCTGAAAAGCTTACAATTGAGCCATAAGATCCTTATCAGCCTGAAAAGTAACTTTTGAGAGGAGTGGGGGTCTTATGCAGGAGGGGTGTTCTGGGCTCAGAAAAGGGTCAGGGGAAGGGGCACCACCCAGTCAGCTTCAGTTTCCAAAGACAATTTAGTTAAGGTCTCTTTTTAGGGTTCTGTTCATCCTCTCTACTTGCCCTAAGCTCTGGGGACAGTACCAGCTTTCAATTAGTCCCCAATATCTCTGCCAGTCCCCGACTTACTTTAAAAACAAAAGCAAGACTGTTATCTGATCCAATTACCTTGGGCACTTTAAACCTTGGGGGAATATTTCTTCTAATATCTTCGTGGCTACCACGGTAGCTGTTTCCTGCTTGGTGGGAAAAGTCTCATCCAGAGAAAGTATTTACAAACACTAAAGGGTATTTGTAACCATATTTTCATGGCTTAACTTCTGTAAAATTGACCTCCCAATATACTCCAGGCTGTTCTCCCCTAGATCTTTTGCCCTGTTTACTCTTGGCCACATAAGCATTCACTTGCTGGCATATCTTACACTATTCTACTGTGTCTCTGCCTAAAACCCTGAGGTCATATCTATCTATCTATCTATCTATCTATCTATCTATCTATCTATCTATCTATCTATCTCTTAGATCCCTCGATGGTTTAGAAGAGCTTATCTCCTAAAAGAGTCCATCTGTGCATTTGGCTTAATAAGTCTTTTGCTTGCTTTCTAGGGACTATAGTTCTCCCTTCTTGTGTGCACCATTGTCCTTTCTTCTCTAGGTAATGATTGGTAGGATGGCTGGCAATCTGAGTCCTTTCTTCTTCTGTGTGTTTTAAGTGAGGCCATCCTATAATCCAGTCCCATTCCCCAGTGAGTGTCTCATGCTGGCCCATATTCAGGATCGGCTCCTGCATAGCCACTTCTTGTACCACTTGATCTGTCTTATTATTGCCTCAGGCCACTGAGTCTCTTCCCTTCTGATATCCTAGGCAATGAATAGTATTCACAGTTGCTGGCTTCATCAGGGCATCCAAGAGATCCAAGATTTCCTTTGATGTGAGCAGTCCTCTCTCTTGGTATATAGCCCTGTGGACATGGACTATGGCAAAGGCATACCTGCTATCTGTATAGATGTTAATTTTCTTGCTGCTCCCAAGTTCCAAAGCCACTTTCTGTGCTGACTTGCCTGGGAGGTAGAGGTTCAGCCCAGATTGTCATTTGTGCCATCCACCACAGCAGCACCTTCTTGTCTCTGACCAGCATGGAGAAAACTGCTCCTGTCTGTAAAGCAGGTAACCTTAACTCCTGGGTCTGTCAGAGAGGTCTTTCCTCCACCCATAGGTTCTCTTTTTAGGCCAGTTAGTTGTGGCCATTGGGCAGGAAGTGTATCTTGGCCCCCATCTTGGACAGTCTTGCCCCAACAGAGGGTAGGAACAGTCTGGGATTACTATAAATGAATGGGATGCCTGGCTCATCCCTAGGTCTACTGTTCTTTGGGTAGCCCATGAATACATTTTGATGCCAGTGGCTCCTTAGACCCAAGATCTTTACTTGGAAATGGCTTGGCAGAGGACCAAGTGTTGAGCCCCTGTGTCCACCAAGAATTAAGTGGGTTTTCCCTCCACTTTCAAGGTTACCCTGAGCTTGCAGAGGGGGTCCAAACCCCATCCTTCCTGGTTTCTGTCTTCACCCAGGGCTAACACCTTCACTGTTTGAGGGTACTTTTCCCAAGGCCTCTGATTTCCCGCCCCCAGCATCCATTTGTTAAGGCACTCTTGGGCCCAGCAGCTCCTCTCCTTGCAACGTGTGCACTGGTCTTCTACAAGGAGTTTTCTATCTCTCTTTGATTGGAGTCTCCCTTCTCTGATTTCCCTAACTACTGTAGCTAAGATTCTAGATG
Source organism: Arvicanthis niloticus (assembly GCF_011762505.2). Lineage (NCBI taxonomy): Eukaryota > Metazoa > Chordata > Mammalia > Rodentia > Muridae > Arvicanthis > Arvicanthis niloticus. Next base: position 28,908,077 of record NC_133433.1, on the reverse strand, counting down.
TCTTACCTGTTGCCTTTCTTTTTCTCATCTCCCTTTCATCTTTTTCCTTTTTCTTTCTTTGCTCTTTCTCTTTCTCCTTGTTATGGTAGACTTCTCAGCAATCTATACTAAACCCTTTAATGACGTATCTTACAGTTCCTCTAGCTTCTGAAGCTTTTTCCTGATATCTGCTAGTCTGGTCTATAAAGGCCACAGTGTGTACTGACAGAATGCCTCGAAAAGCCACTCTAGAAACGCTGTGGGTGACTCATCTGATCCCTTCTTAACCTCACATGCCTTGGTCAAAATTGGTAGGGCCTTGTGTGGCCCCCTGGAGACCTGCCAATGGAGTCTGGTGGTAGGCTTTTAGGTGCCCCTTGCCTTCTGCTGCACTAAAGTCACAGTCAGATCTAGTCAGAAGAAACCCGCTGTCTACGACAACTTGGTCAACTGATTGTGCCCCCATGTCTGAGGAAACATTTTTTTCTGGCTTCCTGCATTATCCTCTCTCACACTTTGGTCCTGAAGAATACTCTCATGAGTTGTAGGATATCATCACAGGTGGGCTAATGAGTAAACAAAACAGTCTCAAAGAGACTAGTCAGCCCCTTGGAGTTATCTAAAAGGGCGGTATTAGGTAGTAGTACAAGTCAGATAAAAAAAAGGGCCAATATTGCCTAGCCTGATTGCCCTTATCTAGAGGCCCATATACCCTCAATGGGACAGCCACCATAGTATCAGGGGTGGTGCCTCTCAGATTTCAGGTCCCCATTGTGGGACCAAGAAGTTGGGGGGGTCTCCTCCTGCTTCTCCCTCAAGTAAAAAGGGGTACAGTGGCCCTGGTTCCTTATGGGCTGAGGATCCCAGTGTTGATGCTGGTGGGGCCATGGGGGGCAAGAGTAGAGGACTACAGAGGAGGAGGGTCTTGGAGGATTGACTTTTTCTCAGGTCCAGATCCCTCCTCCCATGTTTTCCTTTTCCTGAAGTCCAGAACCTACAAGGAGGATCTTGGGGAAAAAAGGTTTTTATTTGTGAAGGTGGGGTGGTTCTTTCAGTAGATTCATCCAGGTAACTATATAGGGCATGTGGTCTGTGTGTCTAAGGGATCCTGGCCTAAAGACTCTTTCTCTACTGCTCTGATCACCTGAAAGTCAAACGTCCCTATAGGTGGCCACGCCACTCTGAAGGTTGGCCATTTGACAAGTAGGAGTAACTAACTTACCCTTCTTTACAAGTACTAACAAGTTTTCCCCTCTCTCCATAACTTCCCTCCAGTAATTAACTAGGATGTTTAACCGGGCAGATTCAGTCCAAAAATAATGTCAGTCCAAGTCCAAGAACACAGAGAAAGAAAATGAGCACACAGACAGTTCACCCCTGCCACAGGCACAGAAACCAGGTTATACAGACAGTTCTTGCCCCTGCCATGGGCTAGTCAAAACAGAACATACAAAGAGACAAGCCACCCCTGTCAAGGGTGGAAGAATCCAGTAACCAGGTGATTTGGCTGGCTTATGCCAGGGCTGAATCTAATAGGTTCAGATGATTCAGCCAACTTACGCTGAGACAAGACTGAATCTAAACAGGTTCCAAAGGAGTGGGGTCCTCATAATCCTCTTTGGGGGACCAGGAGCGTCCTTCAGGTCCCCCATGGTTGTGACATTAAGGCACATCTGCTCTTGACCACCATGGGCTCTCCAAGCCCCCCAGATACTTGCAAAAAAAAAAAAAAAAACCCAAAAGTTCAGACATGCTTGCAGACTCAGACTTTGACAAAGAGTGAGACAGACAAATAAACCATGGTACCTGCTCGAGACCTCTGATTCATTGCTCTTCAGTATGTCCCCAGAGGAGGTTGGATTCCTGGCCAATACACCAAATGTAAGACTCTTGTGAGCCTTAGCTTACTGGGAACCTCCTGACTGAACCACACGGAGCCAGGAATCAATGCAAAAAGTAAGAAGAATTTATTGTTCCAACATGTTGGGGTCATTCTGTACCCAAAAAAGAGGTGGTGACCCAGAGCAGCCCATTTGGCCAGTTTTTATACAATTTTCAGGGGCAGAATAGAGAAACAGCAACTAGGCACAATATGATTGGCAGAACAGCGTGTGCCTTTTAAATTGATTGGTCTTTAGGGAATGAGGTGGCAAGGACTTCCTTTGTTTGTGGGTGGCCAAAGATCTGTCCTGTGGAATGTGTCCCCACCTGCAGGTCAGTTCCCTTACCCCCTCAACCCCCCATAGTCTGAGGAATGTTAATTAGCCTCTCCCTTCTGGAGAAGCAAGTGTCTTGTGACCTTTCCAAAGTTCCTGAGCTGACCTCTTTATTTTCACCTTTATTTCATTAATGGCTCCAAAGGAAAAAAAAATGGTGGTTTTAGCAATTTAGATATTCCAAAGGGGAACCATATGTGTCTTCTTCAACTCTCACTGTAATCTCATAACATGCATGATGTCCAGCACACTGGAATAAAATACTGTGAATGAGAAAGAGGGACAACATTCACAGTCTACTGCCATACTTGTTTTATTCTATTGCAAATTTGTCAATGTGTCTAATTTATAATTTATATCATCTGCTGTTACAGGCACCTACTGACATTCTTAGAGAAAGGAAATAGTGTAATTCTGAGATAGAAATGACCTACTAGGTGAACTCTGAAAGATATTTTACTGCTCTAAATTAACTCTTGTTGTCATATCATTTGTTGTTCTTGTTGTTGCTACATCCTAAAAAATCTGTTTTACTTCTTAATGAATATCATTTCTCAATCTTTAAAAATGATTTCTCACCTCATAGTAATATTAAAAGCAAATATTAGAAGTTAAATTATTTTAATTTCAAGCCTATAACAATACATATATTCAATGATCCAGAATATTATAAAACTTAAAAAAAAATTCTGGAAATCATTTTTCACCTGTAATGGTATCAAATCTCTAGGCATACTTAGGCTCTCTTCTGATGCTGCACACTGACGTGTATTTTAAAATGCAGAAGATTGACCTTTAAAATGATATTTGAGGGAAGGAATACAATTTAACCACTGTGTGGTCACAAGGAGTAACTCAGACCCAGTGGTTTACTCCCACACACTCACACAGGAGACAAACAAGGCTTTACCTGCTCTGCCTTTGGTCACCCTGGGGACAAATTCTATTAACAGATTTGCCTTCAGCATGATGTTGGCTTGTGAATACTAAAGGAAGACTTGTCCCTATAAATGGTTTTAGCATGTCAACATTTTAATTAACATCCACATGTAAGGGGCCTGTTGTTGTTGGCTGATCTGCTTGTGTAATCCTAACAAACCATTCAGTTGAAAAGCCCTGTTGATGTAGTGTATAGCAGCCTGTGGCTTTTTTGGGGAAAGGGGATATTAAAGCTGGATCCAGATTACAAATGTTTAACCTGGCAAGTAACACCATGACCTCTCAAGCAAATATTGTGTCATTAATATAGCAATATCCACACATGGGGTTGGCAATCTGTAGTGTGCTGTCTGTAAACATTTCAAATTATATTCGAGATCCTTAATTAACCCCATTAGGCTTACAGATTGAAGTCAGCACCCAAATAACATTGAATGAAAACAGAAATATAGTTATTTTGTATATTTTTGTACATAGTTATTTTTGTGTACTCTAAACCAATCTAATGAGACTTTAAATTCACTTTTTCCTTAAGGATCAAATTTTTAGCAAGTAGGAAAAATATGAATTTAGTAGTCATCAAACCTATTCAATGGATACCTTGTTTAGAATTTGAAAGTTACCTTAAAGCCTATGTGTGTGACCTCAACTTAAAGAAATGGAGATGTTAAGTGTGTAAGTTACTAACATACACATGTTGATATGGAAATGAATAGATGTAGTATTACGTCGAATAAGTTAGTTTCATATACACCAAAGTTTTAAAATTGAGACCTGTAAAATAAAAGGATCCAAAATTTCATTCCAACAACATTATGAGCTGATAATGGTTTTTATAAGTCCTTCCTTGCCTGTAGATGTACCACCCCATCACAGTGGTATAATACCACATTATAAGTTCTCTATTATTTCTTTATGCATAAAGTGATGGCCGCTTGTCATTTTTCTGAGCCAGATGTAGTGTTTGATCACTTTCTTTGTACTGTTTACAATACTTTCCTTGCCATGATAATAGTCTTTTAACTTTTCTCTTTTCAGTGCTGGGATTGAACTCAGGGCCTCCCAGTGCTAAGCAGACACTGGAGTAAACTAAGTGCCAGTCCCCTGTCCTCAGATTTGCTGTCCCAGTTATCCATTTGCATACTCTTGCATAATTTGCTGCTCTTTTTATCTTCTGGCCTAGCCAGTCTTATTATGTTCAGCAACCAGCAATTGTGTCTCCCACTACAGTTTCCTAGACAACTTCTCAGTCTAACACATCAAAAATGCTTCAGTGTGTCTTCTATCTTCCCTACATTTCATGACCCACCTCATTTCTCAGTAGCTTTAGGTGCTTCCTGACTGCTATTATGATAAATTACTGAGTGAGTAGAATTTTGCTGCAGTGGCTTTGCTCCAACAATGTGTAATATATCATCTTGTAAATTCTCCTCACTACCAATTAATTACTTTTTAGAAACCAAAGCAAATATTAAAAGAATCTCCTCGTTTTGATGTAAGTCTACTTACTATAGCCTAAAAAACACAGGATGTTAGTCATGGCTGGAAGCTGGAGAGTACCACTAGATAGTCTTGTAGGAATCATGTTTTAAAAGTTTCAATCTTAGAGTGCTCATAAGGGAAATCTATTTTTAAAGTTTTTAGAAACATTCATACTTATTTGCATAGTGGATGGAATAGTTTGCATTTCTACCAACGTGTATGCACATACATATACACAATTCAAACATACACACATACATGATATACATATACATATATATATATATATATATATATATATATATATATATATATATGAATATATATTCTCTCTGTCTCTCTGTTTCTCTCTTTGTCTCTCTAGGTCTCATTTCTTATGTTCTTTGTATAACTTACTCAGACCTACATAACTTTCTCAGGCCTTTTAACATTTCTTTCTCACTCTGAAGAAAACACTCAGCCATCCTAATTTTATTATATATATATATGTGTGTGTGTGTGTGTGTGTGTGTGTGTGTGTGTATCTTTATGAAAAATATTTGCATTCTTACATCTTTTTAAACATTTCTTCTCCTGCCTACTATTTTTTCCTTTTTTTAATAGCACTGACATAATAGCATCAATAAATATATTTATGATCTTACCTAAAGAACCTTCAAACTATATATATAAATATATAATAATAATAATTTAATAAGTTATGGTTACATATACTGTTAAACTGAGGCTTTGTAAGTACTCAAGCATACCCCGTAGAAAGCACTAGATATCCCATCTTGTGCATTGCAGTCAGGATAGTGATCTGCCATACACATGATTTTAATCTGGATGAGTGAAAGGAGTAGACAAGAGCAGCAGATAAACAACAAAGCATCCTCAAACTGGTGTTTATAGCATCCTGCAGGAGTCAGGGGAGGAAGACACGTTACAGCTGTGACACTGGAGGAAATGTTTGGGAGAGTTTAAACCAAGTCTTCTCTGCCTTCTCCCAGTCACCATTTCCATAGCCAGGAACTTTATGTCATGAGATAAATACTAGCAACTGGAACGACTTTAGTTTTCAGCTGTTCTCGGGGGCACAGTGTATTCACAGAAAAACTATAAGCCATCCTGACCCAAGAATGGGAGTTTGCGTTAGACATTCTTAGACTCTAACTGTAAGTCGTTTACACATAAAAAAATATGAGGCTTTTTTTTTTCAGGTCCTATATGGGTCAAATGAATGGTGGCTAGTTACCATCTTTCTCATCAGGGCACCCCTTGGTTATCCCTTTGTCTTTCTTTCCATGAGGAAAGGAGCAATTTTTCTGACTTAGTAGATCCTCACATCTATGTCCTCTCCCCTATTGTAACCACCAGGAAAGATGAGGCCTAGAATGCAGTCTTCCCAAGCACTCAGAATTGTGACATTGATGTTATTTTCACATTTTGCCTGGTCAAGCTTTCCTGTCTGTGCAGGAAGAAAAGAGAAAAAGCAATCTCTGAAGTACATATAGACCTTCATGTATCAGGAAACTTAGCCAGTTTCTTACAGTTATTAATCATGGCAGTCTAAACTTCTTGTGGATTGGAACTCTGTTTTTCTTTAAATATGTTTTTTGACTCCCATGACTTTTATCAAATTTATTATATATCAGTCTATATTTCATTTTCAATTGAGACAGGAAGTAAGCTTGATTAGGAATCTTTGCAACATGTACATGTAATTTATAGTCATGTCTGTAATCTAGAGACTACTGAACACAGAAAATAACAACATCAAGACATCTAAAAAGGACTCCTAAAGAAATGATATCTGTGTCATGTTTTTGTCTAGAATGTCTGTTTCACTGCACCTAACATATGAAAATAAAAGTAAGGTACAACATGGCAGCAAAATCTAGAGCAGAGGAAAGAACATGTATAGAGCAGAAAATAGTACATATAGTCTAGGCATATGGGCCTGAAACAACAAAGCAAGGGCAAGTAAGAGGAAGCATTTCCATGGTCTGTACACATGGGGTTCATGGGCCTTACCATCAATTTTAACTGGGTTCATCAAACCCAGTTGCTGGGAGGGGAGCCATTGAAAGAAGCAGGAGTAGGTAGGTGGTGCCATTGCTTTGAGAGCAGATGAAGAAATGGAGAAGAAAGTAACCATTGGCATTATTTGTCCCACCCAAGTAGGACATGGGCTGAGATCACACAGACTTATTACTTTCTCTATTAGTCATAAATACTAACTCATTAAAAATAGTTGATATTTATTTAAGACCTGAACAGCCTTTGTGAGTTTCACAGAAAAAAAGAAATTGCAGTTTGGTCTTTTGGTCAGTCCCATCAAGGAATGTGCATGACATCCAGATTTGGCGCTGGGACTCCATTAATCTATCGATGTGGGCTCTTTTCAAAGTGTTCTCTCAGCATCTGCTGCTGTAGCATATCTCCCTATCCAGGAATAATTTCAGTCAATGTCTCTTTTATGTCTCTGCTTCTTGCCTCATATGATTAGAGAGAAACACTCTACAAAAATCCAATTTCAAACTAGTATGACTGGTTCCCAAATAAAAAAGAAGTTTGAAGTAGAAAGAGAGAAATTAGGGATGGAGTAGATCCTGCCACCTACCTGAAAGAAGATGGAACAAAAGAGAGAGAGAGAGAGAGAGAGAGAGAGAGAGAGAGAGAGAGAGAGAGAGAGAGACAGAGAGACAGAGAGAGAAAGAGAGAGAGAGAGAGAGAGAGAGAGAATATGTTGGTCATGTACTTTCACTCTCTTTCTGATTCCCTAGCCCAGAACTCATCAAGACTTTGTTGTCTTACAGAAAGTATATTTATTGTTAACATGGATACTGTGTGTATGTGAGTTTGGGAATATGTATTTCTATATGTATGTTTGAGTATTAATTTATTTCTTTGACATGCTATTGTAACATAACCATGTTATATGATGGCCATAACCAAAACTCATTAAATAAATCATGAACAAAGTAGCATTTTTCAGTGGAGTAGCATTCTTCAATGGAGTTCTCCAGGAGAACTGGATGGGGCCGTTCTGGCATCTCTTAGACCTTAGAAGTTACCTTAAATAATGGGCCTATGGTTTCTTACATAGTTATTCACTATAGTGGTACAGGAACTTTTGTGTCCACTTGGATGTTATGAATGCAACAAAGATTGGAAACAGCATGCACAGGACACAAAGCATCAGTCTACAGTGCATTTTAGAGAAGTGCATTCCTCTGAAGTCTTAACTATCCACTCATCATTTTCACATAGTCAGTCAACTAATTCATTGTTTATTATTATAAATACTGGATTATCACAAACAATTAGATTATTATAAATCTATTGGATTATCAATATTTAAGTGAAAAATCTAACTGCCATGTGCTTGGCCTGATTTATAAGCAATATTTAAAAAATAATGTCATGGCTTGAAAGATGGCTCCATGTTTGTTGTTATTGCAGAGGACTAGAGTTCCGTTGCTAGCACCACTTTCAGCAGTTCCAAAATGCTTATAACTCCAATTCCCAGTCATCTGACAGCTGCTTTTGGCCTCTTTAAAAACCAGCATACACATTGCATGCACACATGCTGCTGCCAGCAGCAACAGTGCTGAACCGGGTTCACCTGTAAGAGAGGCCGAGAATAGGGAAACGGGCGGGAAGACATGAAGCCAAGACAAAGTTCTCTGATCAAGGCTCCAAGTTTAATAATTTGCTTTCACTTATAAAGGGGAAGTCCCACCCCCCAGAGTCTCTTCTCGGTTCAGCCCAGGGGCTGGGCAAGGAGATAGCAGTCGGAAGGTGTCAAGGCTAGCTCAGCAGGCAGTCCATTCTTCTTAGCTCAGGTAGCAGGCTCCAAGAGCCAAGGCTGGTAATGCAATGCATCTCCTAGGTCCTATTGTTGTTTGGTCTATTGTGATAAAAGACTTGCAGGCCTTCTCAGGCCTGGGGAAAGGGCACACACACATATGCATGAACACAATTTTTTAAACAATTAGGGGAAAGTAATAAAAGCAAGAAATTAGAAAAAGTGAAGGGTGGGCTGGGTAGATGGCTAACTGCTTAAGAGTTACTCTTGCATAGTATTGTAGTTCCAATCCTAAACTCCATGTCAGAAGGCTTGCAACTATCTGTACCTCCAGTTCCCTGAATATAACAATATCCTTGAGTCTTCTTAAATTTGAGTATGTGGCACGTGAACATACACACACACACACACACACACACACACACACACACACTCATACATACACTTTCATGCATGCACACACTCACACATCCACCCTTGTACTCAGACATACTCACATAAACTCACACATGCATACACAACCTTATAGGCACACACACACACACACATACACTCACCAACACATTAAAAATTCAGAAAATATAGTGGCATTGTACACAACATTGTTAAATTTTAGTTAAGAATGTTCTTAAACTTTTTTTTTAGTATATATTTGGGATGAGAGATACTTTAAAACATCCTAAGCATTAAATAAAAATTCCAATGAAGGCTGGGCAGTGGTGGCACATGCCTTTAATCCCAGCACTTGGGAGGCAGAGGCAGGTGGATTTTTGAGTTCGAGGCCAGCCTGGTCTACAGAGTGAGTTCCAGGACAGCCAGGGCTACACAGAGAAACCCTGTCTCAAAAAAAAAAAAAAAAAACAAAAACAAAAACAAAACAAAACAAAACAAAAATTCCAAAGAAGGATAAATGGGTTTCTACTTCTTTCTGTTGTGACAGATTTTCTTCTTTCCATGGTCTTTCTTATGCACCAAACGTTTCTTGAACATTGTCATATTTTTCACTGTGTATAACTATGGGAAGTATATATTTGTTGACACTGGAGGAGGCAAAGGGGCTTAAAATTGATCAAAACTGGCATGAAAATAAAAATATGTTTTTTAAATTTTTGTTATTGTGCTGAACATATCATTTCAGAATATTAAGAACAAATATGGGCTGGAGAGATGGCTCAGTGGTTAAGAGCACTGACTGCTCTTCCAGAGGTCCTGAGTTCAATTCCCAGCAACCACATGGTGGCTCACAAGCATCTGTAATGGGATCTGATGCCGTCTTTGGGTGTGTCTGAAGACATCAAAAGTGCACCCGTATACATAAACTAACTAAATAAATCTTAAAAAAAAAAAAAAAACCCAAATATGTAGAAGTAGATTTTTCATAAGAGAAGATGCATTCATTCTTGCACATACATCATTATGAAAGGTCCGGGACTCTCCAGAAGGGAGGTCCACTAGAGTCACAGGATAGCACGCACCCAAAGGACACACAAGAGACCGTCTTGCTGTAAAGCACATGAGGTGGTTTATTAAATCAGAGCTCTGGGCCAGCCCATATCCCCATATCTCACATAGGTGATAGAGGGACTGACCTTGTGGCTCAGGGGTCTAGCGCTTATATATGGGCGGGGTGGGGAAAAAGCGAACTTTCACGCAGGAGCACAGGATTGGTTGTTTTACTTTTTTGAACACTAGCAGGCTGTACCATGGGGGCAGGGTGTAGTTCCTCCCTTGGCCAGTCAGTTTCTGGGATGTTCTTAACAGGCCTTTGTCTTGTAACTCCCCCTCCTCTGTAACTAGTTAGATGGGCCCAAACCTGCTGGCAGGCACTTTTAACTATTTAGGTTAGGGAAAGGGCCCTGTTATTATTATTAGTTTTGGCCTATTTCAAAAATTATCTTTTAATTATCCATTTAAAAAATTCTTGAACATTTTCCAGAATTTCTTGAAATTAGATATTTTTAGTTTTGATATCATCATAGTTTACCTTAGATATAAATTGCTCATGGTCCAAATACTTTACCCTAATGTTGGGAGCTGACTTTTAGCAGAAAGCGGCTAGATTATCTTTGCAGCCATCTGGAACCATATACCCTGATAAGAGATTTGGTTTTCAATAGCCTACAACAGCTGAAGCACACTCTGATATCCCACATATTTTGTGTTGCTGTTTACTGCCCCCAGCTGCAAGGCGCACGTGGTAGCCACGCCTGCAAGGCATGCAGTTCACGTGCTGTACACGTGCTATCCAGGCCATATATGCCTGTAAGGCGCACGTGGTATCCAAGCCTGCAAGGCGCACAGTGCACGTGCTATCCACGCTATAGATGCCTGTAAGGCTTACGTCTTATCAACACCCGCAAGGCACGTGGTATTCACGCGCCTATAAGGCACGTGGCAAAAGCGTATAAATACCTCAGAATTCCCTTCAATAAAAGAGACTTGAGACTAGAGACTTGAGACTTGATCAGAACCTCTGTGTTGTCTCCATTCTTCGCATCGCCTGCCCCAAGAGCCCCACTCTCTCTCTTGACCAGAGCACTTAGTCCCAAAGCGTTGAGGCAGAATACGGGTCTCAACACCCTAATGGAGGAAAGTTCTGTAAAAATCTCACTTCTTGTGATTACTGCCTCCAGAGTCAAAACTAAATACAGAAGAACGCCAGAAATTTAATCACTTAAAATGAAAGTTCCTCTAGTCCAACTGTGTACAGCATACTCAAACAAACACTGTAAGATGGTGGGCATTTTTAAGGCTCTTAGCTGGAAATATTCACTAATGTTATACAAGCATGGGCCTGATCCCCACTGAGAGCAGAGGTAGATGATTGAAAAGCAGCTAGTGTTAGCATTCTGTCTAAAACTCCACCCCCATAGTTACCTGGCAACAGCCAGGTAAGCCTGGCCTACTATAAAAGGGATTACTTGCCCCCTCCTCTCTTGCTCTTGCTCTCTTGATCTCTTGACCCTCTGTTCCCTCACCCCGTCTCCCCTCCTCTTACTCTCCACATTCTCGTGGCTGGCCTCTACTTTACTTCTTCTTCTCCTTCTTCCTCTTCTCCTTCCTCCCCTTCTTCTTCTTCTTCTTCTTCTTCTTCTTCTTCTTCTTCTTCTTCTTCTTCTTCTTCTTCTTCTTCTTCTTCTTCTCTTCTTCTCATAATAATTAAGTGTTTTGCTCCTGTTGCTGTTTATCAACAGTTGTTTTTTTTTTGATTAAAGTATTTTTAATTATGAATATGCTACAATTTTATTTTTATTTTAATTTTATTCTCTCTCTCTCTTTCTCTTTCTCTCTCTCTCTCTCTCTCCCCCTCTCTCTGTCTCTACTACCCTTTTAACTCCCCTCCCCATGCCCTGAACAAACTCTATTCTATACTATACTGGTGTGTGGCTGGTCCCTCAGAGGGAAGAAATGTTTTGGCATGGGCCCGCTGAGACATCCCCTTCCCCTATACCTCATCATAGACCTCCAGAGAACATATTCTCTTTCTCTTTATTTTTTTTATAAACACATCAGTTAGAAAAGAAAACAAACAATAAGGATGTATAGTAATGAGATTATCACAAATATTTAAATTCTTCTATCTGATTTTGAAACATGAGTTGTTAAAATTACAAGAATTAACAAACCATTGTCCCCTGCCTTGACCAGAAAAAGAGCCCATAGATGTTCCGAAGACTTCAGTCTAAGCTACACAAGCAGGTTCTCAGGCAGAGGGCCTGTGATCACACTCATCGTTGAAAAACACACTACATGTTTGCTTGTTTGTTTATATGGTCATTTCCTGTTCCCTGCTCCCTAGTGCAGACTTTATGCCAAAACTTCACCTGTCTTCTTGGTGCTACAGATAGACCACACATGACATAAATCAACATTTCAGAAAGCTTTTGTAAAACACTACACATGGGACTAGGATGATGGCTTAGTCAGAAAAGTGCTTGTCATATAACCATGCATCTAGAGTTCAAAATTCCAGCATCCCCATAAAGAAGATGCATATGGAAGCTGTCATCGGTTGTCTCAACACTGGGCAGACAGTGTCTGCTGCATCCTTAGTGCATCTGCTGCATCTCTGGCTAGTGAGGCTAGCTGAATTAGGGAGGAAGATACTCAACATTAAACTCATGCTGTTATATACATATGCATAAATGAGGGTCCATATGCACATGGACATCCACATATCCACACACACACAAATATGCAAGCACATTCATAAACATAAACAAGATGAAACTAATCAGGTTGTACTTAGTAGCTTGAGCTCTTTGCCCTTCTACCTTTCTAGTCTTGGTAAGACTTATCATTTATTTTGGTTAACACGTAGACATTACACATAATAAATATAAACAGAAAACAGTAAAATCTTGTATCTCTTAGAGAACTTATTATTTAGAGTCATTGTTAGTCGTGTTATTGATAAATGGTCACTTCTCTTTGGAAATATGACCAGTAGATACCTTGTGTCCATCTGGAAGTTCCACACCTATGCACATATGAACATCACTAATTGGACTCATAGGTTAAATAAAGAAAAATAACCCTCAAGAGACTGGAGGGCCCAGGGAGTTTAGAGGTTTGGTGGGGTGGGGGCTGGGGAGTAGAGGGTAGGGACAGCCTCTTGGAGACAGATGGTGAGAGGTGGTATGGGATGTGGAACACTAGGAGGGTGGACAGGGAGGGGAATGAAATTTGGAGTTTAAAATAAATAAATAAATAAATAAATAAATAAATAAATTTTTTTAAAGGGAGTGAATTTGGGATTGAGATATATTAGGATGGGTCTTGTGGGTATTGGGTAAAGGAAGATAGATATCTGTGGGAGCTTTTGGTGCCTTATAGAAATTTGGCAAGTACTTGCCACTGAGCTCAGAGGAGAAAGTAGGATCAGATAGGAGTATTTGCATTTGGGCTAATGCAAGGGTCAAGGTAAACACAGCCATGGAATGTGTGACTTCCCTTTTGTCTTAGTAATCCTGATAAGCCCCTAGACCCAAAGACTCCAGGAACTTTGTTCATTGCCTTGTTTGATCACTTTATCTGTGAGCTGAGAACTGACCATATACTTTGAATGTACGTAAATTGATATAAAAGGAGACTAGGAAAACAATAAAGACACTTCAGCCTCAGCACTGGCTGGAGTCATATTATAATGTTGTTTAATGTCTTTTTCTTTCCAACCCTCACTCCCTCCCTTGAGACCCTGACTCAGCTGACTGACTGAGCTGGCTTGGTCAGATACAAGATACATTGTATGCATATGAAATTTCCAAATAATAAAAATTATTATTTTTAATCAAAAGGTTTCTTGAATACTTCATTATCCCCACCCATCTTTTCTCTTGTTTCTTGCAACTTGCCTAATTCATCAAACAGCACAGCAATGAATACATGTAAAAAATAAATAATAATAATAATAATAATAATAATAATAATAATTAAAGTTCAGTTCTGCTTTCCAGAGCGTAATAGTGAAACTCCCTACAGTGGCTAATATCTTCTGTGTTTGTGCATTATGCTTTGTGTTGGTTTAGTTAAGAATAAATTCGTAGATCTCCTCTAGTGGTTTTTGTTTTCCATTTTTATTACTATTACCAATATTTTCTCTTTGTTTTAAACATCATTATTCTCCTGTCCCCTGTTTTCTCCACTCTAGAACCTTCAAAGGCAATTGATTAGTTACACACTTTTATTAGGAAGCTTTTTCTAGTGTAATAATGGTATAGCTCTCAATTGTTAATGTACTTCCTTCTGTTTAGAGCCTGTCTGGACAGCTTTGTGGATCAATATTATAGTTTTAGTTGCAGTTTTGATTAGGTGGTAAAATCAGCTACTGTAAGGTGTCAATAATTAAAGGAATGTAAACAGGGTGATCAAGGAGTTGATTCTTAATCTTAGCTATTCTGACTGATGTGAGGTGAAATCTCAGGGTCATTTTGAGTTGTATTTCTCTGATGACTATGGATTTTAAATATTTCTTAGGTGCCTTTTAGCCATTCAAGATTCCTCAGTTAAGAATTCTTTGTTTAGCTCTGTACTCCATTTTTAATAGGGTTATTTGGTTCTCTAGAGTCTAACTTCTTGAGTTGTCTATATATATTGGATATTAGCCCTCTATTAGATGTAGGGTTGTTAAAGATCTTTTCCCAATCTGTAGGTTGACATTTTGTTCTATTGACAGTGTCCTTTGCCTTACAGAAGCTTTTCAATTTTATGAGATCCCATTTGTCTATAGTTGATCTTAGAGCCTAGGTCATTGGTGTTCTTTTTTAGGAAAATTTCCCCTATGCCAATGTTTTCAAGGCTCTTGTCACTTTCTCTGCTATTAGATAGACTCAGTATATATCTGGTTTTATGTAGACGTCCTTTATCCACTTGGACTTGAGCTTTATACAAGGAGATAAGAGTGGTTCAAATTGCATTCTTCTACATGCTAATTGCCACTTGAACTAGCACCATTTGTTGAAAATTATGTTTTTTTTCCTACTAGATTGTTTTGGCTTCTTTGTCAAATATCAAGTGAATAAAAGTATATGGATTTAATTCTGGGTCTTCAATTCTATTCCATTGATCTTTCTGCCTATCTCTGTACCAATACCATGCCGTCTTTTTTTTTTTTTTTTTTTCTTCACTATTGTTCTGTAGTACACATTGAGGCCAGGGATGGTGATTTCCCCCAGATGTTCTCTGCTTGTTGAAAATAGTTTTCACTTTCCTGTTTTTTTTTCTTTTTTGTTGTTGTTGTTCCAGATGAATTTTAGAATTGCTCTTTCTATCTCTGTTAAGAATTGAGTTGGAATTTTGATGGGGATTGAGTTGAATTCTGTAAATTGCTTTAGATAAGATGGCCATTTTTAATATGTTAATCCTGCTGATCCATGAACCTGGAAGATCTTTCCATCTTCTGAGGTCTTCTTCAATTTAATTCTTCAGAGACTTGAAGTTCTTGTCATACAGAGCTTTCACTTGCTTGATTAGTGTTACACCAAGATATTTTATATTACTCATGGCTATTGTGAAGTGTGTTATTTCTCTAATTTCTTTCTCAGCCCTTTTATTCTTTGAGTAGAGGAAGACTATTGATTTTTAAAAAACAATGACTTCATAAAATTCAAAGGCAAATGGATAGAACTAGAAAATATTATCTTGAGTAAGATAACCCAGTCACAAAAGAACACACATAGTATGTACTCACTGATAAATGGATATTAGTAAAAAAGCTAGGAATACCCATAATACAACTCACAGACCATATGAAGCTCAAGAAGACCAAAGTGTGGGTGCTTCATTTCTACTTAGAAGTGGAAACAAAATAATTATAGTGGGTAGAGGAAGGGAGGTACCCAGGAGGGGAAAGCGGAGGCAGGATCAGTTGTGGGAGGAGATGGGGGACAAGTACAGAGGGTCAGGAAATTAAATAGGGGTGTGTAGCAATGGGGGATGGGGAACTGGCAGTAGCTCCTAGAAAGTTCTAGATACCAGGAAAGCAAGAAGCTCTCTGGATCCAGCAGGGATAACAGTAGCTGAAATACTCACCAAAGGGGAGAGAGAAACTATAAAGACCATATCCAGTGGTTAGGCAGAGACTGAAGGAAAGGTCATCCAGAGACTGCCTTACCTAGGGATCCATTCCATCTGCAGATAAAAAACCCAGACACTATTGCTGATGCAAAGAAGTGCTTGCTGACAGGAGCCTGGTAGGGCTGTTTCTTGAGAGATTCTGGCAGTACATGACTAATACAGATGGGGATGCACACAGCCAACCATCGGGCTAAGCACTGGAACCCCAATAAAAGAATTAGGGGAAGGATTGAAGGAGCTGAAGGCATTTGCAACCCCATAGAAAGAACAACACTATCAACCAACCAGATCCTTCAGAGCTTTCAGGGACTAAACCACCAACCAAAGAGTACACATGACTCCAGCTGGATATGTAACAGAGGATTGCCTTGTCTGGCATCAACGGGAGGGGAAGCCCTTGGTCGTGCGAAGGTTAGATGCCCCAGCCTAAGGCAATGCTAGGGCAGTGAGGCAGGATTGGATGGGAAGATGGGAGAGCTCTCTCATAGAAACATGGGGTAGAGGGAGGGAACAGGGGGTTTGAGGAGGGGAAACTGGGAGGAGGGATAACATTTGAAATGTAAATAAATAGAATAACCAATAAAAAAGGAGATAATGATTCTAGGAGCTCTGTCTTCAGAGTAGTTAACACAAAAGTGATTTATCTCTAAATAGCAGCACTATCCTATATAAGGTTTTATATTAAAATTATATATATATATGAATTTTACTGCAATAAGTATCATCTCTCCAATTATCATCTTTTTACATTTAAAATTAATATTTTTTCCTACAAATACAGGGAAGCTCTGCTTCCTCTTTCTGCCAGGAAAACTGGAAACAGTCTCAGAGTTAGACAGACAAAAGAAACAAATACCAAGGTTATATTAAGGACAGGTTGGGGACTTGGGGCTGGGCACTAGTCTGAGCCAGCTGCTGCAATCAGCACTAGTGGAAGTCCAACAGGACAATGTGGTCCTTGTTAGTACAGATCTGGGGGAGAAGCCATAACTGATGCTCTAACTGGCAACCTGGGGCAGAATGCTTGACCCCACTCCCTTCCAGGGATTTGCTGTAGGAAAATTAAGGTTCAAGAGCCTTTCAGCAATAAGGATGAAATCCACATGGTTGTCTGTTCAAATTACAGTAATTCTCAGCCTCCAGCAGATGGTCATTAATACCTGGAGAGAGACACGCAGGGCTGTAGTCCACAACAGTGTGCTCTTTGATCCACTAAAGACTGCTACAGGATCTAAGGACACATCCAGAAAACACTGCAGTACTATCTATAATGATGTTTGGAGTATGGAGAAATTTGGGAGTAGGAACACAGGCAGGAATTTTAAGAGATAATTTGTGAGTTATGAAAGCAGGCTGTCATATGAGCAAAAAAAAAAAAAAAAAAAAAAAAAAAGGACTTGAAGACTCAGCCTGTGTTTTTCATACTTAATTTGGCAAAGCAATTACACAGAAATCATCTCCCAAAAAGATCACTTGGTGAATCTAATTCTACAGGACAAAGAATCCTACTTGTATAAGCTTGATCCTAATATAAACTTCCCCTTCACTTGTGCCCTCATAACCAGTCTCTTTGAAATATTGTTCACAGGGGTGAAATTTTTGTTGCTTGATTCTCAGTTTCAGAAGGATTAGCCATGGTTACTTAGTGTCATTAACACAAGTAGCAGTAGTCTGTGGTGAAGGACAGACAGAAAACACACAGAGGAAATCAAGGAGGGGGTGAGGGAAAGCACACTTCCCAGAATCTGTTCTTAATGATCTCCCAACAGTCAGTCTCCTCCTGAAGTTTCCAGCACATTGCAAAATTGTGCCCCAGCTGAGGACTTGGATTCTAACACATAAGCCTGTGAAGGGAAAAGTTTATACCTAAACCGTAACCCTCATTCATAACTGAATTTCTGTCTAATACCTGGCCTATTCATATGGGTGGGGAGATTATTGTCACTGAGAAAAAATATGGCAAGAAAAATTTTTTAACAAATATTGTACTCAAATACTTTGTCAAGAGCCACGTATCAAACTTTCTAAGTATTGACTCAGTCATGACTATATGGTATGTACAGATGGGCATCTGTCCTAGGCTGGCTTGCTTAATGGAAGCCCATAGCTTCAATTATTAGGTTTTGTTTTCTGGCAAATAGACAACTATGTTCTTAGAGGCAAATAACTGACTAGAGTTATCATTTCACGAAAAACCACGATGAAGACTGTGGTAGATGACAGAATGTTTCCGATCATCACATCATATCAGAGTCTGGATTCCTTTTTTTTTTTTTTTTCCTTCTCATTGCAGATAGGTTAATATTTCCATCATGATTTGAAGGCTTTATTCCCAATGCAGTGATTCAGAAGTGGGGCTTCATGGAGATACTTGTATTATGAAGTTTTCATTTACCAATGAATTAGTCTCATTAATCTGATGAGCTAGTGGGAAGGAAGGCGTCATTGAAAAGAATGGACCCATGGCTAAAACCACCACTGTCACTCAACATTTTCTCTCCCCTTATACTTTTTGATTCTTAGTGCCCCCAGGAGGCCAGCTATGCTCAGCCATACCTTTAACTTCTGTGGAATTCTGCCTCGCCACAGGTCTATAGCAATGGGGTTTTCTAAATGGCTCCCATGGTTTAACACTTCACTTGCCATCTCCATTGTCTTCTCCTTTCCACTTCTTCACATGTTCATGGGTTATTTGGAAATAAGAAAAGTCTTTCTAGAAACACCCAGGTGTGAGGTGGGTTTAGATTCCATACAAGCCCTATGGAGTCATGGTGATTCCATAGACTTGTTTATGTAATCCCAGGGAAATCATCATCTCACGCTGTCACAGCACCTTCATGGACATAATTTGGAGTATTTCTCACTAAGAACTTCACAGTACATTAAAACTATGATTCTAACTTGATTTTACAATTCACCGGAGCTATTTTATTTATTTATTTACATCTCAAAGGCAGCCCTTCCTTCATCTCCCCCTAACAGATAACCTCCTCTCATCTCCCCTTCTGTTCTCCTCTGAGAGGGTGGGCCCTCCTCCTGGGTATCCCCTCCACTCTGGCATATCAAGTCTCTGCTGGATTAGACACATCTCCCACTGATACCAGACAAGAAAGCCCTTTTGGGAATGGATGCCACATTCAGACTACAGTTTTGGAGAAACCCTCAATTTCAGTTGTTGGGGGACTCACATGGAGACTGAACTTTATGTGCCAGAGGCCTCTGTCTAACCTGTGTGTGTTCTTTGGTTGGTCTCGAGAGGTCCCAGGGATCCAGGTTAGTGGACTCTGTTGGGCTTCCTGTGGTGTTCCTATCCCTTTCAGCGACTTCAATCTTTCCCCCAACTCTTCCATAAGAGTTTCCAACCTTTATCCAATGTTTGGTTGTGGGTATCTGCACCTGTTTCACCCAGGTGCTGAGTAGAACCTCTCAGAAGACAGTTATGCTAGGCTCCAGTCTGCAAGCATAACAAAGTATCATTAATAATGTCAGGGATTGGTGCTTGCCTATTGGGTGGGTTTTAAGTTGGGTCCGTTATTGGTTGGCCATCCCTTCAGTCCCTGCTCCATCTTTGTTCCTGAATTTCATTTAGACAGGACAAATTTGGGGTCACCAGAGCTTTTACTAAACAGAAGACTAGAAGTTTGCCAGGAAAAGCAATGATAAGTTTTCTGCAGGCAAGAGATGTTCTGTATTTCACTGCCATCTATTGGAGTTTAGCTGTATCCAAAATAGTCTCAGCTTCTCACAAGCAAATCAATTCATGCTAGTACTCGATTCTTTGAGCAAAATGAACATTCCCTCTAGTAATATGTAAATTTACTTGGTAATCAAAGATTATATGTATGTGGACATCAATTCTGACTACAATAATTATTATTTACTTGCCATGAAAAACTAAACCAAAAGTATACAATTTCAAAATCATACATGCTATTTTAAAATTTATTTATATTTTATTTGTTTAAGATTGTAAATTAAAATACAGTCCCATTACTTCCACCCTTTTTTTCCTTACCAGCCACTTCCAAGTCTCCTCCTTTCAACTTTTCATGTCCTCCCCCGTTTTCAGATTGAGAGCCTCCCTTCTCTGATTATCATTGTACACACTCATATGTCTGTCTGTCTGTCTATAGGTATGTATCTGCTATTTGTATTTGTGCATATGCTCTTGAGGTTTTTTTTTTTTTTTTTTTTTTTTTTTTTTTTTTTTTTTTTTCGGATAGGATTTCAGGTCTGGTCATTTCAGTTGATCAGCCAGTTAGAATGATCATCCCTAGGAGAGGCCAATTAGAACAATATCTCTTGTCGACCAGGCTGCCTGCTATGTAGTTGAGTAGGACCTCTACCTCCAAAGCACTAGAATTACAGGCATATGCCTCCAGGTTCTGACAGATGAAAGCACTTTGAAAGAAGATTACATTGAATGGATGTGTGTTGTGGATAATGTAGCCAGACTGGCCAATATTGGAATATGAATTTCACTTTTGTGAAAAGATATGAATATAAGCTAGAATTTTGAACAGTCAGACTAAGATATAGAGAAGATATTTTAAGAAACATTAAATATATCTTCTCATAAGCTAGCACTTCAACACTGTTTTAATCAACCTGAGGGGTATATATGGCAATAATGCAGAGTCACAATGCATAAACCATATTGTTTTATTTTTCATGTTGACCATTTTATAAAATGATGCAACATCCCTAGAAGGTGAATAATTTACTTTTTTGATGATTTACTCTTAATTCAAAATATATCAACCTTCTTCAGTATCTTATAAAACATTCATAAATTCATTGAAAGTATTTTACAGGGAATATCTATTTATAATCTACTCTGAATTAAATGAGTTGCACTATATCTACTTTGTAAACAGCCACTTCCTTCTATCTATTATTTACCTGTCTTATTTTTAAATTTGATGAATTTAGTCATCTGTGTTGCTCTCTTTTAATGATTTGGCATTCTGATATTAATTACAATGTAAACTTAGTTTAATCTGATGAAAGATTCACTATCAATAAGTTAAATATCTGTGACAATGAGAATGACATTTGAGAAGTGCTCTTATGCAAGGACAAGGGTTGTCAACAATCCTATTTCTATTGAGATACAGAACTGCATAAACAGACATTTCCTTTCATTTCTAGGAAATTGTTATTGACTTTTAACCCAAAGAAAATATTTCGACTATGTTTTGTTTGTTTGTTTGTTTAATTTTACAGAAGTGGCAGTCAGCATGTACTCTGTCTGCTGTCAATTCTGGTGTTGGGGATTAACTTATGTTGTTTTATCAATAGTTGATTGTCCACTCATTTTTAAGTGTAATTCCATTATACCACTGTATCAGTTTGTTTTCATGGTTTCTGTGGATTGAAACTCAGGCTGTTTCCAGTGTTTGTCTATTCGTGTAGAGCTGCAACCACTCACTTCACAGAAAAAGACATATAATGAACAGAACGTAAGCATTCAGTGTTACTGTGCTCTTTAAGGAAAGGAACTGAGAGCAACACTGGATGCCATTGAACCTCAACTAGAAGACAGAGGTTACAAAGACCCATGAAACTAAACAGCACACATAGTATTTTAGAGCTGCTGGATTCCCATGCACAGTTGCTGGAAAGAACATAAAAAATGAAATTACTTTGGGAATATTTGGCAGTTAGTTATAACACTTAAATAATATCTCAAGTGCCTAGAATTTTCCCACATAATTAGTTAACTTTTAAAAAAGCCTAATTCTCAATACACAATTCTAAATCTCTTTATCATAATTTGGCCTCTAAAAATCCATCTAGTTCTGTTCCATGTCTCAGATTTTCTTGTTTTCCCTACTGAAGGCATCCTAGGGGGTCGGGAATAAGCCTAAAAGCATAATGCTTTCCTAATTCCTAATTATTATGATTTTCCTAATCATAATAATAAGTTCCTAAGCCACCAAGACTTCCTTACATAAGGCAAGCCTTCAGTAAACACTTTTCATGAAAATGGAGAGACACTAAAAGTCATAGCCTAGAGTTGCTGGTGCTCCCTCCCCCTTTCCCTCCTCTGTTACTATCTTTTGATCCCTCTTTGCCTCTTCCCCTCTCCTTGTATCCTATTGAAGTAATCAGCAAACTTCCGTGATTCTCTGAAAAATGAAATGCAGATTTCCAAGAACTTGCATGATCACTAAGCAAGTTTAAACTTAAGAAAGTTTTCCTTTGGGGCTGGGGAGATAGCTCAACATAAGAACAATTGCTGCTCTCTCAGAGGACGCAGGTTTGGTTCCAAGCACCCACAATGCAACATATAACTTCATGTAACTCCAGTATCATGAGATATGAAGCCTTCTGTTCTGCTCATGTACTGGGCACACTATGTATATGTATGTATGCAGAGAAACTTGCATATAAAGATAAAATAAATCTCTGTAAGAACAATTTAACCTGACTATTATGACTACTAAATTCAGGTAAAAAATAAATATTATGTGATGTTCCAAGCCACGTATACTTTCTTCTCTTTTCAAGTTTAAATTTGAATAAATTTTTTTTTTGTCAAACAATGTAACATTGTTACAAATGACGTTTTTATGTCTTGCCTTTGAGTAAACACCCTGCTGTAATTTTTCAGATTATAAAGTCTTTTCAAGATACTGAGTTCTGTACATGTCTGTAGTCATACAAAATGACTACAAGCTGATGTTTTTGTGTCTTGAGGATTGCTAGCAATTGTCTCCATTCAGCTAGAATCAACCAAAATATCAGGTCACTATTATTCTCACATCTCTTTAAAAATTGACAAAGGCCAAGGCCCTGTGAATTCATAGTGCCCCTGCTTATTAATGATGTTTACTTTGGCACTGACCCTGGATGAGTTTTTTAAACCTAGATAGTTTTACTTTTATATTTTAAATAATAAGCACTCTCTACAACCACTGCTTCCTTTTTGCAGTGAGGGGATATGCTGTCGAGATCCTTCGTTGCAATTTGTGATTTTATTATGGAGGTCATACACTAGAGTGTGGCAGTTGGGTTAAATTTGGCCACAGTAATCAGTTTCTCAGTACACACGAACCAAAAAGTCATTCAAAAATTAAATGTGTAGTCATGAGGTGTTTGGGGGAGCATTTGCCTGTGTTCTATCGCGTTTGTTCACTGCAAACTAGGTTCTGAGCACATAACATTTGTACTTTGCACTGTGCAAGCACTTGAACTGTGTAATACCAGCAAACACTCCCCTAAACCTTCAGCACATATTCAGGATTGCAGTGTGTTCTGAATTAAGTGTGTTATTGTCCATACACACTTCTGCACTTAGAGAAACAGTTTCAGTAGCTGTCAACATTTCTTTACATGAAACTAAAGTAACAACTGATGTGCTGTACATCAATGCTCTGTTAATACTTAGAGGTTTTAGTGTTGACATTAGTAGCTAAAGGTTTATAAATATAAATTGCTATGTCAGGGTTATCTACAGCAAATGTAAGATTGAAATCTTAATACTATAAAGATAAAAATTAATATAAAGGAAACATTTAATTTTCATATAATTGACAGTTAACTCAGATTTGTCCTGCCATGGCAACATCAGCTTTTTCATATTCAAATTACATGTATTACTAATCGATTTTTACTCCAACAGTGATTAGGAACATTTTCAAGATTTGTTGATTAGTGGCTCATTCTGAGGAATGGGGAGGGCAAGAAATAGTTTGGTAAAAGAACTGTAAATGAATGCTATTTATGATTGATTTTATTGATGATTAACATCTCATAACAATTTTAATTTGACCATTTAATGATTAATAATTAATCTGACACCTTCCTTATAATACTGAGGAGAAATAAAATGACACATCTTTTAAATACTAAATGTTACAAGATTGAGATTATCAGTTCATTAAGAAAAACAATGCTGATTTGGGCTCATAGATTGAAGGTTTCCATCTGTGGCTTGAAAAAAAAAGAAAACCTACTCACCTTCCTCATGGTGAGGAAGCAAAATAAAGATGAGATCATCTTCAGCTTCTATACTGACTTCAAGCCAGCCCAGTGACGGGGCACCTCCCATGAGTCCCTAAATGAAGTTAGAATCACTTTTCAATGACTCCCAAAGCCATTACTGATGAGTTACCCAAGCAACTACAAGCTGAAACAAAGAAAAAATGTTATAATCATCTATCTATTATGGAACTGTTGTCCATATCTGTAATTCCAGAATATGGGAGGAAAAGTCAAGAGAATTAGGTCAAAGCCAGCCATTGCTACAAAATCAGTGGATTCCATGACACCCCTGTCTCAAACAAATAAATGGCAAACAAAACAAGCAATCAAATAAAGACTACTTAAAATGAGTTTGGAAATCTCTGATAGTCATGTCAGAGAAAATTTTATTATTAATAATAATAAAATATAAATAAATGCTTTAAATATGATGTTTAACAGAATAGACTGGTTTCCATTATGTTACACATTTAACTGGCAATAATATGCGCTGTTTCATTTGGAGGCTTTATTAATAAACTTTTATGAAATAGCCACATTTCCCCTCTGAGAATTTAATATTTCATTCACATAAAGTGAAATACTAAGTCATTGTTTCATTAGTTACATTTTTATTCTATTTCAGTTACAACAAAATTAGAATGTTATGATAAATTGACATTTTACTAAAATATCTATGGAAGCCTCCACTAGATTACTAAACATATACCAATTCACCACTGTATCAAGTTCTTATTCCTGTAAAATTGTCTATCATGTTTCATTTCTCTGTCAAATATCAATTTAGTACCTTAATCATACTAAAACTTCTGAGCATCATACTTTTAAAAAGTCTCCAAAAGAGCACATATCATTTATTAATCAATGGTGATAAACTTATCATATCTGCCTAAAATAATCCACTAAAAAATTCAAATCAGTGAAAAAAATCTTTGAGAAACTTATTGATAAATCAATAATATTTTTTTCATTACAAACAAATTAAATACATATCATTACAAATCTAGAAGAAGTGGAAATTTTCAAGCAAAAACATTTTGTTTTTTTTATAATTGCACATTTGAATTTCTATGTTTAATTTTTACTAAATCAAACTCTAATGTAATATCAAATATTGAACAAAATGCGACCAAAATGATTGGAAATTTCATCAACATTTCAACATTGTTTTGTGACGGGTCTTATAGTCATGCTACTATTTTTCTTCATCGATGTGTAATTCAATATAATTTGCAATCTATCGTATTCTTTACCTATCACCTGGAACTTTACTATATTAGTAAAATAGTTTTAGAATGCATTAGTAAACTTATAATTCCCAAGCTTTCCCTTAAAGTCATAGAAGTAGGGCATGCTTTCCTATCTCGCTTTCCCCGCATTTCGCTATACAACCTTCATTTCATCTTAGCCGACTGCCTTGCTTCACTGACAGCAATACTTACAGTTTGAAGTGTGTGCCCACCCCTGGCATTCTATTCGCTATTATAATTAACCACATTTCTATATGTGACACTTAGAAATCATGGCTGTATTAAAGTACAAAAAACATCATATTACTTTGCAGTTATATGTCCTTTGGTTAACTTTATATATTTATTTATTTATTTATTTATTTATTTATTCATTTATTTATTTATTTTGGAGGAACAGGATCACAAAGAGTGTTCGAGGTCTTCAGCCAGACTCCTATGACCAAGTTGAGTAGTAAGTCAACTGGCCAGAACTGATATCTTCATACTTGGAAAGAAGGAGTCTATTTGGGTAGAGAAAATTTTTGGATGCTCACTTTGAATAAAATCTTTGTTGTTGTCTAGTACCTTTGATCACTGTTCCAGTGCAAGGCAGAGTATGTTTTCTTTCTTCTGTCTAATTAAATCATGAAATAAAATACTTCCAAGCCACAAACCTCAACAATTTCAAACATGATCCTGTAGAGAGCACCGGGGTGCTCACTATTTCACATGGCAGCAGGGGTAGAGGCGTGGGGGGTGGGGGGTGTAGGTGGTGGTAGGGCAGGGTAAGACAAAGGGTTTTTACAGAACTTTTAAAAATGTTCTTCACTCACCTGACACACAGGATGCTAGTTAGCTTGCCTTTCTTCTTCTCTTTGATATTTTATGGCTTTCACCTACGGTTCTCATGGTTCTAGCATACAGTGCACTTTCAGTTGGTGAAGGATATTACTTCTTTGTAGATAGACTCTTCTGCACCATAGTTTCTCTTCCATAGCAGCCTGGCAAGTCATTCTGCAGGATACCTGCACCCATAGGAACATGACCATCTCCCTTCTGCACAATACACGTTCATCTAACTTTTAGGAAACTAACACAATTTTACAGTTAAATTCTGTGAAAAAAAATTAAAATTCCAAATTAGTGGTTTGTGAATTCACAGGCCATTGCCCTGGGTTCTAATCAGCCCTGTTTAACAATAAGCAAAATAAAATAATCAAAAGCTCAGGGGAAAGTGCGCTTGACTTTCTCATAACGAATTGGAAAAAAATAACTATATTTAAGCAGATTCTTTTAATACACAAAGTGCTTCCAGCCATATCAAATACCACCTGAATTGTAATTATCTGAAAGAACAGTGGTCTGGCAATCCTCTCAAGTGTCCCCAGGCTAGAAAAACCTCGCCCCTTACTAAAAGCAAGAAAATACATGTCCAGCTACCAAAGACTCAGCTTGGAAGCTTCATGGGATTCTATTGTAAATAATTAATAGTACAGTTAGGTTTTTTGATTGATTAAACCTGAATGCACACCAAAGAGTCACATTACCTTTTCTTTTTAATATGGATCTACCAGAAGAGGGAGCAGTCCATCTAGTCTGTGGGTGCTTGATCTGTCTATCCTGCTTTATCAGTCCTTAGAACACTAACTATGGTTTTAAGTAAGTGTGCTTAGGCATCTTCAAGTTTTATGTTGTGTTTATTAAAATAAAACATAAAGGAAAGTAATCATTCTAACTTACACTAATTCATGGGCAATGGGAGTTTATGGAATGAGCTACCTTTAAATCTTTTTCCTGAAGAAATTAAATGAGACTTTGAGTACTTGAAATGGAGCCCTGGAGGAAAAAGAAATGTAATTAGGAGGCAGGACTTCACATAGCAAGACTTTAGCAACTGCTTTTTTCCAATTTGCCAAAACCATTTTGGCCTTTTACATATTAAAATATCAAGTGGTATTGTGAGATTTTTTTTCATGTTTTATCTCTTGCTTTTACATTATCTTAATAGTATAATTTGCCAATGCCAGTGTAAAATTATGTTAATACACTCACTTGAATATTGAATAGGTGCATTTTTACTATCATTTATAGTATACATTATATTGTCTTAACTGACCACCTCAAAAAAATCAACATTTATTTTACAGCCTAAACAATAACGAAACTATTTATTTCAATCTAGTTTGTGACATAATTAGACTGTACCTATGGATGGTACTAGACAGAACAAGTGTTGTGGCAGCCTTTTCTGAGAAGACAATTAGCAAGTGTCTACTCACTGGAGATGGGACACTCATAAGAAAAATAAAAAACAAACAAACAACAAACACTTCCACCCAAGTGTGCTTTGGGTATAATTAATTGGGATTAATTACAATGACATGAGCAACTAGTGGCTGGTAACAATACTCAAGGTATAAAATCTATTTGTCTAAATAACTATTAATTGACTAGAAATCCTGGAATGAGGTGCTTCTGTGCCGCTCCCCTGTCCATGGCAGAAAGTAAGGAGCCTAATTCTGTGTAGATCTTGTTCAGGTAATTACAGCTGCTTAACAACTCAAAAGGGCCAGGACAATGCCTACAGTGTCACATTCTACACTATAATTGAGATTATTATATTTACTCATGTCTTTCAAGTAATACTTGCCCAGTTTAAATATTAGACTGTGGAAATACATGAACTAATAAACTGGAACCACAGATGAACATGTGACACACCTGTAAATATTAAATGCAGAACTAACATTTTGGCAGGGCTATGATGAGGGAAGGCTTGTTAAGTCTGTAGCATGAAAACCCTCTGAACTTGATTCCTGGAAACTAAGAAGAACTAGTATCTCTTTGTTGTCTTCCTCATCTCCCTTCAAGACTCACATAACTGAAAGCTCTGCTACATTGCTGGTGGCTGAATAGTCTTTCTCAGTGTCTCTTTTAAGCCACACATAGTTCTCAGCTAACTCAGTCTTGGGAGAGAGGCTTGGACAGAGTGAACATGAGCCAAGGCTGTTACTGGAATTAGGGCTGCACAGGGCCAGGTCAATGTGAAGATGGTTGTGGTGTGGTTTGTCAGGGTGTGTGTGTGTGTGTGCGTGTGTGTGTGTGTGTGTATCTGAGTGTGTGTATGTCTGTGTGCTGTGTGTGTGTGTGTATCTGAGTGTGTGTATGTCTGTGTGCTGTGTGTGTGTGTGTGTGTGTGTGTGTGTGTGTGTGTGTATACCTTCCTGTGAAGCTGTCCCTATTTGAACTTTCAGTTCCGTCTTCCTAGCGGCCTAAATGGAAAGACCAAGAAGAGCTGCGTTTCACACTGAGGTCACTTTCCACTGCAGCAGATGGGGTGCCTAGTTAAGGTAAAATACATATTGATTTGCTCCATGATGGTAACCCAGCATGCACAGATTGATTAAGCTGCTACAGTCCCATGCAACTCATAGAGCTATCTGTTCATATTGATGTGGTATACAATATTATTTTGTGCATCACATTTACTTCTCTCCTTCAGCACAGTTCTAACAAAGTCAACAGACATTTTTTAACAACAGCGTTAAAACACTTTCCTAAATACCTAATGACAGCAGACAGGTCTTCCCAAAGTTAACAGAAACTATTTTTCATCAGTGTTTATGATTATAAACATGAATGAAATGGCATTAGGATTTTAATTTCTTTAACAGTGAGAGTATTAACTTTGGCAAGGGGGTGATGTTCTGCTCAGCAGTTTCCACTGGAGAATGACTTGAAATTCCCCAGTTGTCTTCCAGCTTTCAAGTTGGCTTGACAACTAAGCATATTCCAAGGCCAGGAGGACCAGGAGGAGAGCATAGGCTGCTGAAAGGACTACAGTTCCTCTGTGCCTGGACCTTTCAGATGACTGACTTTACCTTTTTCTCCATACATCTGGGCTGGTAAAAGGCACACTGAAAAGAAGACTCCACAGATGGGCCACTGAGAGGCTACTCATCACAGTCAAGAAGTGATGGAAAGCAGGACTAGGGGGTCAATGATTTTCCTGATCCCGACCCCAAACCCCAGAGAAAGCACTAGTAACATACACATCCGCACTTACCTTTCTTTTTACCACTTTTTTTTTGGGGGGGGGGGAAATTAAAGACACCATTTTTTTTAAACCTTTAAGAGTTTAACTCTTCCAATTCTGGTTCCTCTTCTATAACACATCTTCTCTTGTCCAGTGACGTAGAAGCAGCCAGAGATTTCTAGGTCATGGGAGGTGAGTTAGGCTGTTATCCATTACTTAGAATGGGAGCAATGGGTTTATATCATCTACATTTGTACTAGGTATAAATTATTGCTAACTGTTTATTTTAGATATAGCTTTTTAATCAACCATACTAGAAGAAAAATGAGATATTTTTCTATTGTATCTTAAAAACAGTTCAAATTGTTGTCATATAAAAGAGGAAGGAATATTATTTATCCCAGGAATAAATAATCAAGGGATATGGAAGTGTTTCACATAGTAACATAAGTTGAAATATATTTTATCATTTCTTAAAATCAGCTTAAGATCACCTGGCAGAGTACATTCTCCTTGAAGCTTGTCATCCCTGTATACAAAGGCTGGCACATGCTTTCTGTGAAGAAGGGAGTTTATTTAGTTCATACTTTGGGAGATTCAAGAACATGTCATATGCAGTATTTCAGGTGTGGTGAGGGCCCTTAGCAGGTGGGATGTGGACAATGGTGGTAATGTTGTTCAGGTCAGGTGATTCTATCTTCAACAAGGAAGTACAGCAAAAGAGAGAACAAGGCAAGGCTGATTTCTGCTTGACCCAGTTTCCCAAGAGAACTCAAAGGGTTGGGTGGCAAGTAAATTGTGAAAGCAAACACTGGAGGACCCAGGAGCTTTCTCTGGGCCCTCTCTCTTAAGAACTGAAACTTCCCAAAACACTAACCTGTGGAGCAAACATTTAACACATTGCCTAGAGGTTAGTGTGTATTTGAAACATCTCACCGGAAATGTGTTTGTTGGGAACTTTGGTAAATGTCTCCATTTTACTTAACTTCTGGCTTCCTATCTGGACAATGAAGACATCATTATTAGGAGAGAAATAGGGGTTTCAGTGCTAATTAAAAAAATTATTTCCTGTTTTAAAAAAAATTTTCAAGTAATCTTGAATTGATACATGGCATTTCACAGCAAGTGTCTGCTTGTTAACACTTTTTTTTTTAAAAGAGGACAATAAAGTGAGATGCAGAGAGCACACAACGTTAATGACATCCTTAAGATCAGAACGCTGACAAATGACAGAACTTGGATTATACTTCAATCCACATTGTACACTCCTGTCTCCTGATACAACCAGCCAGAGGCCTTGATAGAATGTAATCTTGGACCACAACAGTCTGGTTGGAGGACTCCATCCATTGATGGCTTTGAGCAAGCAATGAGGATCTTGTACTGTCTCTTTCATTGTCTTTTCAAAGGCAAATGCCATTTCTTAACTTACTATGGGTATCTTCAGCAGTACTATCAGGAGAGCTCAAAAGTTCTGAGGGTCAGGGGTAAAATGTAAGATATTGCCATCTTTTATATCTTTAAAGGAGAGAAGAGAGAGAGAGAGAAACAGAGACAGAGAAGAGAAATGAAGAAAGAAGAGAGTGTGTGTGTGTTGGGGAGGGGTTGCAGGGGGAATCCTTATGAAAAGTTTCCAGGAATTTTATCCCTGACCCTCATAACTTTTGAGCTCATTTGGTCTTCCTGAGTTCTGTCCTAATCAATCCAACCAAAGGATTGATACATAGATGGACTCTGTGTGTATGGACAGGCTTTGCCTTGTTTGGCCTTCTTACTGTAAAAATTATGATTTTTATATTTGAAAAAATAAAATCTTCTTATATATTATGAAAATTTACCATCTCAATTTATTAAAAATAATTATGGTATATATAAAAACCTTGTGCCTGCATAAAATAGTGGAGTGAAACTCATTGGTTCTAGGTTTATAATCAGGGTGCTCACACATTCACTCCATCAAAAGATGTGTGTTACCCTGTACAATTCCTTATCTACCTTGTTTGCTGTGAGCATCTGTGGTATGTAAGCCATCTGGTCTTGATAGCAAAAGAAAGGCTGCTACATTGTCAGGACATGCCTGAGACCCTCATCTGTAATAGCCTTAAGGAGTCATCTCAGATTTCATCCAAAGCAGTTTGTTGAAAGTCTTATCAAGTGGAAGATTATTTGCCTAGACTTATAAACCCTGAACTTCAAGACACAACATGGCAAACATTGTACAATATTTATAGGTTGGGTTTTATTTGTAAATTTACTCTTCAATTTATAGCAAGAATAAATTGGAATAGCTTCAAAAACATAATAAAGACCATAGAAAATGACCAGGTATACCTAGTCTTTTGAATTAAGGTTCTAATGATTGAAGTACAA
Organism: Arvicanthis niloticus; assembly: GCF_011762505.2. NCBI lineage: Eukaryota > Metazoa > Chordata > Mammalia > Rodentia > Muridae > Arvicanthis > Arvicanthis niloticus. Next base: position 28,876,466 of record NC_133433.1, on the reverse strand, counting down.
TTTTAGCCTACTTGAATCTAGAAGCAAAAGTAGTTTCTTGTATTGCAAATCTGGAAATAGCAATGAACTAAAACAAAATAGTGTTGATGAAGTTAGAAAAATAGGTGGAAATAGTTTCTCAGAATATAGTACGAAGGTTGTGTCCTTAGGAGATACTATGGCCTTTGAATGTTCCTTTTAATTAAGGAAATGTTATAATGAATTTAGTACCTTGAATACATTTGGGTTTTTGAGATATTATCTTTATTGGTTTTACTTCAAAACTAGATTGACCTTGGCTTTCATAATTTTTCATAGTTGTAAAACTCATGATTTCTGCATTTCACAACAAACCAAGTCAAACCAAATTTTGACATTTTCTTGGTAAGAAATTGTAAACATTAGATTAGATTTTTGTGAGGTTGTCATGTTTATGCAGAGGATGGAGTTTAACTTCAGGTGCCTTTATAAACCACTTTATTATTCTTTGAGACTGGATGTCTCAATGAATTTCCAGCTTATCAAATTGACTAAGTTGAATGGCCAGGGAACCCCAGAGACCTTGTATTGCTGTCTCTCCAGCACTGAATTATAGGCTTGGTCTGCCATGCCTGGATTTTTCCATGGTGGAAATCTGAGCTTGGGTTCTCATGCTTAGATGCAGTAGACATTTTACTGACTGACCTATCTCCCTAGCCCCACATTTACATAGTTTTAATTTTTAAATTAAATAGAAATTTGGCTTGGAGTAAATGTATGTACATAACAGCACAGAGAATGGTCATTTCTTTGTCTTATACTTGCCTTTTAGTAAAAAAAAAAATAATAATAAAGAGAATTTATTTTCTTCACACTTTATGATCTATAATGATAGGGAGTATCTCAGTTTTATAACCAGCTAAAGGTGTTTACCATGTTATTGTAACATGAATGACTAAGTGAAAGCTATGCAATGAGGAAGATAGATTTCCCAAGGGTTGCTATGAGCCTTCATTGGTATTTTCGTGGTGTTGATTATCAGTGGAAAGCACTGAGTCCCAGGACTGAAGCAGGAAGCCATGATCACTGAGTATTCATGAAATGCCAAGACAGAGCTACTTCTAAGGAAATCTTGGAACCTTGGAAGGTTCCAGAAACAGAGTGATGCCAGGTTTATGCCACAAACTGAAGATCAATTGCAACATATGTTTTACCAAATTAAATAGCTTTAGAGACATTTAGAAAACAGTTGAGACATATAAAGTTGCTAATGCACAAAGTAGCACAGAGTGTCACAAAGAAAAAGTTGTCTTTGGAAAAAGACATAGGAAGAAAGGGGAAATAGTGGGTAAAATAGTAAAAACATGAGGAGAAAGAAAATGTGTCTGTAGTTCTTTAGATGATTTTTCTGTTGGTTTGCATTCCTTTAATTCTATCCCTGTCCCTTGGATTAGCAAACTGAGCCAAGAGTCTACTTTAAACAAATCTTGAGACTCCAGAAATAGAACAGGAAATCTGGTTAGATAGAGCAAGGCAATTTGCTCAACATGTGGGAGCAATGTTCAGCTTTGTAATAGACAGTCTGTGAGCTGAATTGTTACAAACAGAAAAGTTATTAATTTAAGGTAGAAATCAAATCCATCTTCTGGGATTTGATGAAGTGGATAATTTTTCTTACATGTTCCCTTTCAAGTAATCTTGTTACAATTGTAGGTAGTCTTGATTTTTTACATATTTAGAGTATATAATAAAATCACAGATGCACCCCAACTTATTCTATAAAATCTTGAATGAGCTGGAGAGAAGGCTGCCTTGGCAAGGGGAGAAGCGTGTCTTGAATGTTTCTGATTCCTTGCTCAGCCATTCTGTTGGCCATCTGGATCTCAGCCACTGTTCACGTCTCAAAACATACACCTACTACTTCCTTCCTGGCACAAGCTTAACTTGACTCTGCAGAACATTGCCTCCTTTATATAATAATGTTGAGGGCAGACAGTCTTTGTACTTCATTTTATTTTTCCATATCAAGAAATGTGTTTCACCTTGGATTTGACCCTGCATGCTTCCTGTCATTCACTTTTTGTTTTAGTCAAACGAGTGTTCTTTTTTGCAGAACTAGCTCTTTTAAAAGTAAGAAATTCTGTTTGGTTTTCTTACCAAAAACAGACTTTCTTTCAGGGTTATATTTTTCTTAAACATCTCATTTATTAAAATACTATGTAACAGTAGAGTATGATTAACTAAATCATACATTTTTTTTTTTAATCTAGAAATTCGTTAGAAAAAGCAATTCAACTCTTCCAAGTGAACAGTCTCTTAGAAAGGATAGCTGTGGAACATAGCTTGATGCAATATTTTATTTCCTGCATTTTAAAAAATTGAATCACCTACATACAATTATCCTTGTATTTATTTATTGTTTGGTTAAGAGACACTAACTGGATTATTGACAAAACAAAAATCCTGCAACATTTCTAACAACAGGCCTCTAGTGAAGTGAGAAGTAAGCAAAGTGTCTAAACTTCAAAATAAGATGGTTAGTTCAGATGTTCTCTGCGAGCTTGCGACTGCCTCCCACCTCTGATGTCAGTTTTTCACTTGCATATCTAAAAAAGTGGCAGTTAGTGGAGGAAGGTTTAGTTATGGGAGTGCTCTGGTAAGGACATTAATTTTGAGGAAAAGATGGGTCATTCAGTTACCTCTAGTAAGTTCTAGTTACCTGATCTTTTTGAACCTCAACAACACTTGTTCTGTATGACCAGTTCATTACTTACAGTGTTAAGGATTCAGCAAGGCCTTTTCTCTAATGGTTCACGTGCAGAATACAACAGTAAAATTTCTGGAACTTACATTAATATACTCAGGGTATTCATGGATCTGGTAGGTGGACTGTGTGGTTTTGGACAGACTGAATTCTGTGGCTGATAGTCTATTTCAGGCCTATCTTGAAAGAACAACTATAAACCTGGCATACCATTTCACAACAATAAGAAGGACTTCCAAGATAGTGGGTTCAAGTTGCTATGTCTCCTCAACGTTCATGTGTGGTGATCAATACTCTGTCCCTTCTGCCAACATTCAATTGGGTAATAAAAGTCACAAGGTCAAGCCCAAAGCCAATGCAAGAGAATGATTTGTGGACAGAACTCAATAAATCACTACAGGAGGGATGTTGAGTTTATCATAGATACTCAAAGAAAGAAAGATAAAAATTTTCTATAGAATTCTTTTTTATCCAAATTACAGCAAATACATATTAAATTTAATTGTACTTATTATGAGTATAGATTGCTATGTATTTATTTTAAGTAAAATAGATTATATTTGGGGGCTAGAGAGATGGATCAGTTATTACGTTCACTACACAAGGCTGAGGACCTGAGTTTAGATGCCTGACACAAAATCAGGTATTGTGACATCCTTGTAATTGCAGCACTAGAGAAGATAAGATGGGTGGATCCTTGGAGGGTCTAGCTGCTTGGACAGTCTAGCTGAACTGATGAGTTCCAGACTTAGTAAAAACAAACAAACAAACAAAAACAAAACAACATCAAGAACTCTGTTTCAAGAAATATGGTGACCTGGGCTGGTGGGATTTCTTGGTGATTAAGAGTACATATTGCTCTCACAGGCCTGAATTCTATTTCCAACAGTAATGCCTAGAGGTTCATAACCACCTGGACCTCCAGCTCTAGGGATGTCCAAGATCTCTGCTCTCTGTAAATATGTGGATTCATGTGTACATACTTCCCCACCACCTACACACTCTCACACAAACAAATGATTTAAAAATAGCTAAAATAAAGCTTATAAAAGTAAGGTAAGTGTCAAGTGAGGATGACATGTGACATCAACTGCTGGTGTCTATATACAAATGCACATATGTGCATGAATGCACAAATACTCACATACATGTACACGATATATCTCAAAGATTCTCAAATCTAGATCCCCATTGTAATTAAATTTTACAAGTCTCTTTAAGTCTAAAAGAAATTATAGTTGTACTTATCTTTCATTAACCATTTTAGGCTGTATGCAGATTTTAGAATGTAAGTAGAATATGTTTACAGTTAGACAACCATGAAGAGTTTTTGGAAGAGTTGGGATTTGAGAAAAAAGGAAAGAAGAGAGCTAAGAGATAACTGTAGTTGTTGAGATATATTATAGTTTGGGAAATAATTTGCACACATGGTGTAAAGAAAGAAATATTTAGAAGCAGGAAGATACCAAAATTGGCACTGAAAGTAAGATGATTAAAGAAAGTAAAGCAGATGCAGAAACAGGCATCTCCTGTCAATGATGCATTTTTAAAATAATTATATTATGAATGTTTCAGATATGTTTGCAAAAGCTGGTTAATTAAGCAAGTAATTCAATATTTTCTATTTGCCCATATGCTTGGCTTGTTGCTTATAAAATCATTGGTTATCTAATATTTTATTTTATAGTAATTCTCCCCACTCTCTGTATTTATTTTCCCTTCTCCCTCTCCTACTTGCCGTCTTCCTCCCTTTCTCCACACTTCTTTCTTTGTGTTTGTGTATTATGTAGTCATTCTGTATGTTTGTATTGAATGCACATAGTATGTGCATGCATGCTGGCAGCTGATGTCATCTGTCATGCTCATTAGTTCTTCGCCTTAGTTTTTGAGACAGGGTCTCTCACTAAACTTGGAGCTCACTGATTTAACCAAGCCGTATGGAAACTGAGTTCCAAGGATCCACCTGCCCTTGCCTATCTAATTCTTGTGCTACCAGTAAAGCTTTTACAAGGGCTCTGATCCAAACACACTTCCTTATGCTCACAGGCCAAATGCATTATTGACATATCCATCTCCCCAGTAATCATTTCTAGGTAGAAAGCATTGATAAGATCCATACTAATCTTTGGGATTATTTTCAGGAAAATAATTGGAGGTTATATATTACAAAAAAAAAGATTGTTTGAAATCTTCCCTATTTTCAGTGTTTTTTGTATAATTTGTAAGGTACTAAATACATACACACACACATACACAAACACACACACTCACACATGTGCATTCTTAATTGTAGAGTGTATTTATATATCAGATACTAGAGTTTTTCACTTTAATTAAGCATGTTTCTATAAAATTGTCATTTAAAGTGGAATATGGGCTTTAGTTAACAATTTCTTCATAGGCTAGCTTATGACAGCTGAGGAAGATTTTATGTTTTTTAGGATGGAATGAAAAACTTGCTTCAGCCAGTAATTCTACAGATGAAAGGGTGGAGACTTTCCCTGTAACAACGCTCCTCTTTCAGCAGTTTTTTCTCAGTAATTCTGGATGACTTCTATCCCCAAACACTCTGTGGAGCACATCTGCAGGACTAGATAAGGAGTGGCTACTCCTGAATGTGACCTACAACTTCTTTCATTTGAAAATACATTTGAATTTCTCTATGGTGTGCTTTAAGGAAGTGAAAATATACTGCTCAGACCAGATGGATGGTTTTATGTCAATGAATGTATCTTTTTATATCTAGATTAAAAATCTGCTGATGCTGTAATATAGATTATATGGTGATATGTAGAAACATAATCCACTAATTGAGATAATATTCATAACGCAAATATAGCACTCTGAAATATGTGACCTTCCTACTGTTATAAAACATTTCCTACAGATCATATATGGAAAAGAATAAATGACTTAGATGTGCAGTGCATTTATTTATTTAAGAGAGAGTTTATGCCCATAAATTTTGATTTAAATGAATGTCTTAGGACAATATTCCTTAACTAGAAAATACTGAAAATCTATTAATTTTATTTGGTTTGGAGCTACTTCCTATAGTTGCTAATGTCCTGTTTAGTTTTTACTTTTAAAATAATTGCCCCTCTCTCTGTTGCATGATTGTCTGCCACATACTTTCTTCAGTCATAAATGTTTTGCCCCCAAGGAAATATCTTAGGTGACAATCATCTCAAGCACGGTGAGCTTTGCTTATCTTGTAGATTCTGATTTGTCTGCTGTGCACATCCTGGAGCACACATACTCTTAGGTTCAAATGTGTTTACACACTTCGTCCTTGGTTAGTGCTATTGTATTTAGAGGTTGTACAGACTTTGGGACATGAGGCCTAGCTGCCATACGAAGGGCACTGGAGTTGGGCCTTATGGGTCATTGCCTGACTTTCCTTCTGGCCAGAACTCCTTGCTTCCTGAACAAGCTCTTTACTTCTGGCTCCCATCTCTGACCAGTCATTTCCTGCTTAATCTGTTCTTCAGCCATACCTCCAGCAATGAAAGACTATATCCACTCTATACTGTAAACCTAAATAAACCCTTTCTCCTTTGTGCTCCTGTATAGCATTTTGTTAAAGCAATAGGAAAAATCAACTAACATACTTTCTCAAGGTCATGTTTTGCATTTCCAAAAGTCTCATAAGTCTGTGTATTTAATATATATTGTAAGAGATAAAAATGCAGATACACAACTTACTCTATAAGGAATTTTACCATTGTTGTGGAGTAGGGCAAGTATACAAGTAGCTTTCACTTGAGAAAGTGGAAGAGGACAGGAAAGTCACAGAAGGGATGGCTGCACCATGTAAACCTGTGGCGGGGGATAGTTCAAGTTAGATAGTCAGAGTGAATGTTACACATTCCTTAGGCAGATTAGGTAGACAAAGAAGCACAAGGAAATTACTGGATGCTTTATAAATGCGTAGAGAGTGGTCCAGCTGTGAGCAAAGATAACTTAAAAAAGAGCTCCTGAAGGTAGTGAATGAGGAGCACCCTGATTGCAAAGTAACAACAAAGTGTCTAATTCAAATCTAAAACAGGCTAACTCTTTTCCTATACCCAAGTCACACTAAAAAATGTATCAACTTATAACATGAATGTTGCTCTGAGTAGTTACAGTCTCTACTAACCCAACTGAAGCATCATAATAAAGCTGGCCTCGACATGGGATTTATTTCTGAATCTTAGTTTTGAAATTTGAACTTTATGCTGAACTTCATGAGAGTGACTTTAAATGAAGTGCCTTCTTCACATGAGAGAACAAATCTACCCCATATGGAACAAAGACATGATTGGCAAATGACTAGCAGTACAATTAAAACATAACAGCAGTGTTTTCTTCATGACTTTGGGATAGACAAGTATTTCTCTTACAGGGTCCATGGCTGGTGAAGTGGCTCAGGGATTAAGAACAGGTGCTGCTGTTGGACATAACCTGGGTTTGGCTCTCAACTCTGACTTGGTGGCTCACGACCTCCTGCAACTCCTGTTCCAGAGCACTGGTAGCTATCTCTGGCTCCCTTGGGGACAAGGCATCATATATATTGCATATATACACAAACATGCAGGCACTTATACCATACATTCATCAAAGGTTTCTCTTGGTACCAGGTATTATGTATTATACATATCCATATGCAGGCACTGACGTGTACACAGAAGAGAAAAATAAAAAATCTATAAGATAAATGAATACATCCATACAAGCCCTATTTATTAAAGTACTAAACACAAGAAATGTATCATTACATATCACCAGCAAAAGAGATGTAACAATGTCCTGATAAACTGGACGTGAGGTTACGGCAGTTTGGAGTAACTGACACGTCTACAACATGTACTCCCTTGGAAATTCAGAAGTAGGCTAGCACACATTTTAAATACATGGATAATTACAGCATGGGGAATATATCACTAGTAAAAGAGAATCATCTTTGCAGAAACATGTGGATTGCAGTGCTTTAGGCTATAACTAGCTAATACCCAAGCCAAGCCAGTGTGGCTTAAACATGCATTTCTTATCTCACATAACAAGAAAATTGAGTGATTGGTCAGGAGCAGGGAGGGACAGACACTATTCTTTTGTTCAGCAGGTAAAGAGGTCATTCCTTTAGTTTGTCCCTTGTCTTTGCTCAATAGCACCTGTTGTATTTTTCAAATCTCACAAATTAGCACTCAAAGATATATTTTCTTTCGATCACAAAAGAAAACCATTGCAACCCCTTTCCTCAACTCTAAATACAGCCCTGTCTTCCTGGAAGTAGGAGCAAGTATTGTTTGAACTGTCTCTCACTACACTAATCACTGCTCCAGGGATCTATTTTGAAGACTTGCTTAGAATGAGCAACAGTTGCTTCCTAAGGTCTCTGCTGATGAGAAGGTGGGCACCCCTTGTAAAACCAGAGACTACAGACTTGTATGCAATAAAGAGAGCCTGTGTTGGCCAAGTACACAACAGTGTCTGCCACAATAGAGTAGAAATGCTACAACCCACCATGGCTTTACAAAGGACGGCTTCACCCATAAACCACAATGTCATTTTGACATGCATGGATAAGATGTTTTCTTCTGCTGACAAATAGACATTGTAATAATAAATAAAAACATGAACTGTGTCAGAAAAGCTTATATACTTAATTGGAAGTGCAAGATTATTGAAGGTTAATGTTTAATATGATGGATGTTTAGGTCATTCTTATAGCAAAGTATAATAATTGCCTTTCCAAATTTCTTATCATCTTTATTTAAATTCCTTTTCAAATATTTCATATATATGCAATCTCTTTTAACAGGTTTAACTCAATTCTCTCTATGATTTTCGATGACATATAAAGTGTTCGGTGTAGACATGGTCCCCATCTTTAGTAATATCACGTCCTTTACCGGGAACTTGCCTGTTTCAGATGCAAAAGTCCTGTTTCCTGAATGCCAGGGGCAAGAATTATGAATTAATATTACCAAACTACAAATTTGCAGCCATTCTGTGTGTACAGTGCTAAAGATAAAACTTGTGAATCTACACCTGAGAAGGTTCGGTGTGGCCCACAACTTCCTCTTTCTGATAGACCCGTGTCCCCATTCTTTGCTGTTCTAGGCATCAAGGACTCCTGTCACCAGAGACTTCGGGGTCTGGCTACAGAAGAGCAGCTGGATAGTGGAAAGAGGCAGGGAATGGTTGGAACAATCTGAGAATCCCTACTACAGAGTTTTTATTTGGTCTTGTGAGACATTCCAGATATAGAGACAGAACTTTGAGATGCGGACTCTCAAAGGAGCAGATGCAAAGACAGGGCAATTAGATAATCCACTTCAAAACAAAGTATGCTTGTACAAACTGCACCACACTCAGTAGGGCAGGCAATATTTTTTTGAATTTAAAATTAGTAAATTCCTACTTTTGGATGCAACACAGGTATCTGTCCTGGGACTGAGATTTGAGATCCTGACAGTCTATCAATGATATATTGTTTAACGTATTCTTTTTTTCATTTTCACAAATGTCAAGTGCCTGTGATCCCTTTTGAGAAGCCAATGCTGCATGTTTCATGACTAAAAGTACAGGTCTCAACTGTCAAGCAATATCAGCTTCAATTGTCTTCTGAAACTCCTCCATCTAGTCCTCATTAAGGTTTAGTAGCCAAAGAAAGACTCTAGAAACTAGAGACCAATGGGGACTCATTAGAGAAAGTAAAATGCATGTCTCTCTTCATTCCACCCTAGATTTCCTTTTGTGTGTACAAGACTTGAAGTTCTGAGCGTACTTCCATGCCCACCTACCTCAAGTTCTGGGGCTAGCTCGTTTGCAGCTAGACTGTAAGGAATTTCAGCATCACATCAGAGAGGAACTAGGGGAAGGGTGTGTGATCTGAGAGAGGCAGCAGACGTTAGGGACTCTCCCTCCTCCTCCCCTTCCACCCCAGGGTCCCGACCTTGTCTGCTTCCACTCTCAGAGGCACAGAGCCCGCCCATGAAAGCTTCAGGCTTTCTGCAAGTCGACTCCCGGTGGGACTCCGGCCAGGATTGGGTGGAGGTGGAGGTGGGGAGTGAGCAAGGAGGGCTCTGGCATCACGTGTCTGCACAGGGACCTCAATAAATGCCCTCTAGATCGGAGGAGCGGCGGAAGTGCCTGGCGCCAGGGGTCTGCACGCTGAGAAGGCACCCAGCTGAAGCAGGAGGTCCCCGAGGAGTTTTCCCTTTGTCCCACCTCATCCTGCAGCTCTGGAACACCGGGGAGCCCACTCTGCGAGCTACTTTCTGGGATCACTCTGCTAACTTAGGAGTCCGTGCCCTTTGCTCCTCTCGGGCTTGCGAAGAATCGCGGAGGTAGGGAGGTAGGGGCTCTTGTCCCCAAGGGGTCAGCCAGCTCCTCAATCAGACTCCTGCAGTGGCCGGGTTCTTCCCCTTCCTCGCCTCTGTGGGCAGACTCAAGCCTGGGAGCAGCTGCAGAGACAAGTCGAAGCTCTGCTCTCTGAGAACATCACACTGGAGAGGTAAGGGCGATGCACAAGTTGCATCCAGACTGGTCCAGCTGCCAGATTTTCCTGGTTCCCCACTTGGAAACATGATCTAGGAAAAACACTGACTTGTAGAGAAAGGTCTGGCCCAGACAGGGTAAGTGGGTTGCAGGGCAGAAACCCTTGGTTTCACCTTGTCCTAGGGGCGCCCTCCCTGCAGGGTTCAGTGAATTGTGGGCTCCTGTTGTGTGTGAAGGATAGATATGCTCTGAAATTCTCCAGGAGTGCTCTTGGTAGGGTATAGTGCACATGAATATGGGAATATGATTGATTTCTCCATCTGCCCATGTGTGAAAAAAAAAAGTTGCTACAGGGACCTGAGCCATTCATTTTGCAGTGAATCACGGGGCCCTTTCCAGGTACCCAGGAACACAGGCATGAGTAGTGTATGAATAGCTATGAACCAGAGACGAAATGCTGGGATATTGTGCCTTAAAAATGAAATAAAATAAAGCAAAACAAATAAAAACTTTAAAGTTTCTACAGAATATATAAGCCTCCAGACAAAAATAAAACACTATATAAGTAGTACTCATTGCAGGGTATGTCATTTAAAACCTTGTAATTCAGAGATTATTCTCAAGCTTTGAACTTCCCCGGCTACTTTTGCTCTCGACTTTTGGCTTAGTGGGTAGCTTGGAAAAATATTTTGTGCCAGTGCATTGTAAAAGTTCTTTATGGGAAAATGGAGGCGTCAGAGAACCAATGATTTTCAAAATCAGAGTACTTACGTATTGGTGTTTGCTATCATAAAATAATTTCATCTGAATCATGTGACATGTCTTATAGCCAAAAGGAGTGGAAGAGCCTGTTTTGGAGATTTTCCCGTGGAAACCCTGAGGCCATTCATTATGATGTGTAAGGCACGGGAGTGGCTCAGAGTGACCGCACTGCTATTCATGGCTAGAGCAGTTCCAGCTATGGTGGTTCCTAATGCCACTTTGTTGGAGAAACTTTTGGAAAAGTACATGGATGAAGATGGTGAATGGTGGACAGCTAAGCAAAGAGGGAAAAGAGCCATCACAGACAATGACATGCAGAGCATCTTGGATCTCCACAATAAACTGAGAAGTCAGGTGTACCCAACAGCTTCTAATATGGAGTATATGGTAAGACATTGTTCACGTGGTGTATTTCAAAGAAGTGTTCTTGGTGCATAGAACAGCATAGGTAAATTCCTTCATGATGTTCTTAATCTTTTCCCACTCATTTTGCTTTAATTTTAAACATTTTCTTCAAGTATATCCTTATCTGCACACTCTTATGTTCATGTTTCTGTTGTTACGAACCCTTTCAATTTCAGTGTAAACTTAAGCACCTTCAGATCCACTGTTCCTAAGAATTCTAAATTCTGCTCTGATCAGAAGAAAGGTCACCCCGTTCCTAAATAGCTGCTGTATCAACTTTAAATGTCTCTTTTTACATTTAATTCCTTTGTGTAGAAGGTCACATGCCATGATGAAGGGGTGGCAATCAGAGGCCAATTTTCAGCAGTCAGTTAGTTCCCTCTTTCAGCACATGAACTAGTCATAAAACCTTGATCCTCAGGCTTGGCGTTTATCCGCTGAGCCATCTGGCCAGCCCCCATATTGACTTTCAGTCTACTTAGTAGAAAGATTATGCTCAGGGCCCCATAGGACCTTCCTGTAAATAGTGTATCTACACAACTCAGACTGAGACTCAGTGAAGAGTTCTGAATTGTTGGTACACATGGATGTCCCCAAGTAGACTTTTGTTTCTTGCAAATATGAAAATCACTTTGTACTTATTTTATGTTCAACTTCTTTAGCCAATTTATCGTTTATAAGCTTCAAAGTATAAATAAAACCCTTGCCAAAGAATCAAATTTTAAAGATTCATTTTGTTCTTAATTGCTTCATATAAATCAATAGGTTTGGGACGCAAAATTAGTTCTTTTTGCATACCTTACATATTTAGACAAGCTTTCAAACTATTATATTATTCCCATGAACTCAGAATGCATTGTGCTAGCAAAGACAGCCAGCCAATACGTCAGTGACAGCAGAACTTATTTAATGAACACATTCAAAGGCCACTTTAGGCACGTTGTGTGATGTAGGTAGTTTTAGGGCATTTCCATTGTCCCTTTTCATCCTGTATTTACATTAGTTCTGCTGGTTATTCCTTTAAATAAATCAATAGAAACATGGCAGTTCTAACTTTTCATTACCCTTTACAAAATAGTACATTATTTTAACTTGTATTTGAGAATGTTTTATGCTTATATTTTTGGTTGTGAGCCTAGCCTTTAACGGCTGAGCCATCTCTCCAGCCCTTATGCTAAAGAAAGGTTGCATTCAAGACACCTCATCAGAAACTGGGATTTTGGGACCCATGTTGCAGGTAGAAATCTTGGTCTCATCACTCATTGGCTGTCTGAATGGCCACTTACTAATATTTCTCTGCTGCATGCTCTTTAAGGCCATGCTGAGAGAGTTTGTGATAATTAACTGAACTAGCCTGTGGTTTAATTCTTGAAGATAAATATTATAAGGTGACAATATATCATGAAGAAATGTGGATTGGATTTTTAGGCTTCCTAGAACTATTTATATTTGGTATCTAAAGAGATTGTTCAGTTCTCAAAATTACATACAGGATGTGATGCCATAATATTGAATACAAAATAAGTATGTCTCTTTTGGAGTGTTTAAGGGGAAAAATTCTCTAAGTTCCTTCAGTAGTGAGCCTTCAATAAGAACAAATTATGGATCTTCTCTAAGCTGACCACTCTAAGTTTATTTGATGATGGTAGTTCTTAAGTGGCTTCATGTATGTGTGTGTGCTTGTGTGTATGTGGTGTATGTGTATGTAAATGTTCATATGTGTGTGCACATGCTGTGTTTGTAGGTGCATTTGCACATGTAAGTGCATGCATGTGGAGGTCACCAGTTGAAAATAGATGTCTTCCTTTATCACCCGAGACCTTATTTTTGAGACAAGGTATCTCACTGAACTTGGGATTCCCCAAATCAGCCAGAGTAGATTTGCCAATGAGAATCATATTTCCTCTTGTCTGTGCTTCTCCAGTGTTAGCTTTATCAATTTATATCACCTTGCCTGGCTTAGAAGGTTATGAGAGTGCTAAAGGTCCAAACCTATGTCCTAGTGTTTATGTGGTAAGTACTTTGTGGATTGAACCATTTCTCTGGCTTCTTCATTTGATTTTTATTTAAAATAAAAAAGAACTTAGGAGCTTAATCCTACATAAGGGATTGTGATAGTCTCTGTGTCTGATTTAATATTCAAATCATGAAAAATAAGTTTCATGATTCTCATGTCTACTTGTAAAAACAAACAAACTAACAGTAACTGCAGAGTATGTAGAATGTCTAGTCTGGGATGTTTGTTTGATTTCCATTTTGATTCATTGCTTTCTTTCTATCATTGAAATGTAGACTTAGAAACCAGCCAGGGTTTATGTTGTGTTGCCCTTAGATATGATTAACATTGGAATTGTGGACTGGCTTTAACCAGGCTACAGGTCTCTGTGCTCCACTGTGAAAGTAGGGAACATTAATTTTAAAATACACACTGAAAGGGGTATTTAAAAATAATCATTAGTACTTTTATGACTTTATTACTTTCATAAAAATAAAAGACTGATACTGATCAGTCTGTTATAATACGGTTAGATTGATTATTTGAAATTCATTTATTTTAAGGAATAATGCTCAAATCTCATAGTTGGCCAAAGAGCTATTTTCTGTGTAACTTTCAATGTCCTCTTACAGTCTATATGTCTTTTCAGCTTAATTGTTGAAACAGCCAATCTCCATATTTGTAATTGGTACTTATTATAGTCCTACAACAGCCAAACCATACACTGACTTATTGATGTCACATCCTCATTCTTACCATTATCATCAATTAATGTGCAGAGTTAAACTTAACTATTGAAAGCCAGACATAGTTTGATTAAGGAAAAAAAATAGATATGCTTAAAATCTTAGCATACATGGGGCAAAAAATTCTTTGATCTGAGGGTATTGAAATGTTCCTTTTTGTGGGAGCTCTTCCAGACTACCTGTGAGGTGTCCTGCTTCATAAAGGTAATCAGCACCATTAAAGGTAAGAGGAGAGGTTGTGGAAAAGAAGTGGAAAAGCAGACAAATGCAGCTGCCAGGCACAGACAGCCTGCTTTGGGAGAATCAGACTAGGTAGGTGCAAGCCCAGAGTTGGGGGAGAATCTGGAACCACAGACATGATGATAGAAACTGGAAACTCTAGGGAGAGTTTGGTTTAGGGTTAAGAAAATGAGCCTTAGGGCATCAAATGAAGAGACAAGAGATTACCAAGTATAAACACTGGCAGCAGGCTCACATCTTGTCTCTGTTGTTTATGGGAATGTGAACTCTAATAGTCTGCTAGCCTTCTAGTCCCAGGCTATTCAGTGGTAAAACTAGTGGAAAAATCCGAAGTCCAGAGGTAGCACTGAAGTGATTCTGTTGAACTAATGTACTTTCTTCTAGCCTGCCTTACTGTGGATTTATGACTGTGAAGTATTGTGTGATTGTCTATATCTTTCTTTTTTCACCATTGGATAATATTTTCTTTGGGTTTTGCTTTATCAATTCAATTGAAATATCCCCAGGCTTCCATGGCTTCATCTTCCATACTTCCATCTGGCAATGGTCTCTGTACTGTCTTCATGTATTTCTAGTATGCATGCGGTGGCCTCCATGTAGACTCGCTCTACAATAACTTCAAAAGAAAGCCAAGGGCCTTATAATGTCTATTCAGTCCTCTCCAAGAGACAGACAAATAGCTGTATTCAAGTCCACACATCTGATTTTCACACCACACACATGAATGTGCGACTGCTAATCTAGTCCTAGCATCCACCTTACGGATGTTGTTGAGCCCCACCTCTTCTATCTCATTCACACCTTTGTTTTTCTACTCAAATCTGCATTGGCATCGCATCTTCCCTTTTGGCAGACTGCACTAATTCATTCCTGTTTTACAGCCTAGTGCATACTCTTCATGCCTGGCAAAGCTGACCTTTCCCTTTGCTTGTCTTGGGTCATTAAGTTGAACAAAAGTTAAAGGCTCTAGAATTAACTCAGGCAAGGAAACACCTGTAGTCTGTGTTCACATTGACACATTTGCTGTTCTGAATGAAGGACCTACTTCTGGAGCTTCTTCATCCATTTGATATCTTTCACATTCACATACCTGTGTTCCACCTCTTTTTATCAGACTCTTGTGTATCCCTCAAACTGAGCTCAAATGCCATCCTTCTTCCAAAGAATCTTCTAGTAGACCCATTCATTGCCCCATTCTAAAATACCTTATTGTACCCTATTTATAATACTTAAGTTTCAGTGAAATATATGCATATGTTATTTCTTTTCTAGACTTTGAATTCAATTCTAAAATATATGTGTTAAATAAAGATGTAAGAAAAATAATAAGTAAGACAATGTCTGAGACAATTCTGGAGAGTAAGCATAAAAAGATAAAATAATAAACAGGATAGCTAATTTCTCAATAGTGTTTTAATTTTTTCTTTAATAGTATTGCTTAGAAACAATAAAGTTATATTTTCAAAAGTATCTTTAGTTACAAAACTTAAAACTTATGGGACTTATATTTTTGTAAAAATATCTGCACTTTAAAATTAATGTATTTTTGTCTCTGGAAGTTTTTGCCAATGATATCAATACTGGAGGAAGAAATAACACAAAAGCCTAGCTTTACTGAAGTTTGTATTCATGGAGTACTTGCTGGAATTCAGCATACCTTGGGAGGTTCCTTTATATGAGGCAATATCTAGGGCTTAGCAGCAAATGCAAGCTCCCAACCCCCCACCCCCTTAACTGTCTAGACTCACTATGTTGTTCTGTGTGACTGAGTGAGCCTGGGAAGTAGTAGAGAAAATGAAGACAGAGATTTAATTGGAAGGGACAATATAGTTCCCTTCAGTCAGTACATATAAATAAAAACATTTGAGCATTTGAATTTGAATTTGAGAGCCTGATTTTAGGATTGCTCCAAGCATCACTGGTTTAGGCTTTAAGTGGTTGAAACTCAACTGTCTACAACAATAAAATGGTGTTGTAGTGGCTGTCAAGTTGATAGTGACCAGGAGTGCATGGCAGCATGAAAGGGGTGATAAGTGATGGCCATATAAATATTGCTTCCTTATAGTTCATTCATCCTGAAAAATTCAAAGAAGCCTTATTTTAAGATACATAGAATTGACCTGGCTAGCAGGAAGCAGGAGACATAATTTCCTTTCCTCGTGAAAGGCCTGTCTATCCAAGTCATGATACAGAATTTTGAAGAGCAGTGGTAGTTTTCACTCTATATTACACATGAATGAAAAACATTATGCATCCTACAAACTAGCAAAGACTTTTAGAATGTTGTGAAAATTGTAGAATGCTGATTATATGGCATTCAGTATAATCCCAGGAGACTAAAGGAGGGAGAATCCATACTCTAGCTCTTCCTTTCCCAGGACAAGGTAGCTAGTTGTTTCCTACCTGCTCTGACATCCTCTTTCCAAACCAAATTTTGTCTCATATTTTGTTTATAAGGAAATTTCCTCTATAAGGAAAATGGAAACTGTAACATGATATGCAGAACAGCACAGGGGCTAATTTCTTCCCAGGTCATCATCACTGTGCTATCATGGGTGGATCATTTAAGCTCATTTTTGAAGTAGTATTGTTATGCTTTGCATGTGGCTAGTGGCTATGTGTTCTTGGGGAACTTTTTTTGGAGGGGGGGAAACTAGAGCTCAGTGTGGACATTGTAAAGAAATCCACATGAATTTATTAAACTGTGGTTGGACAATCAGCAGTAGAATTCATGGTATCCAGTCTGCAGCATAAAGTTATAGTTCATGAGCATTCAGACAGTCAACTCAGGAGGACAGCAAAGATCCTCATAAATAGAAACATTTAAGACACGAGTTCTTGTTGAGCCGTTGGGCATAGGTTGGTGGAGCGTGCCTTTAATCCCGGCACTTGGATCTCTGTGAATTCCAGGACAGCCTGGTCTATAGACTGAGTTCCTGGAAAGCCAGGGCTACCCAGAGAAACCCTCTCTGAAAAAAACAAACAAACAAAAAATCAAAACCAAGCAAAACTACAACAAAAAGATCGTCTCTTGATACTGTTTTATGACGAGAAGTGTGTACAAAGGGAAGGAAGTACAAAGGAAATGGAGGGTTAGGAAGTGATGTGTGAGGGGTGATAGTGGGTTGGGCTGAATACAAAATGGAGGAAAGCTGAAAGGTAAGTAACTCTTGCAACTGCTTCTTTAAAATCTCAGAGCAAAGGAGATCAAGGGTGTGTGGGAACCAATGAATGATGAGATGGCCCAAGGCTGGTTCAGTGAAGATTGAGTAGAAGAAATTAGCATGGTTTTTATTTCATTCTCTTTCCAGACCAGCATCATTTTATATAGCCTGGTAATAGTCACAGTGCTAAATCTTTTCAAGCCCAAACTTTTCAACTTCAATTATAAACTACATCACAAATTTAGTGACAGTTTAAAAGAAAATGCAATTTCTTTGCATATTCAGTTGTCTATATTGTGTACCTTCATGGGAAATTGAAAATATTTATAGTTTTTATAAATATATACTTATATATAAGTATATATTTATATAAATACACTTAGTTATGAACAATGTTACTTCAGAACAATTGTTTTGCAAATTTTGTTTCTTCACACATCTTTCTAAGGAATTTATATAATAAAAACATTGCACAGGATTTCATTGGTACAGATATTATAACAAGTCAAAGTCAGGGGTTCTCAACTAATGTGACCCTTTAACCCAGTTCTTCATGCTATGGTGATCCCCAACTATAAAATCACCCTGTTGATACTTAATAACTGGAATTTCTCTGTTGCTATGAATCATAATGTATATCTGATATGCAAGATATCTGGTATGTAATGAGATTCAAAGGGATTGCAACACACAGGCTGAGAACCACTGACCTAAGTTTTCTGTCTACCTTTTGTCTTTATAATTGTAAGAGTATGTTACAAAGCTATAATAATTCCTTAAACAACTTATTTGTGTCAGAAAGTTTGGAATTGGTTATATTCAGTAGATATTGGCTGTACTTTTTTGCTCCAGACATTGTACTAGAGTGTCAGAAATGAATAAATGTTTGAAAACTCAACAGGTTCACAAACATAAGCTGAGCGAGGTGATAAAAATGACAAAAACTAGCCTGCCATTATTATTATTACTGCTTGGTAATGACTTTTAATTACAACTGGATTACAATGCTTCAGCTAATCACAGAAGCAGAGGCTATTGTACCAGGCAGAAAAAAAGAAGACAATATGGAAATTCTGTTACTCTAGAATAGAATGGAATAAGATAAGTGGAATAAGGTTTACAGTCCAAAGTGACTGAATGTTCTCCAACAACTGGAGATGTAAAAAATGATGTAGTTACATAAGCATTGGCTAGAATCATTTTTTCTCTCAAGTAAAAAGAAAGCTGGATTATATTATTCTGAGTAAATGCAAAACAGTACACGGTGTGTTTTACTTAGAGTTGTGAAATGTCATAAAATTACTCTGATTAAACAAGCATGTAATAGAAGACAGAATTAAATTAGAAAGACCTCACTGTACTCTCAGGGAGATGCTTTGGACCATCATGAGACTGGTAATGATGGAGTGACACAGGTAGTTTTGGAATGTGTTTCCTTGATATTGTTGACTCACTTCATGTAGAAGGACAAAGAATAAGGAAAAAAATTGAGGTTATGTTAAGAGTTCTCAGCTCCTCGATGAATAATTGAAGCATTTCCTGTGGCAGAAGGAGAAACAGGGCACAGTGAAGAAGACATCACAGGGTTTTTTTGGAGAAGACTGAATTTGAAGGGCCACACTCTCCTAAATTGCATTTAGTGTCCAGTGAAGAGGTGAGGTTTGAGATAATACTAATGGGAGGGTTGTAGATATTGTCAGGGGTTATCCTCACTGAGCTGAAACTGCCTGAATCAAAGAGAAGCTTGTTATAGACTGAAGATTCAATGCTTTGGACTGGCCCAAAGTGTGATATGTGGATGTTAAATCAAAAGGAAAGGCTAAAAAAGACACAGAGTGCAAAGCCTCAGCAAGGTTAGAGGAGCAGGTGACATAGACAGCTTTCCTGTAAGGCAGGAGGAGAGATAACGAAGAGTTCAACAGTATTTCAGTCTTCTTAAAAAGCTCATAAGATGAAGAAGACAAATGAACAGTGGTTTCATCAGTGTGGGATCCCTTGGTAACCTTCATTAAAAGAACGTAAATAGTTGATTTGTGCCCAGAAACCCTACTGAAGGGATAGAAGAGTGAGGGGAGCAGGTGGTGATATCACCTTGACTCCCTGAGATGATCCTGGGGACACAAGAGAAGTGAGGGCAACTAGTGGGTAAGATCAGAACACTTTTGCTCTTCAGTTTAGGAGCGAATGTGTTAAGTTGATGAAGAACCTTACATGGTAGGGAGGAGGTATAGCCTCCATGATGTGATTTTGTTCATTTCAGCAGCAAATCTGAGGCTACAAGTGTGAGAACCATTGGATTCAGTTGATAAAGAAAAGAGATTATATTTGTGTAAATGCTTTTGATTTCCCCAGTGATCTCTAGAGCAAAATCCATCAGATGAGTCTGAGCAGATAAAAAATGAAGAGGTTCTGATGAGGGAATATTGGAAAACAGTGTCTGTGGCTTTTTTGTACAAGGTATCTTGGTGGAGTTGAGTGTAAGTGGGATTTTCTTTCCAGTAAGCTCTTGTTTCACAGTGCCCACAGTTCAGAAGTCAGAGAACATATGAGACAAGGAGGTGAATTGGAACAGAGAATATACATGTAACTCATACATGTAAACCATCATTGTCCTTGTTCAGTATCATCATTTATATTGTAACTGTTCAGGAAAAATTATTCCTCAGTAGTCTTTAAAAGTCTCATGAAAAATATTCTGCTTATCAAACTAATTTTAATTCTAGAAATTAAGGGAAACTGGGTGTATAGAACTGGGTGTATATATCTCTCACTGGCTGGAAAGATACAGGTTTTTCACGTTTATGGAATAATTATGAATATAAACAGCATAGGATGTAAATATATGCAATGTAAATATGTAAATAGCAGTGTAGAGAATCAAAGAGTACAGGACAAATACAAATACAGAGAGTTGTGTTGAAAGCGTGTAAACTCGCATTTGTCTTTGGTTTAACTGAAAGTTTTGGGGTAAATTGTGGTTTTAGTTTCTCTGTTTACATAAGATTTTTTAAAACTAATTCATTCAATGAGGTTTTTCATTTTTAATCTTTTAAAAAAATAACCACAGATCTTTCACTCACAGTAAATAGAAATAATTAGCATTTTCTTCACCTTTAAAAACCTAAGTTATTGCTATTTGTCACAGGTTGATTGTACAATGCCACCCCAAATCTCACCTGTTTTAATATTTGGGCTCCAGTTAATGGTGCTGCTCTGGGAGGTTAGAAGAGTTTTGTCACATGGAGGGGATGGGACTTGATGGCTATTCCCATGTCAGGTTGCCTTCTGGTTCACTCCTTTCTAGTTGCTACCACGTAACAAGCTACTGCTTTCTTGTCACTCTGCCTCAAGCCAGCTGCTCTACAGTACCTTCACAGTTATGGTGAACTATAATTCTCAGAAACCTGATCCAAAACAAATCTGTTCTTTTTGACATTGTTTCTGACAAGTTCTTTGGTCCCAGTGATGAGCAAAATAACTAATACCATATGTAGATAGGCATTGTAATTTATTGTGAGAATTTTTTTGCATCCTACACTTTTCTAGGTTTGACTTTCTAAAACTTGTTGGGATATAAATACAACTAATGAAATTTATTTCTAAAATTTATTGGGCTATAAATATACTTAATGAAAAAAATTCATTGTCACAAATTGATCCCATATCCACTGATCAAGATATAAAGGCTGTAAAAGACCAATAAGTTATATCATTATTTTTTGTCTGTTTATTTTGTGTGTGTAACATTTGTGATTGTATACATGTGTGTGTGTGCATGTGTGTGTGCATGTGTGTGTGTGCGTGCATGTGTATGTGTGTGTGTGTGTGTGTGTGTGTGCATGCTCATGTGGGGACTGGAGGTCAACACTGGGTGTCTCCATCACTAAGCATCTTATTTTTGAGACAAAGTATCTTCAGTACATACTACTCCCATCTTAATAAAATATCAATATGAATAATGAAGGCATTGTTTGTAGTAATGTAATGAAGGCAATGTAGTCTTTGGTTTACCCAAAAGTCTAATAAAAGGTAATAGCACTCACAAAAAGAATTCAAGTTTGCAGAGCTTTATTTTTGCATAACACAGGCTCATTATGGTTACTCTACCACTTGCACCTAACTCACCCAAGTATGTTGTTACCCACTGTTGGGAATCTGGTGAGACGAGAAGCACAGAACAAACACACTTGTACAATCAGATCTCCTCTGAAGGAATTACTAAGAGTCACAGAAATCTCACAAGACATCACAACAGAGTTCTGCTTTTAAAATTATCATTTGGGAATTAAGATTCAGAACAATGGAGACAGAGCAAGAAGAAAATGTAACAACTAGTAAATTGTATGTTTAAAAAGATTGAGAGAGTAGTATGGTAAAGAGTGTTGGAGTGAACGGTTCGTAAGAGAATCTCTGGGTAATTTAGGAAAAAAAGAACAAACAATCCCTTTGGAAAGAGACTAATAAATTTAGCATCCAAGAAAAATGAGTGTACAAATGCAAACCTTGCTGCTTTGTGTTCTTACTGGTCTTGGCTCCAGGTGTTGGGCATGCCATGACTTCCGTCCTGTACAACTGAGTCATAATTTGTATTTTGACAAGAAGCCCTTCAAAGTGTGGTAGTGAAAGCTCTAGTGGGCCAGCAAGGAGGAAAGTTTGGCTATAAAGGCCTCGACAATTGCAAGAGATGAGTAAGTACAAATTTTGTAGATAAATATAGGCATAGTGTCAGATTAACGTCTGCTCTAGCCCCTGAGGACAGGCTCATTAATGTCTATGATGTTGAAATAATATTCCTGGAAAATCAGACTACTGATACTGTCTTTTGAGTTTATCTGAATATTAAATTTCCATTTTGGAAATTAATAAAATGAAGCAGCATTGTTCTAAATAGCTAGGTTGCTGCTTTCTGTATGACTGTAGAGGCTTCATTTGAAAGTAGATTTTAAGAGACGCCCAAGTCGTATCTCTGTGGTTTCTAGGAAGCATTAATAAACATCCATTGCCTCAGGGTAATGCTGCTTTCTCTGTAGCCTCTTAGCCACTGAGTCTTCTGAATGTTCCCTTGCACTACAGAGTCCTTCAGAACTAATGAGGCAGAGTAGTTACAACCTAAAGTCATCCCCAAATCGGAAGCAATGTGTTACAGCCCTTTCCCATAGGTGTGTCTGTGTGTGTGTGTGTGTGTGTGTGTGTGTGTGTGTGTGTGTTTGTGTGTTATATGTAATTTGGAAATAACTGTTTTTTTTTTACATACCTCAAACATCTATTTTATGAAGAAATGGTAAGTTTAGTATAGGTTGACTTCAAATTAGGGTCGTGTAAATAGTTCTGAGGAAGAAAAAAGCCTCTTAAGCCATCTTGATTTGATTTACAAAACAAAAATCAAATAGAAATCTGTAACAGTCCAACCTTCATTTAAATAGTATGGGTATGAGTTATTGGCAGTCTAAAGTCTGAAATATCCTCTGTACTCAAATATATGTGTACTAAAAACTATGTATATGTATACCATGCTGTCATTAGGCTTTAGTAATAATTCTTCTAGGACAACTATATTTTTAGAACTTTATTCTGGAAATTTAAAGTAATTTTATATTGTATGTCTTCACCTAAACACTTAGGCATAATTAAATTTGGTAAAGTATCACATTAAAATTATTATTAATTAATATTTATTGAATATGGTTTTAAAATTAAATTTATTTACATGATTTTCTGCTTTAGTCCTTATAAATATATTTACATATACATATATTATAAATGATAAATTATAGATTCTGTTAACTTTCTTCTCTTGTTTTCAATGTGTTAAGCAGCAAAATTAGTTGTTGCTTTTTCAAAAAAAATTTTTTGAGATTATAATATAATTAGATCATTTCACCCTTCATTTCTCTATCTCCAAGTGCTCCAACATGCTCCTCCTTTCTCCTTTTCAAATTCACAGCCTCTGTTTTCATTCATTGTTGTTACATTATACCTGTATGTATATGTTCATGAATGAATACATTTTAGTCCTTAAGACATCTTTCTGAGTTACCTTGTATTTTATCTGACACATTTTATAGTTAAGGAATGTTAGCCAAACAGGTTTGAGCATATTTCAAATTTTATTTCACTTTCTGTATAACAGATATAAACACTGTTTTGGAGAACACAAATTTGTGAATTTAGAAGCAGTTGTGTATCTTCTCTCAAAAGTTCCAGTTACTATGGAAAACCTCACAGGCCAGAGTACATAGTCAAGTGCAAAGCAAGAAGAAACTGGCTTTCAATAGAGTCTCCAGGCCTTTTCCATGGTCTCATCTGGGTGGTCTCTGGGAGTGGGTGGAGGGGGTGAGGCTTTTCTTTATTACTGGACTTGGGCCACTATCACCTGAGGGTCTGTACTCTCTTGTTCTCAAGCTTGGGCCAAGAAATCTCATAGCTGCTGATCCCCCTGTGTGGTCTCTCCACAGTGTCCTTCCTGCCAACTTTCCCCTGTGGTTGGCTGCATAATATGTTGGCTCAAGTTAGGCAAGATGTATCTGAAAAGAGAACCAAATAGAAGCTCTGTTTCATAACCTAGTCCCCGAATTTTCCAAGCCTCACTGCATTTGTCAGCAGTAAGTCACAGCAGCTCTCACTGAAATGGAGAGACAAGAAATCTGCAACACTTTGTGTAAGATAAATATCTTAAAATCAACACAATAATCTCTAGGTATTTTAATTTTTAGCCATATAATTTCTATTTGTGGTTTTCCTCCTGTTTCTGGATGTTCCTTAGTGTGAGGCTGGCCTACTGGAAAACCTATGGATTCGTGTGGTTTTTCAATGTGACTTAAAGCACTGTAGGAAAGGCTGCAATCTTGTGTTTCAAGATGGGCAACAAACCTTTTATTGTTGTTTCTTAAGGATGCTTTACTTTCTAGGTGACTGCCTGGAAACCTAATTATTTTCCAATTTTCTGAATGCAAAAGGAATACAGCATTTTGCTCATCCCCTAGGATTTCATTCAAATTCAAATTTTTTTGTAAAGTTTTGTTGAAGAGATAACAGTCACTTGAGTAATATTTCATATAATAAATTAAAATGTGTAATTTAACTTAAATAATGAAATTAATTAATAGCATACTTACATCAGCAAATAAAGTTCTTACCTGATTAATATTTATTGACAGCCTATACTTATGGTGTCTATGGTAATTTGGAATATTTGATATTAATTGAAAATAAAAATAAAGTTTTTAGTTATAATCAAATATTGTATACCACTCTTTAATTTTTGAATGTAGAGATGTTTTAGTACTTTAATAAATAATAAAGGCATACTATAACAAGAGTATAGTAACTTGATGTAAACTTTTACTTTTTATAGTGAAAACATTTTCCATATTTTATATTCACAACTCTGTAGAGATAAATAACTTCAGAAAAACGATATAGAACAATGAGAGTAATAAAAAAATAAGTCTAGAATTATTAAACTTGGTAAGAAGAAAAGCAATGAAATAGTATTCTTTTTAAGCCAAGAAAAATACATCATAAAGGCTAGAAAGGGAAGAAATGCTCATTATAAAAAATATGAGTGAGCAAGAAAGAATTCCATACCTATATGTGTTTATAAATGAACATGCATTTGTATGTGTCTATATGAGGGTGTGTGCATGCATGTACATGTGGATGTGCACCTGTGTGTGCATGCCAGCACATATACGTGTGTGTGTGTGTTTGTGTGTGTGTGTGTGTGTGTGTGTGTGTGTGGACGTGAGCATAGAAAGGCTGAGTTTCCTTCCTGAGATCTTTCAGCTTCTGGTCATATTACGGTTCTTTTGGTTTCTAAAATCAAGGAGAGAAAACATGTCTTCTGGACCCCACTTTTACCTTTCTTTGGTTCTCTACCTCTCAGCCTTAAACTATCTCAGTGTCCGTGACTTTGCTTTCCACTTGCTTTCTAACCTTTATGGCCAGATTTCTCCATCATTGACCTTGAATTGCTCTTACTCATCCATTATTGCTCAGCCAGCCGCCTGTCTTGCTCTCTTCGCATTACTGCCCATCTCCCTCCCCACCCCCCGCCCCGAAATCTCTTTGCTCTCACTATAGTTTAACTTGCCATTAGCCTTTATGGTGTATTTTTCTTGGCTTAAAAAAGAATACTATCTTATTGTTTATCTTCTTTCTGAGTTTAATAATTCTAGACTTATTTTTTATTACTCTCATTATTATATTATATATATAATATATTATATTATTATATCATTTTTCAGAAGTTATTTATCTCTACATAATTAACCAAAAAATTAAGTCATCAGAAGATATTTTTTCTTTAGAACTGCTTTTGCATGTTCTTACAGTCTACTGGCTTGCATATCACTAGCCTCTCAGTATGCACACTGCAGCCTTCTGAAATTCCACCAAACAAATACACAGACATATGGCATATGCCTGTTATTTCCATTATCCCTTTGTGGCAACCGTATTACTCCATCATTTATTTCTTTGACAGCTTAATTAAGTCACCTATCGACTCATAAGTATTTACATATCTATGTGTTATTTTGTCCTGTCTGCTCTTCTACAGATTCATCCCTTAAGTTGTTCAAATGTTCTAATCCTGGGACTATTTTTCTGTTCTCTTTTCACGTGGAGTCCTGTTCTGAAAGTGCCAATGTACTCATTTATATATAGTTTTGTCATTTTAATAATATGTTTCATGGACAGCCCATTTTGAATCAGTAAAAACTTGAATACTAAATGTATAACTTGTAAAATTTCATTGTTATCAATTTGCATTTTGATTTTCATAACTTAGTTTTAAATGAGTCAATCAACATTACTGAATTTTGTAAATAAGAGTAGTGTAAACTTTATTGTAGTCAAAATCAATATTTATTCATATATCCAACATGTTCTTATTTGTCATTGTATCTATATAATGAACACAGGAAATAGGCCAAAGGTCCAAGCAGGAATAAAACAACTACCTCCAGGCAACCCATACTCTCTTGGGAGAGGTAGATGTGGACATAAACATCGCCATGCTTGGTAATAGTGCCGAACAAAGAATGTAACAAAGTTCTGAGAGCATTATGGAAGGCAGAGCTTACTTTGGGGGGAGTTGAAAAGGTAACATATACACCATGTTAGATAATGTAGGACAGAAATCTAAGGATAGATTCCTGGTTGGCAAATCACCAAAGGATGCTTAGACCAGGATCAAGTCCTGAAGGTATTACAGGCTCTATAAGGAAACCTTGCTCTAGATACCTGTGGGATTTTTGTTGGCTACATTAAAGAGCAAGAGTCAGGTAAATTCATTTCTTATCACTCTGGCAATTCTAAAAAAATTAAATTAGGCACACTAGAAGAGAAACAGGTATAGCCAGGGAAGTTAAGGAGAAATCTGGTGAAGAAAAAATTCTCTGTGACAGATGAAGAAAAATCAGACCAATGTATTCACTTAAGAAAGAAGAGAGAAAACAAGAGCCCATGATGCGTAGTTGAAGAAATGTCCAGTGTGAACATTGTGTGTCTGTGCTTTATTTCTGTTTACCCTGTAGACATGGGATGTGGACCTGGAAAGATCTGCAGAATCCTGGGCTGAAATGTGTTTGTGGGAGCATGGACCCGAGAACCTGCTGCCCTCCATTGGACAGAATTTGGGAGCACACTGGGGAAGGTAGTGGAAAACACAGCGTTTAATTTTTGGAAACACAAATGTAGTAAATGAAATGTTGATTAATCTATCACTGGCAGTTTCCTAGGATTAAAAAAAGGCTTGTTGCCTAGGATTAAAAAATCAGAGCACAAAACAAAGAAAACTCAAATATCCCATCAGAAGAGTCACCGATTTCCTAGCTTCTTTTTGTATCATTTGTATATTTAAGACTTGTAGCTTTCACAGAAGGAGCTTTCTGTCAAACTTTGTCAATCTATGTTAGTTTTATGTTTTCTCTTACTCTTCTTGTTACTTTGATTTTTTTTTCTAACAGATACCGACCCCCAACCTTTCATGTACAAGCATGGTATGATGAAGTGAGAGACTTTAGCTACCCATATGAACATGAATGCAACCCTTACTGTCCTTTCAGATGCTCTGGCCCTGTTTGTACACACTACACTCAGGTATGCTTTGTATGAGTTACAGTTGGTTCCTTCCAATTTAGCTACTGTAACTACCAGAGAACATATAAGCATGTGTATCTTTCTTCTTTACTTAATGTGATTATTTAAGAAAACATGTAGCATTGTTAATCCCTTGGAATAGGCAAAAAGATTTCTAGAAGCAATAACACTATCACAGAAGCCCAAACACTTCCCTTAAAGGGTTATTTTAATGACTTCACATATAAAATAATTTACTCTGGCCCCAGTAAATATTGTTAAGGAACAATTTGCCATCTTTGAAATAACTTGATGCCAAAAATATAATTTATGTTTGATTTCCACTATTTACATATGTGCAGAATTTATAATATGTATGGATATATTTTATATTTCATATTCATGTTTAGAATTGCATGTATTCCTAATCTCTAAGTCAAACAAAGGAAGACAGGTTTGAGTAGACAAAGGTCACTGTTGCCCTGTTTCTAGAATGGGGGAGCTTCTGAGCACTGCATGTTTACTTCTTATACAGACTTCTGTTACTTTGGTTAGTAAGCATTTTTTATAGAAGTGGCCATAGCATAAAATGGAGATGTAACCTTGAATTATTTAGTAGGTTTGTATTTTGAAAATTCTGACATTGTACTGCTGTGAGAGCTCTTTGCTTGTAAGTGTTATTTATAAATTGCATAAAAACCACAAACCTAATTACGGGCAAGACGGATGTTGGACACATCTCTAGCATGAATGATCTGGGCATCTGTAGTTTGTTTTTTATCCATTTCCTGTGATGCACTACTGTCTCATTTCATCTCAGCCCTCCCTGAGCCTCTCTTTTTTCTAACACAGCTGGTGTGGGCTACTAGTAGCAGAATAGGCTGTGCCATCAGTCTGTGCCACAACATGAACATCTGGGGGCAGATATGGCCCAAGGCCGTCTACTTGGTGTGCAATTACTCTCCCAAGTAAGTAGACAGGGCATTAGTTTGTAATAGAGAGTTTTCTCAGTGTGAAAATAATTTTGTAATTCTGATTTCTCTAATTTTCAAGGTGTATTCATAAAGCATATTGGTTTAATTCAGTTATCTTCCATGGAAGTGATTATAGTTGCTGAAATGCACAAGTCAATGCACAAGAGGAATAGACTAAATCTGTCCTGGGGAGGGGGGAGATGGGGAAAGGGGATAACATCTGAAATGTAAATAAATAAAATATCAAATTTTAAAAAAGGAATGGACTATTACAATCTAAAGAAATAAACACGTTGTTTTGTGTTTTAAGCTTCATTTGCTGTGCCATTTATGTGTCCATATTTATTAATTTTGATGAGAGGTTTTCAGCTACACATAGTTGAGAAATATGTTTTACATATGTAAAGAAGACATGAAAGATTATGTTAAAAATCTCACACAACTAACAACTATTAATTATTAGGATGCATGAAACAGGTAAACATTCTTCTGAATTCATTTTTGGATAAATGTTTGATTTTTAAGTTTTTAATAACTGTTATGTCAAGTTACTTTGAAAGTTTCAATATAAGGAGGCATTTAATGATACGTAAGTCTAGACCAAAAGGAACTCACACCAAATATATACAGAAATCTTTATCTTAAGATGCTTGCTTCATTACTCTGGAAATGTTTATGTAGTGAATATTGCAATGTCTTCATAGTGCTGTAAGACAGTGTCTTAACGGAGTGCATCATTTCTTTAGGGGAAACTGGTGGGGCCACGCACCTTACAAACACGGACGACCTTGTTCTGCTTGCCCACCTAGTTTTGGAGGAGGCTGTAGAGAAAACTTGTGCTACAAAGGTCAGTGTTTCATGGCTATAGTTTTCACTTTGAAACCTTTGTCAGCTGTCTAGCATTGTGCATGTTCTTGCAAGGTGTAGCAAAAGGCTAGGATTTGCCACATGTCTATGAGGCCTCCAGTGGCATCCCCAGTGCCAAGAAATTAAAAAGAAGTTTAAACCTGCATTAGTTTCCAGATGAATTTTGAAGAGGTATTTTTAATTATGAATAATTATTTCAACTTATTTTTTAAAGATTCATATAAAGAATCCATCATGACAGGGGTCATGTACCTACAGAACAGTAGCAAGTTTTAAACAGCTGCTTCTAACTCTTATTCCTACATCAGAAAGACAGCTTCTTAATGTGTTGTTAGGAGTTCTCTCCTTAACTGTCATGTTTAAAGATTTAGCACTTTAAGTTAATTAATTTTTAATGCTTTGAAAGTTTGAACAAATGTATGTCTCTATATATTGTACTGACCCATGCATAGTGAGTCAGACATCTCTCTCTCTCTCTCTCTCTCTCTCTCTCTCTCTCTCTCTCTCTCTCTCTCTCTCTCTCCTCTCTCTCTCTCTCTCTCTCCCTTTCCCTCCCCCTCCTCCTCCCCATCCCCCTTCCCCCCTCTCCATCTCTCACCATAGACTATGTTTCTTACAAGGAAGCAAGTTTAAGAGTGTGATTACATTGTAGAACTTATAAAATTGGTGCTCTCAAATATATTTGAAGTCTTAACATGAAAATATGGGGCTCAGGTAGTAGTATGCTTGTTTAACATGAATGAAGTCCTGGACTGAAT
Organism: Arvicanthis niloticus; assembly: GCF_011762505.2. Lineage (NCBI taxonomy): Eukaryota > Metazoa > Chordata > Mammalia > Rodentia > Muridae > Arvicanthis > Arvicanthis niloticus. Next base: position 28,846,267 of record NC_133433.1, on the reverse strand, counting down.
CACTAGCAGCAAGAGTAGTCAGACTCACCTTTACTCTCAGCACTACTAAAGTGGAGGCAGGAGAATCAGGAGTACAAACTCATGCTCAGCTGTACTGTAAGTTCAAGGCCAGCCTAAAAACCTGCAATCGTGTCTCAGAAGCACATAATACAAATATAATGCCCTGTTAATGATGCCTGGAGATATCATCTGTATAACAAGGATTTGGGTAAAGCTGTGGTCTTGGGCATCCATGTGGCTATGTTTTACCTTATACTTTCTATTTTGATGACAAAAATGAAGGTTGATGTAGATTGGGTGTGCTGAAGAAACTGGAACCATGTTCCCTCCCTGCTCAATGCTCATGGAAAGCCATGTGCTGTTTGCGTTTGTGTTTGAATGTTCCTTGGAGGTGATAAGACCAGAAGCACCCATTCTCCCTTTCTATCATTTATCCGGATTTGATTTTTTTGCCCCCATTCTCCGTTTCTATCATTTATCCGGATTTGATTTCTTTGCCCACTTTGAAGCATACACTCCTGTGATGGTCTTTGTACGTACACCTTCTAAGCTGCACCTTCTCTGCCCTTCACCGGTAATTGGTGCATCCTTATTAAAACCAACACTCCTCTTTAGCCACATCTTTCTTCTAGGTTCTGAGTTTGGGAACACAAGTGAAAATAAACACCTTTTGACAGCAAGACAGCAATAAGCTCTTCTTATAGGCCAACCCAGGCTGGGAGAGTTCAGTGCCAAGCTTGAAACTATTCTCTATTTAAAATGAAAATCTTTGCACCTTGAGGTTTATTTTAAAAGTCAGAAAGTCCATAGGAATTGATCTGGAACAGATACCAAGGGTATACCCACCCTTTAGGGGATGTTTTCATTTGGAGGATGGGAGAGATACAGATTTCCTAAGCCCTGGTGCTATTAGGCAACAGGGCCAGTTTCATATATCTTTATGAAAACCAAACATTGATGCCATACTAGAACTAGATTAGGGATGAGTCCTCTGGACATTAGCTAGGCCCAAATACACAGACACACACACATATAAATTGAAGGCTAATATGTGTATTTCACTTCAGTGTGGTACATACAACCATGACCTTGTGCAACAGCCCGTGCCAAAAACAGTACTGAATGTATAATTTTTAATTAATAGGTGTAGAAAAGCATTGGTCAATAATTTTTCCTCATGTAAGTAAAGTCCATATTTTTTAATTTTTTCCTTCTGGCAGAAGGGTCAGACAGGTATTATACCTCTCCAGAAGAAGAAACAAATGAAATTGAACGGCAGCAGTCTCAAGTCCATGATTCCCATGTTCGGACAAGATCAGACGATAGTAACAGAAATGAAGTCATCAGCACTCAGCAGATGTGTAAGAGCTTAATCACATATCAGATGCTTAGACTTTGCAAAGATGATAACTGTCCAGTTTTATTTGCACATTTTCAAACTATCAAAAACATGTTTTAGCTGAGCAGCACAGACCTTTTTTAATGCTAGCACTCAGGAGGCAGAAGTGGGTGGAACTCTGAGTTTGAGGTCAGCCTGATTTACAGAGTGAGATCTGGGAAAGCCAAGGCTACAAAGAGAAACTCTTGTCTCAAAAGAAAGAAAGAAAGAAAGAAAGAAAGAAAGAAAGAAAGAAAGAAAGAAAGAAAGAAAGAAAGAAAGAAAGAAAAATAGCATGTTTTAATAGTATGCAAAACCTATTTTAGAAGCATTGAAATTATTAAAAGTATTTGGGTTTTGTTTGTTTCTTTTTTCTTTTAGCTCAGATTGTTTCTTGTGAAGTAAGATTACGAGACCAGTGTAAAGGGACCACCTGCAACAGGTGGGTGTCACTGTTAGTCCAACGTCAGTTGACAAGATAAAAGAAATGCGTGCATTCTGTGCCGGTATCCAGAGAAGCTAAAGTTTCTTTCCCACAACTGTCACTTAGGTATGAGTGCCCTGCTGGCTGCTTGGACAGTAAAGCTAAAGTCATTGGGAGTGTACACTATGAAATGGTAAGTAGAAATGACAATTATTTCAGGGTGCAACCTTTTCATACAGTATCTATTTTTAATGTGAAAATTGCAACTTGTATCAAGTATATCGTATGATATTTTTCTTCAGAAATGTTTGTTTAGGTTAAAGTTGTATAAAGAGTCATTTGCTTCTTCATATAGAGCTTGAATTCTTTAATATCTTCTGTCTTTTCCTTCTCTGAAAGCAATCCAGTATCTGCAGAGCTGCCATCCACTATGGGATAATAGACAATGATGGCGGGTGGGTAGATGTCACTCGACAAGGGAGAAAACATTACTTCATCAAATCCAACAGAAATGGCATTCAAACAATTGGGTAAGAGCCCAAACTATTTTTTCTCTCAGATAAAATGAAATTGAATTTATGGAAGGGAAGTTACTAATTTTTTCAAAGTTCATTTTAGCTTATAGTTCTCATACATTAAATGATGGAGATCTTTTTGCTTAGAGGCATGATAAAGTTTTTAATTTTCAAGAGGTTCAATAAGTATATATAAATGTATAGTTAGTTTCTGGGCTGAAGAGATGACTCAGTGTTTTAAAGCACTGTCTACCCTTTCAGAGAATCAGAATTTGGCTCCCAGCACTCATACTGAAGGGCACAACTGTCTGAAATTCCAGTTTCAGGGGAACCAACTCCTTCTCATGGAATTGGCAAGCATCAAGCATGCACATGATGAATATAAATACATGTAGGAAAAAACTCTTACATGTATAAAATAAAAATGTTTTTAAATTATTGCTATCTTTTAAAGTTAAGGAGTAAATTTTTCAGCTATGACAGAAAATAACCTAAAGAAGGCTAATTTATTGCATGTTATTTTATGCAATGAAATGATGTCTTATTTCACATAATGGTAATTTGACTAATATAATAAATATGATTACCAAGGAAGAGAGGATTTTGAAGAGTTTTCTAACCATGCAATGTACTCTTGTCTTTTTTGTTTATTTAAGTGTAATTTAAACACAGGAAAAGCATTGATCACTTTCTGAGTGCTTCTCAAATTTAGTATGATGTGTCGCATTCTAAAAGAGAACATTTTCATGTGTGCTTCAAGGTAGAGTAGTGTACTTTTTTGAAATGTCTTTGAGTAGTGTCATTTTCCTTCTATATAAAAGATAATACTGAATGTGACAGAAGAAACTTTCCTTAGGGATTGGAGCATATACTCTTTCCTTGTAAGCGTACAATTGCATGAACCTTCATAGATTAAATTGGAATTCATTACTGGTTATAGTGGTGCACTTCCTTAATCCCAGCATTTGGCACAGTAAGCACATTTCTGTGAGTTCAAAGCCAGCCAGTGAGTGCCAGGACAGTCAGAGCTCATGGTGAGACCCTGTCTTGAAAAAAACAACAAAAAATGGAATTCATAATTATAAATATAATCTTTAGAATGTTCCTGGCAAATTGGTGTGCTGACGTTCTGTGTGTACAAATTGTGTGGCTTTACTCATTGGCAATGTTTCTTCTTAGTACAATTTATTAGTTTATTCACTTAGCAAAATTTAGAAATAATCCTTAATAAATTATAGTCATTATTAAAGCAGATACGGGTGACGACGTGCTAAGGGACAGTCTTTCTCTCTTAAACTTCATTTTGGATTGACTGTTATAGAAATGCTAATGAAATATGAAATGTGATACATTATCTAGTTTCTTCATTTTGTAAAGAGAAAGATCTTAATTTGTAGGATCACATTAGAAATGAGAAATATTAAGCACTAAATATGAAAGTGGTAGAAATAAAATATTAAGGTCTTTAATACTAGGCAAGTAACTTAATGGATAAATCATGTTGAAATATCACTTTCAAATTAACGATAGCCCAATAGCAGATGATTTTCTTAAAATTTTAGTATACATAAACCAGTTAAAAATTTTAATCTATCATGGTATGTCTAATCTTATAACTACTTTTTTACTGGATGATTCATAGAAAAAGAATATGTTCATTCATTTACTCTAGTTCTTTTAACAAAAGTAAATAATTGAATAAATAACCACTACCCATTTGAAAAAGTTGTCATTTTGCAATTTTTTTCTATATTGATTGTTTTAAAGGCTTGAACTGGCTCTGTAAAGAAAGGACATGAGTGTATAGATTTAATGTGAAAAAATGATGTGTGCTTACAGCATTTGTCCAGACATTTTAACAAACATTTTTAAAGATTTAAAGCTCTTAACAGTACCAGGAGCTACATTGTTGCTAATGCCCAAAATGATTGACTTTTTTTGTTGTTCTCAGCAAATATCGTTCTGCTAATTCTTTCACAGTCTCCAAAGTAACAGGTTAGTATTATTTTCTTGTTGTCTTGCCTTGAATGGGATGTTTTGCAAAGGAATTCACTTGTTTTTGCTTAATTAACTTCAGTTCAAGCTGTGACATGTGAAACTACAGTGGAACAACTTTGTCCATTTCATAAACCTGCTTCACATTGCCCCAGGTAATCCTTTGCACAGTTTCTTATCCTTGTAATAAATATAGCGATTTGTATATGTGCACATGTATCTGCATAGTCACTTAATATGTAGCACTTTGGTCTGTGATACCTGTTTTTATAAAATTCTGGTTCTAAGGTATAGAATTGTATATGATCTAGACTTGCTCCCTAAACATTGCACATTACATGTGACCCAGAACCCCTATTGTACCTTCTCTAAGTGTTGGCCATACCATGGTATAACAATTTATGCATGATCACATGTTCATATATGTCAGACAGGGTTTGTACTAGTTCACATAAACTATTATAATAAATGTCAGGTATTTATTTCTCATATTGCTGAACACTGGAAGTCCAAGATCAAGGCGCTACTGACTTGGTCACTGATGTGACTTACACTCTAGCTTGCAGTTGTTCTTACATGTGTTCTTACATGATGGAAGAGTTCTTTCCCATCTACCCTTTTTGCAGGGGCACTAATCCTATTGGATAAGGGTTCTTCTCTTTTGACATCATTTAGCCCAGTTCCCTTCATAAAGGCCCTGCCTATCTCCAGAATAATGTGGGGTAAGATGCATGTAGGACTGTCAATAACATTCATTCTACAACAAGTTCTTCCAACAGAAATCAATATGATTCACATTTAACATTGTTATGCGATTCCTAAATGAGAGGACTTGAATTGCAGCTGGTAACTGAAAATAAAGCCAATTAGATTAGAAAAGGATTCTTCCTTTTCTGTCTGTAGGAGGCTCACTTTCAGTGTGAAAAACTGATCTTAAACATAGACATAGCTATTCTATATCCTTAATGGAATTACCTCAAAAAGAATGTGAAGACCCACAATTTACTGTATTTTCATGTCCTCGGGGATTCCATATCCGAAGTAAACTTTGAAGTAAATATTAAATACATAATAAGTAATTATTCTTCTTCAATATTGATGTAAACCTTATATGCCTCACTGTGAATAATTAGAACTTTAAATACCTATTGAAAGTCAAAGTGAGCGATTAGCAATTTTATTCACAGCATAGAGCAAACAGGAGTCAAGGACTGGCTATTAGATCACCCCTTCTCAGGAACATAAGGAATAATAGTAAAAACAGCATAAACAAGTGTCCCGCCCCACCTTTCTTTACTTGAACTCGTTCAAGAAGGAAGAGGGTCAAGTCCGTTCAAGAGTTCAAGCCGTTAATGCAGAGAGTTAGGAGTAAGGCACAGTTTATACAAACAGCATGAGCCTAGGGAAAGGGAGGTAGTTTGACAGCCATAGGAAGAAGATGAATTCTCAGTAGTTTTTACATTTAGTGAGATCATTTCTAGTCAGTGGGGATATATTTCAGTTTTCAGAACCTCTAGCTTTGTTCTTTATAATAATCCACACTCCAAAAATTATTTATGATTTACCTTTATATATTTGACAAAGTATACACAGTTTAGAGTGTTATATGGTGTCACACAAATTTTAGAAATAACAACTAAAGCTATCTCCTGAGGAGGATATATCTAAATTGGTAAGGATAAATTCAATTTAAGTGTTATTATTGTTATTGTTATTATTATTATTATTATTATTATTATTATTATTATTATCACTGATATAATTAGAAAACACACGGATGTGATCATTCTCAAGCTATTTTCATATAGTTACAATGTTAAGTCTCATATACTATGTAAAATAATGTTTTCAGTTTTAAGTGCCTATTTGTATATGTGGAGAGGAAGAACTATATACAGACACACAGAGACATGTACAGACACACACATAGACACATAGAATATCAACTAAGAATTAACATTGTTTTTTTAAAAATATGAATTGATGGTTTCTTGAATTCTAAGAATGTATTTAATTATTATGAACTGGATTTTTCAATTTAAAAACAAGCTTTTGGAAACTTCTTGAAAATTAGCACAGCCAATCGGATATTACAATGGCAATAGGATACCAGGAGAAAGAGCATTCCATGCAGAAAAGAGAAACATAAAGGCCCTGAGGCATGAGCACATAGCATATTTTGTATGTTGGAGGAATAAGTTGATAGGAACTTGGAAATAAGGTAGAAGAACTATATATAAATTTACCAAATGCAGAAAATATTGTAAGGACCTGTTCATTTATTTTCAATGAGGGAGAAAGCCTGTGGGATAATTGGAAGGGACAGATGGTATGTTAGGATTTCCATCTTTAGTTTAAATACATCTGAATTGATTGAGGAGAATCAAGTCAAGCAAGATTACAAGGGAGGCTGCTGCTGTAAGTCACAAACTGTCTGATGTGTACTTACGATGGTTAAAGCTCACTAAGGGATCTCCGGAGCATGGTTTCATTAAATACGAGTGGTAAGAATTACTGTCCAGTTGCCATGTAAGGGACTAGATAAAGAGGAACCTAGGTACAATGAAGGCCATGTCTGAGATTTCTGCAATAATATATTTACATTGTGTTGTGATGGGAAGCTCACAGAAGAGCAGGGACTTGATGGGAGATAAATTTTTATTTTGTGTCAGATAAGTTTGAGATATTTATTAGACGTAAGAGGAAGTGCTGAGAAAGCAGCAGGCATTCGCAGTGCAAACAGAGACATTCCAGCCAGAGATGTGACCTGGAAATTAACTGTTGATGAAACTAAGACTATGACCCTGAACAAGACACCTAAGTTGTGAACACAGAGAAGAAATGTGCTATGAAGCATACAGTGACAGGCAGACACACTGATTTGCCAAGTTACGCCTTTACCAAATTCTGCCAACCCTGAGTTCCAAACTCAGTCCCATAGGCCTTTGTTTACACTTTTTATCTGCTTAAATTCCAAAGTGTGAGTAAACATAAGCAAACAAAAGCCCAAACAACAACAAAACTGGGAGTTAAGTGAAAGGAGGCACTTTGTCGAGTGCTGGCTCATGTCGTTGATCTCTTATAGGAGAGATGAAGGTAAGAAGACCCAGCAATGTTGATTTCCTTTCTACATGGGTTTCATTTATAAGACGTACTGAACATAGCAGCTTACTTTATGTGTTTGTTTTTCAGAGTGTATTGTCCTCACAACTGTATGCAGGCAAATCCACATTATGCTCGTGTAATCGGATCCAGAGTTTATTCTGATGTAAGTATGCTGATTTATGCAGCTCCCAAGATCTGCAAGGATCTAAATACATGTGCTCATTTATATGTGCATATATGCCCTACAGAGTCATGGGATTGTTTCTGAACTGCTATACATACTTTCAGAATAGCTAATTATAAATGAATATTTACATAAAATATGCTTGTATAATTATTTATTTTCACTATTTTACTGCAAGCCTTGCCTGTATATCAGAACCTTAACAAGCATTCTTAGAAAAAAAATTCAATTTGTTTCTCCCTAATCTTTCTTTTGGTTCTTCTGTGTCTGAAATGTGAACTGGATAATTGATAATTTTTGATATGTGTGTGTATATATATATATATGTATAGATATATATTCATATGCTCATTGCCAAGGAGGCATTTGACAAATAATAAAGGGTCACAAACAGGTAATTTGTTAATGTACATAATAAAGGGAACTATCTGCCAGCACATTTAGGATGGTTGGAACAGGAGCTCTAGTAGAAATGGCTTCAGAATGAATACACTCACTGCAGGTGCCTTTTGGAGTATTGATTACTAGAGGGTTTTAGGAATATCAGTTCTAGTTAGAACTGTTGGTGAATGGAGATTCAACATGCAACAAAGACAGTTTTGCTGGGCTCTGTACACATAAAACTGCCGCCTATGGAAGGGAGGGAAGCAGAAAGAGTGAGAGAAAAAAGGAATATGACTAGTCCATGGAGATAGAGATTCTGTGTTTTCATGATGATAAATTCAAATTTTATGCAGTAGATATTTGGAAGGCATTGCAGATTTGAAAGGAGTTACAAAAACAAGTGTAGAAAGTCTCTTGGTGATGTATAAAGTCAGTGAAATTTGGTTGCATAAGGAAACCTGAACTATGTTCTTCCTCTTAATGTTCTTATCACTCAGTTAAGTCCAAATCCTGTCCAGTTCAACTCCCCCTTTGATGTCTTTTCTAAGCCTCTGGCCCGGGGTTTGGTTCAGGAATTCACTCATCCATGCTTTTGGGATCAAATTCTTAGACCTGAAATACATCTTTTTGAAAATTTCCTGTCATTGTCACACTCTTTATTTCTCAAATATTACCACTTGCTTTGTGAGGTGCATAGTGAGCTAAGGTACCAGCCTTCTTTTAACTCTTCTCTCACTTTGGCCTGTGTTACCAGCATTGTGACCTTTGTGATGATTAATTGCAGAGTTCTTTGGAGGCAGCAGCTGGGCAATTCAGTTGCTTATTTTTTGTCTGCCAAGCAATGCAGATTCAGGACATAGAACACAAAAATGAGTCATTCCTTAGAGGTTTTTCCCTTTAATTTCCCTACCTTCTCATTTTAGTCATGTCTGATGAAGTTTTTCAAAATCCCTTCCCCATTATTCTGTCTGTAAGGGATCGCTTGCTAATTAAAGTTCTGCCCTTAGATAATTTTTAGGTCCTATCTAAAGCTGTAGACAATATGTGAGCTGGAAGATTATTATCACACAGTAACTGCAGAGTTATAGACTAAGCGTCCCAAATGTTTTTGCTTTCACAAGATGTGAAACCAATTAAGGTTGGTATGGAAAGAAAGAGAGGAATCAACTAGCTTCTCTCCTGCTGCCTTCTCCTCCCTTGCGTGTTGCTCTCTTTCTGCCTATGGAGCTCAACATATGTTATGTATCCTGCTACTATGGACATCTTTTTTGTAGCTCACTACAGATTGTATTAATCTGACTTTGTTCAAAATTCCTCTATATTCACAAATGAAATGCATAATTTCAATAATATATTTTTCTAAAGGATGGGTAGGAAGAAACTTAACCTCTGAACTCAGGGAGAATGCCTGTTGACTACATGCTTAAGAGCAAAACAGTACTCTAAAATACCTACAGGATTAATGATCATCACATGGAAGCATTTCCAGTGCCTTGAGGGGAGAATGCTGATTACAGTATTTTAATAATACAAGAGGAATACTGAAATGTCCAAAAATTACTTTTAATTTCATCTATTATGAGCATCCTGCATCCAGTGACCAAGGCACTTTGGATTTAAACCTGCTATGTGAGATGCCTCCTCCTCTGTGGAAGGACATGTAGTCTTTGACAGACTGCATTTTATAATAGAGCAAAAACAGAGGAAGGATTAGACTTCAGGCTCCTGGAGCTAATAAATCCTGACTGATGCTCAGGGGTCAGCGCACTATGATAAAGCAAGGTCAGGCCAGACATTCACGCTTGTGTGAACATTAAAACCCTTATGAAATCATCTCCATTGTGAATTGTGAAAAGAACCAAATGGCCACCTGCAGCAGGTTGGGGAAAGACTATCAGGAGGTGAAATGGATTGTGGGTTATTGAAACAAGCCAGATCCTTCCTGTCCAGCATTGCCTTGATAACCAGCTACTGGTACATTTCCATAGAATATTTTGATGGAAGCCAATGTTTGGATTGAGGGAAGACTTCCACGGTCCAAAAGAAGATTTGACTTGGGAAGATGATAGTTTTAAACATTGAAAATTTGGATCAGAAACATTAAATAAAGCTTCTCCTTCATAGAATTCCTGTTTAGCTTAGATTTGTAGCTGAGTATGTGAGCATGGCATAGTAAGATGGATGTGCATAGATTATTTTCGTCAGCAGAAAAACCCCTCCATTTCATGTATGCCTGCATTCTGGCAAATGGATCTTAGACATGTGAAGAGCTATAGTTGAGTTGCTTATAAGTAAAATCAGAAAGAAGGGAGCATCATTTTCTCTTCATTGTGATTGTTCCATTGCACATGTCCCAATATCTACCAGCAAAGGCTGAGAATTATGAATGGTATCAAAAACTGCTTGAAGAATTAAAAGGAATTAATTTGCTGTGTACTCCTTTGGTTCTAAAATTCTGCTGGGACAGAACAATATTAATGGTAGTGAGGTTTTGCGATGCCAGCTATGTTTAGCCTCTACATTCAAACTTGCTCAGAGCTGGTTTGATGCATTACTTCCCAAATACCCCTTAATGAGTAGAATATTATGCAACAGCCGCTTACTGGCTGCACTATAGAGCAGAGAATAGGCAAGTCTGGCATGGAATTTCTTCCTAATGATGGCTATTGTTTTTACTTGCTCAGCTGTCTAGTATCTGCAGAGCAGCGGTGCATGCTGGGGTGGTTCGAAATAATGGTGGTTATGTGGATGTCATGCCTGTGGATAAAAGAAAGATGTACACTGCTTCTTTTCAGAACGGAATCTTCTCAGAAAGGTAAAGTCCAACAAAACACATATTATGTAAGATTTTAGTTGGCTGTCTTACTTGTTGCTGCTCTGCAGTTCTACTTAGAATGCGGAACTATGAGTTTCCTTTGAGCCCTTGCATGGCTGCTGTTCCTTCTGGGATGAGAGGAACTGTAGTACCAGACGTAGCTGTCTCCTGTAGGCTTATGAAAAAACAACATGGAAATCGGATTACCCAGAGAACCAGTCTTTTGTTAATTGATCTTATAAAAAAGACATTTCCTTCATCCTCTTTCATATTTTCTAGATTAGTTTTTATGTTTCTTTCTAGGTGTGCAAGGCACTGAGTATTTCTCTAATCCAGTTATTTGACAAAGTATTTGACCAACACAACGAGTCTTATTTTCCCTGGAAATAATTTCTTTTTTGATTTGAAAGCGTATGCTTAGTGTGATGTAAATAAACTTTTTCAGGCTAGCTTACGTTGTTCAGCTAATTAGTGAGACATATTTTTATGACTTGGAAAATTTATCTACTCAGTTTATAAACTATTAAAGATAAATATAAACTTGTAATGAATTTTTAAAATCATCAATATCCCATTTATTTATGGAGATACCTAAATTTTAGATATTTCCTGAAACATATTTCAAAATTATAGCAGAGAAAAGTAGGGCTTCTAGTAGTTTCTAAAAACACAAAAACTATCCCATGGAGCCCATAGAGAGTCCAGATTGCTATTCCCAATGAAGATTCATACACTGAGTGCCTTTTTTTCACATGGGAATATATCAGGAAGCCATGGCTGAGAAGAAGACTTTCTGCATCTTGGCTCATGACCTTGAAATGACTTTAAAGTTAGTCTTCCATGTACATATATGCCTGGCATGGCATGTCAGTGTGTCATGCATGCTTACTTTGGTCAGTACCCTTACTTTCTCTCTTTAAAATTCTTTCCCTACTTATTGTATGAGAATAAATATAAAAAAGAAGTTTATTTTGTTCATCAACTACAAAACAAAATTTTGTATAAAATACAAATAAGCCTTGTATTTAGAATAAAAATACATAGTTTTGCATTACTTTGTTTTCTATAAAATAAAACTAACCCCAAATGGTATTAGGTGGAGAGAAAGATACAGACACACACAGACACACACACACACAAAGAGAGAGAGAGAGAGAGAGAGAGAGAGAGAGAGAGAGAGAGAGAGAAAGAAAGAATTTCCATATTTTAGTTCTTTCCAAATTCGATCATTAAATTTCACTGTCATTTTTCTCAAAACTATCAATGCTATGACTTACACTGAGTGATGGGGATACAGTCTATATTTGTATTGTATTAAAGTTAAGAAATGATAATAAGCCAGTACTCTACCATGTTACTTAAGTATCGGCCAGGCTCTATGTTGTAAATAACTATTAATGAGATAAACCAATTGTAAAGTGCAGTCTCAGTATCCTTACAACAAGGGTGAAAGGGCCACTGCCTAAATCCACTGTATTACAACTGAAGGAGGCAATTCGTGATAGCATGCTCCAGGGGCTGTGAAACTGTATAGTGGCTACTGGCCTTCATGAGCTTCTCAAGTTACTTTAGTAATGTTCAGTCCAGCAGGCAACTGCTACCTAGAGGATTATGTCATCCTTACCAGAGCTTCAGTGGAACAGTAAATTTTGACAGTCTGAGACAGTTGGGCCATCTGGCTATGTGGAGCTACTTGCTTGAATGTCCTCACAGAGCATGACTTATTGGGAGGATTATATATACAGATGACCTTAATGTCTTTTGTGCTCTTGCAGTTTACAGAACCCTACAGGAGGAAAGGCATTCCGGGTATTTGCTGTTGTTTGACTGAGAACACTTGGGAAGGGAACAGAAGCCCATTCCAAATGCCACATTTCTGACGTCTGTATACGACTGTAACATTACTGTACAGAAGAGAGCAAGTATTGTCAGCCCACCTCCAGAGTACAAATTCGGGCCACTCTTGATAGACAAAGTGTATAAAATAAAACATGGGACATTAGCATTGGGAAAAGTAATGAACATTTAATGGTTTTAGAAATCCTGTGTTAAATATTGCTATATTTTCTTAGCAGTTATTTCTACAGTTAATTATATAATCATGATGTTCTACATTTCTTATATTATATGGTGCTTTGTATATGCCACTGATGAAGTGTATCTAAAGTGACTGTGAATGGCCCTTAGAGAATTATCTGTGCATTGAAAAACAATCAGCCCTAAAACTAAACAAAACTTTTAAGTCACTTTTTTTCCCAAACCAGTCCAGTACTGTGTTCTGACCTATACTAAATCTCTGTCTGCCTTACTCTAAGAACTGGGCAGTTTGTCTCTTGTATTAAGTTGCATTGTGCCAAATATTAAGTCCTGATGTTGCACTTTTTATTTTGTATTAAAATAATCTTTTAATTTCCAAGTGAAAATATTTGGTACCTTAGCTAGGGCCACACAGGCATGTGGAGAAAGCCCAAGCAGTTTTGTGAGAACACTCCTGGAATCATGTCATAACTAAAGGGTGAGACAACAGACAGAGCTTGCTAGCGTTCTTAGAACTGAATTTACTTTTTTTTTTTTGTTTGTTTGTATCCTGGCAAATACTCCTGCAGGCCAGGAAGTGTATTTTTAAAAAAATCTAACAAGGATGAACTGGTGCATTACATTATTATTACCACTGGTTTTCATAATGGCAAACAGCTTTATGTAAAAACCTTTCTTTAGTGTGATCCTATGGTAGTGATGTATTTGTTTCTATGAAAATATATTGTGCTTTGATACTGAAATTCTGTAAAATGTTAGGTTTTTTTTTAATTTCTGCTGGTGAACTTAATTGTTTTCCGTAAGAATATTAAAATTAATCAGTTTCAAAAGATAATTTTTACTTTTTGCATGCATGCTTTGACTTAGAATCATTCTAAAATAAATAACCAGAGTTGATTTTATTTTTCTAAATTTGACTTACTGACATCAATATAAATAAGTTCTTCCTAGTAGAAATGCACAAAGTCCACCTAATTATGCAGAGATTTGTTTGGGGGAAAATAGTCATTGATTTAGAAACATTATAACAAGAGAAATGATGAGTAAGAGAAGTGCTATGAATTTTATAAAAGAGAAAAGAAGTATCCGATGATAAGGTAATGATTATAATTATAAAAGAGCAGAATAGAAAATAACTACTTCAAATATTTTTAAATGAGTAGGGATGTAGAAGCCAAAACAATGGGGATAATTTGCATGTAGGGATCAGGGAAAGCAACCGGGCAATTCAAAAGAAAAATGAAAACCAGAGACCCAGAATTGATTTCAGAAAAGTAGTTTAAGTATAAGGCAAAATTGCACTGTCATTTGCTGAGAATTGGCAGACAGTTAAATTGTTCAAGAGTTATAAAGCATACTTTTCTAGAATTATTTTTCCCCAAAATACACATTACCAATTTTTTTCCGTACTGGGATATTTTCATTGTATATAGAACTGTATTTCATGAGGACATTTTATACAAGTGTTTAATTGTAACTTTCCTGTGTGTGTACATGTGTGCACTTGTCTTTCACCCTATTTGTGTTCTGGTCACTTTTGTCCCCAGAGAATGTCCATCACTTTGGACAGGCTAAGGTCCTTCAGACTGGTCTCTCATTCAGCTTCACTGTGAATCCTTTCTACTGTTGCAGTGTCTCCATCTGACCTCATCCCTAGATCCTGCTCCAGTCCTTTCCAGGACATCTGCTAAACAACAGTAGAATTGTTCCCTTCTTTGAGTTTCCAATGCCTAGGAAAACTAGCCCTATTTTTAAGACACTTACTATCCCATAGTTTATTTTCTCTATAAAGTGTGTCTTTCACTTTAAACTTCCATCTTATTGCCTGTAAAGTGGAACATGTAAAACCTTGTAGAGATTGAGATATCATGTATGATGTGGTAAAAGACAATAGGCATGCAGTATGCCATCAGGATATGTTAGTTTTTATCTTCATTTTCTTTGGGAAAACTATTCACCTACCATATTATACTGCTTCTACTGGTGAACATATTAAAAACTGATCACTTTCAAAACATTACTTTCTCTATCCCTTATTCACCATTCTTTTCACCTAAGTTCATCCAACTTTTGATGGATGTCTCACTAAATATAAAATCTTGCAGAAATTTCCCTTCAGTTCTTTTAATATGAATTAAATACTGTCTACTATAAATCCCTTAATTTGTATATATTATTATAAATTGTCCTTATGTGTTATATATATATTATATTATATATTATGTGTTATATATATATATATATATATATATATATTAATATATATATTAATCTAATGGGTTTTTGGGGGGCCTTTCAAGTATAAGCTGTGGGGCCACTTCTATACAAGCCACTGATACTATTCTTGTAAGGCTCATGACACACTGTGCAAGAGAAAGTATGAAGTATTGAGATAGAAGATAGGGTACAGAACTAAGAAACATGTTTCTTCAGACTTCTCCAACCAATGCCATTCTCAGCTCATAAAAACTGTAGTTACCTGCACTGGGCCCACACAAGAATGCATTATCAAAAATCAGTCAAGGAAGGAGGCACACTCATGGCTCTCCACCTTTACCTCTTGTATTAGCTAGATTTCTGTTAATGAGACCAAAAGAAGCTTGGGAAGGAAAGGATTTCTTTGGCTTTTGGGTTGTTGAAGAAATCCAATGCAAGAGCCTGAAGTAGAAATCATGGAGGTGAGCTGTTTACAGGCAGCTGTTACCACGCATAGTGATCTGGATTCTCCCATATCATTTGGTCACTAAGAAAGTGTCCCATAGAGTTGTATGCAAGCCAATTTAATAGAGGTAATTCTTCAACTGAGAGCCCCTTTTCCCAGGTGACTCAAGTTTCTATCAAATTGAAAAAAAAAAAAAAAAGGAAGCAGCATAGCCCTGAGCCAGTGGACATTGATGAATTCTAGAAGAAAGGGTCTCTGTCTTTAATTGTGTATCTACTGCTGAGCGCACTAGGGTGTGCATAGCTACATACCATTTGTCATATAGATGCTCTTGATTAATTTCAATGAGTCACAAAAAAAGATAAATAGACTTGAACTTGAGATTTTGTGGGGGGAGATGTAAGGGAGAGGTTTGAGAGTTGTTGGTATATACAGCATATGTGTGAAAAATTGTAATTCTCTTTTTTTTAAAAGAATAAATTCTTTGAGAATGGTAGATTCTGAGAATCTAGGTTCTACCCAACCTAGAACCCCATTTTTCTGTCATACAGTACAATTATATGACTGATTTTTATTCCAATCCAATTTGCTTTTTACAAGTAGCTGGTCAATATTGTTGAATGAATACTAGTTACTTATTTTATTTGGGATGACATAAATAAATGCTTCTTACACTATCATAATAGAAGCTAACTTGTTAAAGTATCACAGCTACTAATATGCCAGCTGGTCTGTGTTCAGATTCTTTTTAAAAGGCCAATGTTTATAGAATAGTATTAGTATCACTGTTGGACCTTGTAAACCTGAGTAGAACTCATGTTACATACTGTATAGTTTTTCATCTATTGAACTAATCTGTGTATATTAACCAAAAACAAATCATCCTGATTTTGTTAGGTAGTTTACATATGCCAGTGGCCATTTTTTTCTCTTAATGTTTTATTCTATGAACGGTTCATATATGTTCACAGTTCATTTGGTCACAGCCATCTGTCAATCCATCCCTACAACTCCCCTGAGGACAATTCCCCCAATACAACTCCTTCCCAATTTCATATCTGTTTTATATAATCCACTAAATGCAGTTAGCATTTCTCATAGATGAATAGGCATGGGGTTATGGGCATGAGCAGTCTTCTAATCCTCCCAGCACCAAAAAGAATGACTTTCCCTCCCTTAATAGCTACCACTTGCTAAAATGAGTTTTCTAATAGAATTGGGAAATTAAGAGCCTCTCTTCCATCCATGCTGGGACTTTTGACTGACTTGAACTCATGAAGGTCTGTGCAGGTAACTACAGCTGCTCTGAGGTCACATCCAGAAGTCAGCATGTCACAGCACTTTTCCCCATCCTCTGGATATTAAATTCTTCCCCGCCCCCTCTACAATGTGCCCTAAGCCTTGGGTGGCTGTGCCAGTACTGAAGAACAGATTTCATCTCCAGCTTAGCATGTTCAATCATTTATTCCCAGCACCCTGCACTATGGACAGTTACCTCTCTGTGTTAACTGTTGTCCACCTCAGTGGGAAACTTCCCTGACCAAGGTTGAGAGCAGCACAAATCCATAAATGAAAACACAAATATTTAGTAGGAAACACTTTGACAATCAAAATTACCATAAAATCAACTCCAATAGGTTCACCCTTAGAACTGACAATTTCCCTAGCTGTGATGACCTGGCTGAATTCCTCCCTCTGGAAGAGGAGTCCTTCAATTCAATCAGGAGAGCAGTTGGTTACTCCGGTAGAAATTCTTACCATTTTGCGTTCTTGGGCATATTTTGCCTTGCAAATCATATTGTAGCATGCAAAGTTCAGAGCTGGGTAAGAGCACTGATGCCTTTTATCCCCAGCAAAAGTCTGCATAGTATGTTTTGGTACTGTGAAACCTAGTAGTGAGAAAGTTTCCTGGTCAGTTTCAGATTAACTTTCCTTTGTTTTGAGACCTAGATGCATGGTGTCTTCAGAAAAGGGTCTTACCCCTAGTTATAGTGGGCAACAAAAACTGTGATAACAACCTGCATTGTTTTGAGTGTCTCTGGTGTATACCTGACCAATATTTCAACCTGTGCATGTCTGGTGGTGTTGAGACTTTCATTTAACAATCTCTGTCTTCTGCTAGCAGTGTTTTTCTTCACCCATGCAGGTTAAATAAATGTTTATGCATAGTGTGTGTGTGTGTGTGTGTGTGTGTGTGTGTGTGTGTGTGTGTAACTTATGCACTAGGAGTTTAGAAGGCTTCCTTGTGCATGCTTGGGTTTGTTTAACCCATTTCTCTATTTCTCTTTTCCCTTACTGTTGATTTCCATCTTGTATTCAATAATGTAATTTTCAAATCTTTACTACTCATTAATATTTGTTAAAGTCTTGGAAAGCCATAATTTTTCCTACATAAATTTTTCTATGAATACAGGGACCTAATCAAAGAAACAGTCTATCATTTTTGAATCTCCAAATTTTATATTTGGAATTTAAGACAATTTTTTTTTGTGCAAAAATTCTGTTGTTTAGTTGGTATAAAGAAATTATATGAGGTGTGAGTCCTACCCTGGCAACATTAAATTCAGGAACTAAAATAGAGCACTGAAAAGTTTCATTAGTTCACTAGCATTAAGATTGACTTGGATTTTAACAAGGCAGGTGGAAGCTGTTTATAATTTGGCAGCTAATGCTGAATAAATCAGTTCTCTTTCTTCTGATCACTGCATCACAGTACCCAAAATAGTGAGTAATTTTATCTAATTGAAACCGTATTGGTTATCAACTATGGTTATGATTACAGTCAGGATGATAAAAAGCAGAGGACCCACATATATGTAATGCATAAGTTCAATTCAAAAGAAAAAATGTAGAGAAGATGTGGAAATCACATGTTTGCATCCTAAATGCATTCATTGACTTAAAATATAATTCAAAGGGAGAAAGCACAGACTGAGTGAGTCCTTATGTTAAAACAAAAATAATTTTTAAATGACACATATGAGAACAGCATGGATAGGAAAAATATAGTGCAAAAGCAGTAAATAAACAATGTTGCCTTGCAGAGCATTCTAGTTCCATTTATTGGGAAACACTAAACTTTATTCAATCTTCTATAGTTTATATTAAATACTGTAGAAATTCTCAGAAACACAAATGCTCTCCAAAAATAGATTTTTGTTAGCAAGATAGATATCATGATTTAATCAAGTGTGCGCTATTAGTGTGAAGACTGTAGCACCGTGTGCCTACAATGGTATAATGGCAGTAAAGACAAGTTTCTGAGTACTGATAGTAAATGCTGAGTACTTACAGATGGAGTATGATAATGGAGAAGAACAATTCCTGCATAAAAACAAACAGAAGATGCAAGTTATTGCAGACATTCTAGACACGACAACTGTGTTAAAGATAATAGTTCAGATACATCATGAAGGCAGATACAAAGAGATAGTGTATCTTATAATTCTGGAGTAGTAAGTGCTAGAGCAGAGAAAACCCAGCATCATCTCTTCCCCAGCCAGCCTCGTACTCACTTAGGGATCAAACTCAACTGTATTTACTAGACTACTCCTCTACCATTGAGTCCCATCCTCAATCCCTCAAAAGACCTTCTATTTCAGAATAGTGTTTCATTTTATACCCCAGACAAGCCTAGAGCTTGCTATAGAATACAAGTTGCTTTGAACATATGGGCAATCCTATTCCCTCAACTCTAGAATACTGAGATTCCAAGTATGAACCTCATTATCCAGCTCTATAAGGTTAAATATACATTGCTGAATTTAAAGAGACACCACTATGACATAACACACAATATATTCACTGGGCTCTGGTCTGCAGAGTTTGACTGAAAAAAATATATGTGCTTTATAATAACATCAATCTAGAGAGCTTATATTACTTAAGGGTGAGGTAGTTGGCATTATTGGGATCCAATAAGTCTGCCAATTAATATAACTGGCATATTTGTAAGCAATGCTTATACATGAGTATATTAGGGAGAAAGAATTACATGCACTGGGTGAAAGAGATGTCATTACAATCTTACACATCATTTGTTTCTAATAAGAAACAAGAGATAGGAGGTTGTATTCCTGCCCTTGGGTACTAGTCCACACTCCCACTGTTGAGTAACGTTGTTTAGGGACCAGAGTTTATAAATAATTCTCATCTCCATTTCTCTATATTTAAAATCTTTATCCCTGCTAGCTGATGATCTTTGTTAGACAATGCCATTCTTCATCATATAGATTATGACTTCACTGAGAAATAGACATTTTATAACTCTGAAAAATGTCATGAATTTGCTGTGTGCAGGAAGATTGTAAATGAGGAATAGAGATTTTAATTTTCTTAAAATTGGTCCATAAAATAGATTAACAAGAAAATGGCTGAGACAGCAACCAGAAAGGTAGGCTGCTAGTTGTCCTTATTACTTTCCTATTGCTGTGATAACACACCATGAGCACTGCAAACTATTTTTTAAAAAAGTTTAATTGGGCTTATGATTCCAGATGGCTGGAAGCCTCTTGGCTGACTGAAGCCATGGCAGCAGGAACTGCTGAGAGTGCATATTTTGAACCACAAGTAGGAGGCAGAGGGAATATTGGTAATAACAGGACTCTCTTAAACCTCAAAGCTTATCCTCACTGAAACACTCCACCAACACCTCTAATTCTTCCCAAACAGTTATATCAACTGAGAACCAAGTATTTTAACACGTGAGCCTTGGGAGGCAATCACACAAACAACCATAAAATTTGAATGAGTGGACTACTTTTCCCAGAAAATAGAATGAGTTATTTTCCCTCTCTTGATTCATAAAATAACAGAATATAAAGTGAAATACAAATACCATACCAGTAGCAGGATGGTTTTCTGCTGCTAATACATTGTTTGCAGTGGAGTTAATGTGGGAGGAGTGAAGAGAGAGAAGGAGAGGAAGGGGAGAAGATGAAGGTAGGAAGAGGAGGAGTAGTTGGCTGGAGATGTCCGAGTGTCTTTAGCAGTCTCAGATAGTTATTCATATCTAGGTTACTTAATTGGGTTAACAATTCTAATTGTGTGGGCATTTGTTAATTGAGCATTATCAAATATATGTACCAATTGGATAGCCATTAAGTATTATGGGTCTTCATTCTACCGGGTACCGCTAGATGATAGGTATTATCTGGGCTCAGCCAAGCATTGTGGACAGCATGGTGCATTAGCTGATCTAGCCACCACAATGGCATCTTGTGGGTCTAGTTGTGGCATACATGGCCCCTGGTCGATTCTATTTGTGACACGAGTGGCCTCTGGCCGCTTCCAGCTGTAATGTGCTTGGCTTCTGGCCATGTAACATGGTGGCCTGAGCTAAGCAGAGCCACACCACTGCCAGGATAGCCAGCCTGAGTTGCGGCTTTTAAATTATTTACCATTACACATACCCATAAAAGAGTGGGTATCCTGAAAACATAGTAGCTTCGCAATTTGATAATATACTTTCTACTTTCAGAATGTGTCTTCTTAGACATCATTCATTCTTCCTCAGACCCCTTCTGTTCTACAACCCTCAAATATGTTCAAGACATTTAAATGGAAGGACTAAACAGACATAAACACAAGTAGACAAATCTTATGTCACCTGACACCAAGATGCATAGATTACAATATCATATTTTAAAACATCAACTGCTTCGATGAGTGTTTCTAAGAAATATACTTACCAAGCAAGAGCAGGCTACTATGGAAGTGAAATGAAGTACCAGATTTTGGAGGTTAGCTAAAGCTCAGTGACTGATTGTGAGAGATAAAGATTGGCTCTGGAGGTCAAGTATGACCAAAAAGTAAGAATTTAATACCAGTGTAGAAGAGGAATACATTAAAAAATGTTGCCTTTGAAACTAAAACAAAATGTGTATATTTATCCAACTGCATGATAATATTAAATTGTGATAACATGTGAAACTCAGAGCAAATCCTGATTGAACATGGAGGTTTAGTGAAGACATTTTATGTTATCATATCAGTTTTGTTCCCTTTTTTTGTTAGATACCATATAAGATTTAGTAAACTTTTATTAAAGTTAATGATGTGGTCACAACTTTCTCAAAATATATAAGAGGTTTAAATGGAAGAACCTGGTTAAAATTACCTAGTACTTCCAAATTAAAATGTAAATTATCATTACATGTCCATAATAAGATGATGGAATATGCAGAATAAGATGATGGAGTTAAAATATTAAATTTTCTTATAACTTGTATTGATTTTATTTCAGATTTTCATGAACTATTCTCAATTATCTTAAGAAAATGTATTATAGTATGATTTACATATAGAAAATAGGTACTCAAAGTTCTTTGTTTCAATTAATTATTTTACAGTTGTAATTTGATTGATATTATTCTAGGCTTTTTATGATTGAGCACAAAAGGTCCATTTGTACCCATTTATTTAACTTTTTTAGAGATCTAATTTGTGTACATTGTAGTGTATATGTTGAGTATACTATTTCCTAATGACTGGCAAATGCATAGCTAACTAGCAAACACCACTGTCTCCATCAGTGCATAAGCTTCTTTGATGCTGGTTTGCTGACCCTGTCTGTCACCATTCTAATCCTACAGTCACTACCCTGTCTTATGCCATGATTGCATTAGCTTCTGTAGAATCTCAGACAGATGAAATTAATTTAACTTTTTGAATCTGTTTTATTTCATATGTGATAACAACTTTGACATCATGTTGTTGTATGCTCACATAGTTTCTTGCTTGAATCTCACTGTCTTTTCATAATTTTGTTGTACTTTTTTCTAAAAGCCAATTTACTGTTACCATTCTGTGCAACAAAGACAAGGTACTCTGTCTGGGCATTCTTACTTGCACTTACGATGCACCTCAAAACATAAAGCCTAGAAATGGGGAATTGTTTGTTTATTTTCTTTGTCTCAGACACTATGTTTCCTAATGACCAGATATTAAATGAATTTTCCAAGCTTTAATGCACTTATGTTTGGAAGTGAAGTCTGTTTCCTGTTCTCTATCAAGGTGAGAAGCAGAAAGCCTAAGTTTTCAGGAAGTGGAATTCACAAGCAAAGTTCCATTTTAAAAACTATATTTAAATTATAAATAGTATAAGCATGAATAAATAAATGATCTAATACTTAACATAATAACAGAAGAATTTAATATGTCACAGGAATTACTTTGACTACAGAAAATTTCTCTTATGAACTGTAAAACTGCTTTTCAAAAAAAAACCTCTATTTATTTGTCATGAAAGATCTTCATTTCTCTCTAATGTTCTTTCTGTGTTTCGAGGTAGAAGACTGTGTAGGAAATAAACCTGCAAATGAATAAACAAATTTTCAGGGGAAAAGTTGTTCTTGGGGGGGGGGGGTTTACCTTGATTTAATTTTGAAGAACTGATAATCAAGCTTGGTTCCTTGCTAGTGGACAGTGAAGAACCTGTCTAGGTTCTAGTCTTTATTAAGAATCTCCACACTGCCCTGAATAATATTTTTACATTTTACATCAAATTCTGATGTCCTTATTAATGCTTAGAAACACCATTATAATACTACTTATAAATAATGTTCTTGTAAAAGAAATGTAGGGTTGTTGGCCCACATCTGTGCTACCACAGGGCAGGGCCACTTTGGGAGGCAGAATTCAGGGAGTTTGCCCTTGTCCCATGCCACTAACAGTTCAGGTGCTGTACTGTAGGGAAGCGCTGATTGGGCTGGGAAAGGACAGTCTTAGGTGTGGGAAAGCTGGGGCTGCCTCGGGGCCAAAGGGTTCTCAGACTCTTGAACATCCAAGTGCAGTTGGAAGTCAAGGAATAGTAGAGAATGGAGTTGGGGAACTAGGGCTGGTGGAAGCGTCTAGCATGGGTCCGGGAAAAGAGGGGAACTCTGGCTTGTCCCAGTGTGGAGATTGTACTTAGCTTAGCAAAGGCAGGCTTGGTGGCAGTTGTCTGAGAGTGCAGGCTGGTCTACTACAGAAGATTAGGAAGCAGCACTGTAGACAAAGGCCTTCTTTATGGCTCCCCACTGTGGATCTTGGTGAAAAGAGACAGTCCATGGTTCTAAACAGTTTATTGTCATGGAGAAAAATGGATACATAAAACCACACTTCTCTGGGTGGGCCTGAGATTAAATACCTTTTGCAGGGAGGAATGTCTGGGAAGAGAAGCTTATTAGATAAGCCCTTAGAGCCTCTAGGTACCTCAATAGCATAGAGAACTCTGATTTGAGCCTACACAGCCACAGATCATGTGTCTTCTATGTGATAAGAATGGCACATGTTCCAAGTTAGAAGTTGTGTTGGGAGCTGGGAGTGACCTAAGCTTCAGTTGTGTGCCCACAGAGCCTCTGGGTCAACACCTGCTCTGCCTTACCAAACTTCCTGGCATGGTTTTAAGTCCCACACTTCAAATTTCTTTAAAGTCAACAAATCTCTTCATTAGCAGATGTGCTTTTAGTCTATACCAATTTATAATTGCAAGGTAACCTGTTCAATCAGCCACAAACTTAAGCATTTCTGATTTCCTTTGCTTACATTTGACCACAAAATCATGCTGACTTTATCCAACTCATATTCTCTCCTCCGTCGTTGTAGTCATCATCATCATCATCATCATCATCATCATCATCATCATCACTGTAGCCCTACTACATTTGTGTTCCTAGCTGATCTGATTCACTTATCTATTAGCCTTGCTCATTCAAGTTAATTTTTACACCATAATTGGGTTATTTTATATGATAATTTTACACCTGTATTTTATGAGATTTCCATGCCAAAGTTCATTAATGGTACCCATTAGCTATAAAAACAAAATTACTACTCAGAAAGCAGTGCAAGCTATTTTCTTACTTAGACCCAGAATGCCTCTCCAGTTTCATTGTTCACCAACCTTGTATGATTTTTCTTCTTAGAACTTCATGTCAACTAAACACAACAGTTTCAATTTACTTCATTCTTGTATATGGACAATGGTTTAGTCTGTTATATTATTCTCCTTTTTTAGACTTTTAGAAATTATTTTTTACTTTCTTTTTAGATTGTAATATAGTTTTGTTATTCCCACCTTTCTTTTTTTCCCTCCAGATCAGTGGTTCTCAACCTTCTTAATGCTGTAACCTTTAATATGGGTCCTTATGTTGTGGTAGCCCTCAACCACAAAATTATTTTTGTTGCTATTCATAGCTATAATTTTGCTTCTGTTATGAATTATAATGTAAATATCTATATTTTCTGATGATCTTAAGTGACTCCTATAAAAGGGTCATTCAATCCACAGTTGAGAACTAGTACTTAAAACCTATCTATATACTGCTCTTTGTTCTTCCTCAAATGCATGGCATATTTTTCATTAATTGTTGCTACATGCAAATATACACATACATTTCTAGATACAACCTGCTCACTCTGTACAATATTGCTTGTATGTATGTTTTCAGGGACGATCATTTAGAGCTATATAACCAACTGGTACCCTCTCTTTTTCCATTTGCATTTTAAGATTCAGCACAGAACTTTCTTTCCATATATGAAAACAAATACATGTCAAGAATTATAATAATCATGTTAAAAATAAAGTGTATCTGAAAACAGATAGAAATTGTGAGAGATGCCAGGATTCAAATTCCCACATTACAGATGAAAAGAAGCCCTACATGCTGTAAGCCCAATGTCAAGTATCTCTTTCTCATAGAAAACTTGTAAATTTTAGTATTAAATTACAAAGTCAGAATGATAGAGAATAATAGTTGGTGAAGAAAACCAACAGAGGACCAGGAAAACTCAAATAATCCCATCACAATGATCTGTGCAGTTTGAAATTGTGGAGCACCCTCCAAAGAGAGGCAGGGACTGGTGTGTGCTGAGTAATTTCCCTCTTAAACTGGGTTATTTGCTAATTACACTGTGAAAGGCAGGATGCAGAGAAAACAAGCACAGAATGAAACAGCTGTGGTTTGCTGTTGTTTCTTTTCTTCTTTAATCTTTTTTACAATCTAGTCATTGTCCGCTCTCCCCTCCCAGTCTGCTTTTTGACCGGTCCTCATTACATACCTCCTCTCCCCTCTCCAAGAGGATATCCCCACACCCCACCCCTAACCCCACTAGGACTCTCCATACTAAGGGGCCTCAATCTCTCAAGGGTAAGGTACATCTTCTCTCACTGAGGAAAGAGCAGGCAGTCCTCTGCTGTATATGTGTTGGGGGGGGGAGGGGGGGTCATATCAGCTGGTGTATGCTGCCTGGTTGGTGGCTCAGTGTCTGAGAGATCTCAGGGGTCCAGGTTAGTTGAAACTTCTGGTCTTTCTATAGGGTTGTCCTCCTCCTCAGCTACTTACAGCTTTTTCCTATTCAACCAGAGGGGTCCCTGGCTTCTGTCCAGTCCTTGGGTTTAAGTATTTGCATCTGACTCTTTCAGCTGCTTGTTGGGCCTCTAGGAGGTAAGCCATAATAGCATAGTGATAGGCTGCAAAGATGAAAATCTGAGCTGGACAATGATAATTGTCCTATGAAAACAAATCACCTTAAGACTGGAGATTAATAAAAGCCTGTAAGTCTGTAAGGCATCATTAAATAAGAGCAGTCCCAGACTGATAGACAGTTATCTGTCTGTGTTGAATTAAATAAGTATGACCACAATAGATTCATGTGTTTCAATACACAGCAATAGGGAGTAGTACTATTAAAAGGTGTGGTCTTGTTGGAGAAAGTATATCACTGTGGGGGTGTGCTCAGAGGTCATATATGCTCAACTCTGCTGAGAATGACAGACAGTCCCCTTGTGCTGCTGTCAGATCAAGATGTAGAACTCTCATCTCCTTCTCTGGCACCATGTTTACCTGTATGCTATCATGCTTCCCACAACGATGATAATGAACTAAACCTCTGAAACTGTATGTAAGACCAAATGAAATGCTTTCTTTTATGAGACTTGACATGGGCTTCTAGTTTCCCTCTGTGCCCTGGAGCTGACACTGTGCCACAGCTTTCCATATCCAAATTCCTCTAAGAGAGAACTGGTCTTGCAGAAGTGTTGACACACAAAATTACAGGAGGGATAAGCCACAGTCAGAGACAACAAGATGAGCTAAAATGGAGAAGAAAAAATGGTTAGAGGCAAGTGCAAGAATAAACAACAGAAATCAAGGCTACTTGCCATCATCAGGACCATGTTCTCCCACCACAGCAAGCCCTAAATACCCCAACACACCTGAAAAGCAAGAATCTGATCTAAAATCCCATCTGATGATGATGATAGAGGACTTTAAGAAAGATATAAATAACTCCCTTAAATAAATACAGGGGAACACAGGCAAGCAGGTAGAAGCCCTTAAAGAGGAAACACAATACTCTCTTAAAGAATTACAAGAAACACAACAAAACAGGTGAAGGAAATGAAAAAAAAATCCAGAATCTAAAAATAGAAATAGAAACAATAAAGAAATTACAAGCTCTATAGATAGAAAATTTAGGAAAGCGATCAAGAGTCATAGATGCAAGCAGGATAAACAGAATACAAGAAACAGAAGAGAGAATCTCAGGTGCAGAAGATATCATAGAAAATATTGACACAACAGTCAAAGATAATGCAAAATGTAAAAAGCTCCTAACCTGAAACTTCCAGGAAATCCATGACACAAGGAGAAGACCAAACCTAAGGATAATAGGTATAAAAGAGAGCAAAGATGTCCAATATCTTACCACAAATCTAGCACTTCAAAGGATAATTGGTGGAAAACTCCAACACAAGAAGGGAAACTACAACCTAGAAAAAGCAAGAAAGTAATCTTCAAACAACCCTAAAAGAAGGTAGCTATACAAACACAACTCCACTGCCAATAACAAAAATAACCGGAAACAACATTCATTTTTCCTTAATATTTCTTAATATCAATGGACTCAATTCTCCAATAAAAAGACATAGACTATCAGATTGGATACATAAACAGGACCCAACATTTTGCTGCATACAGGAAACTCACCTCTGTGAAAAAGACAGACACTACCTCAGAGTAAAAGGTTGGAAAACAATCTTCCAAGCAAATGGCCCCAAGAAACAAGCTGGAGTAGCGATTCTAATACCAAATAAAATCGTTTTTCAACCAAAAGTAATCAAAAAAGATAAAGAAGGACACTTCATATTCATCAAAGGAAAAATGTACCAAGAGGAACTCGCAGTTCTGAACATCTATGCCCCAAATGCAAGGGCACCCACACACATAAAAGAAACTTTACTAAAGCTTAAAGCATACATTGCACCTCATACAATAATAGTGGGAGATTTCAACACCCCACTCTCAGCTATGGACAGATCATGGAAACAGAAACTAAACTAAGACACAATGAAACTAACAGAAGTTATGACCAATTGGACTTAACTGACATCTATAGAACATTTCATCCTAAAAAAAAAAGAATATACCTTCTTCTCAGCACCTCATGGTACCTTCTCCAAAATAGACCATATAATTGGTCACAAAACAGGCCTCAACAGATACAAAAAGATTGAAATAATCTCTTGTACCCTATCAGACCACCATGGACTAAGACTCCTCTTTGACATGGACAAAAACAACAGAAAGCCCACATAAACGTGGAAACTGAACAATGCTCTACTCAATGACAACTTGGTCAAGGAAGAAATAAAGAAATTAAAGACTTTTTATATTTAAATGAAAATGAGGACACATCATGTCAAAATTTGTGGGAATCCATGAAAGCAGTACTAAGAGGAAGAATCATAATTCTAAGCGCCTACAAAAAGAAAATGGAAAGAGCATACATTAACAACTTGATAGCAAACCTGAAAGCATTGGAATAAAAAGAAGCTAATATACCCAAGAGGAGTAGATGGCAGGAAATAATCAAACTCAGGGCTGAACTAAACCAAGTTGAAACAAAAAGAACTATACAAAATATCAACAAAACCAGGAGCTGGTTCTTTGAGAAAATCAACAAGATAGGCAAACCCTTAGCCAGACTAACCAAAGGGCACAGAGACAGTACTCAAATTAATAAAATCAGAACTGAAAAGGGAGACATAACAGAAGCAGAGGAAATTTTAAAAATCGTCAGATCCTACTACAAAGGCCTATACTCAACAAAATTGGAAAATTTTGAATGAAATGGACAATTTTCTAGATAGATACCAGGTACAAAGTTAAATGAGGAGCAGATAAACCATCTAAATAGTCACATAACCCCTAAAGAAATAGAAGCAGTCATTAAAAATCTCCCCACCAAAAAATGTCCGGGGCCAGAAGGTTTCAGTGCAGAATTCTATCAGATCTTCCAGGAAGATCTAATACCAATTCTCTTCAAACTATTCCACAGAATAGAAACAGAAGGAACAATACCCAATTCATTCTATGAAGCTACAATTACACTCATACCTAAGCCTCACAAAGACCCAACAAAGAAAAGAACTACAGACCAATCTCTCTTATGAATATTGATGCAAAAATACTCAATAAAATTCTCGCAAACTGAAACCAAGAACACATCAAAACAATTATCCATCAAGATCAAGTAGGCTTTATCCCAGGAATGCAGGGATGGTTCAATATTTGGAAATCAATCAATGTAATCCACTACATAAATAAACTCAAAGAAAAAAACCACATGATCATCTCACTAGATGCTGAGAAAGCATTTGACAAAATTCAACATCCCTTCATGTTAAAAGTCTTGGAAAGATCAGGAATTCAAGCCCCTACCTAAACACAGTAAAAGCAATATACAGCAAGCCAGTAGCCAACATCAAACTAAATGGAGAGAAACTTGAAGAAATCCCTCTAAGATCAGGGACTAGACAGGGCTGCCCACTCTCACCCTACCTATTCAATATAGTACTGGAAGTCCTAGCTAGAGTGATTAGACAACAAAAGGAAGTCAAAGGGATACAAATAGGAAAAGATGAAGTCAAAATTTCACTATTTGCAGATGATATGATAGTATACTTAAGTGACCCTAAAACTTCCACCAGAGAACTCCTAAACCTGATAAACAACTTCAGTAAAGTGGCTGGATATAAAATCAACTCAAACAAATCAGTAGCCTTCCTATACTCAAAAGATAAACAGGCTGAGAACAAAATTAGGGACATGACATCCTTCATAACACTTACAAATAATATAAAATATCTTGGAGTGAATCTAACCAAGCAAGTGAAAGATCTGTCTGACAAGAACTTCAAGTCTCTGAAGAAAGAAATCGAAGAAGATCTCAGAAGATGGAAAGATTTCCCATGCTCCTGGATTGGCAGGATTAATATAGTAAAAATGGCCATCTTCCAAAATCAATCTATAGATTCAATGCAATCCCCATCAAAATTCCAAATCAATCCTTCATAGAGATAGAAAGAGCAATTTTCAAATTTATTTGGAACAACAAAAAACCCAGGATAGCAAGAACTATTCTCAATAACAAAAGAACTTCTGGGGGAATCACTGTCTCTGACCTCAAACTATACTACAGGGCAATAGTAATAAAAACTGCATGGTATTGGTACAGAGACAGGAAGGAAGAGCAATGGAATACAATTGAAGATCCAGAAATGAGCCCACATACCTATGGTCACTTGATCTTTGACAAAGGAGCTAAAACCATCCAGTGGAAAAAGGACAGCATTTTCAGCAAATGGTGCTGGTTCAACTGGAAGTCAACATGTAGAAGGATGCAAATCAATCCATTCATATCTCCTTGTACAAAGCTCAAATCCAAGTCGATAAAAGACCTTCACTTAAAACCAAGTACACTGAAACTAATAGAAGAGAAGGTGGGAAAGACCCTCAAATACATAGGCAGAGGGGAAAAGTTCCTGAACAGAACACCAATGGCTTATGTTCTAAGATCAAGAATTGACAAATGGGACCTCATAAAACTGCAAAGCTTCTGTAAGGCAAAGACATTGTCAATAAGACGAATCGGCAACCAACAGATTGGGAAAAGATCTTAACCAATCCTTCATCTGATAGAGGGCTAATATCCAAGATATACAAAGAACTCAAGAAATTATATACCAGACAACCAAATAACCCTATTAAAAATGGGGTACAGAGCTAAACACAGGATTCTCAACTGAGGAAACTCAAATGGCTGAGAAGCACCTTAAGAAATGCTCAACATCCTTAGTCATCAGGGAAATGCAAATCAAAACAACTCTGAGATTCCACCTCACACCAGTCAGAATGGATAAGATCAAAAACTCAGGTGATAGCAGATGCTGACAAGGATGTGGAGAAAGAGGAACACTCCTCCATTGTTGGTGGGATTGCAAGCTCGTACAATGACTCTGGAAATCAGTCTGGCAGTTCCTCAGAAAAATGGAGATAGCATTAACTGAGGATCCAACTATACCACTCCTGGGCATATATCCAGAAGATGCTCCAACATATGCTCCACTATGTTCATAGCAGCCTTATTTATAATAGCCAGAAGCTGGAAAGAACCAAGATGTCTCTCACAGAGGAATGGATAAAAAAAAAGTGGTACATTTACACAATGGAGTATTACTCAGCTATTAAAACTAATGAATTCGAGAAATTTTTAGGTAAATGGATGGATCTAGAAATTATCATCCTCAGTGAGTTAACCCAATAACAAAAGAACACACATGGTATTTACTCACTGTTAAGCAAATGTTATCCCAAAAGTTTGGAATAGCGAAGACTCAACCTGCAGACCACATGAAGCTCATGAAGAAGGAAGACCAAGAGAGGATGCCTCAGTTCTACTTAGAATGAGTAACAAAAATACTCAAGGGAGCAAACATGGAAACAAAACATGGGACAGAAACTGAAGGAGGGGCCACCAGGAGACCATTCCACCTGGGTATTCATCCCATGTACAGTCACCTAAGCCAGACACTGATGTGGATGGCTGGAAGTACATGCTGTCAAGAACATGATGTATCTGTCTCCTTAGAGGCCTGCCAAAGACTAACACATTCAGAGGACAATGCTCACAGTTAACCACTGATGTGATCAAGGATTTCCCAATGGAGAACTTAGAGAGAAGACTGAAGGAGCAGAAAGGGTTTGTGACCCCAGGAGGAAAGCAACAATACCAAACAACCAGAGCCCCCCCAGGGTCTAAACCACCAGCCTGGGAGCACATAAGTAGGGACCCGTGACTCCAACAGTATATGTAGGGGAGGATGGCTTTGTCAGGCATATGTGGGAGAGGAGTTTCTTGGTCCCATAAAAAATGAACACAGAGTGTGGGGGGGTAATGTGAGGGTGGGGAGTGGGTAGTGGGGGGGTAGGTGCAGGCACTGCCTCATAGAAGCATGAGGAGCGGGATGGGATAGGAGGTTTCTGGGTGGTGGGAGGAAGTGGGGTAAGAGGATAAAATCTGAAAGGTAAATATAATACCCAATTTAAAAAAAGAGAGATTAAAAAAGGAGAAAAAAGAGAAAAAAAACAAACCAAAACAAAATAAAGACAAAAACCAACCAAACAAACAAACAAAAAAAGAATCCACAAAACCAGACGCTGGTTCTTTCAGAATATCAACAAGATAGATAAACCCTTACAAAGTCTAACCAGCAGGGACAAAGACAGTATCCAAATTAATAATATCAGAACTGAAAAGGCAGACAAAATAAACTGAAACTGAGGAAACTCAAAAAATGATCAGATCCTACTACAAAAGCCAATACTCAACAAAACTGGAAATTCTGGATGAAATAGACAATTATCTAGACAGACACCAGGTACCAGAGTTAAATGAAGAACAGATAAACCACCTAAACAGTCCCATAATTGCACCAGAAATTGTAGCAGTCATTAAAAGTATCCCCACCAAAAAAAGCCCAGGACCAGATGGTTTTAGTGCAGAATTCTTTCAGACCTTCCAGGAAGACCTAATACCAATTCTCTTCAAACTATTCCACAAAATAGAAACAGAAGAAATACTACCCAATTTGTTCTTTGAATTGTGCTCATACCTAAACCACACAAAGACACAATCAAGAAAGAGAACTTCAAACTAATCTCCCTTATGAATATTGATGCAAAACTACTCAGTAAAATTCTTGCAAACCAAATCCAAGGATACATCTAAACAATCATCCATCATGATCAAGTAGGTTTTATCCCAGGAATGCAGGGATGGTTCAATATTTGGAAATTCATCAATGTAATCCACTATATAAATGAACTCAAAGAAAAAGACCACATGATCATCTCACTAGATGCTGAGAAAGCATTTGACAAAATTCAACACTCCTTCATGGTAAAAGTCCTGGAAAGATCAGGAATACAAGGTCCACACGTAAACATAGTAAAAGCAATATACAGCAAGTCAGTAGCCAACATCAAACTAAATGGAGAGAAACTGGATACAATCCCACTAAGATCAGGGACTAGACAAGGCTGCTCACTCTCTCCCTACCTATTCATTATAGTACTTGAATTCCTAGTGAGAGCATTTAGACAACAAATGAATGTCAAAGGAATACAAATAGGAAAGGAAGAAGTCAAAATATCACTATTTGCAGATTATATGATAGTATATACTTAAGCTAACCCAAAGATTCTACCAGAAAACTCTTAAACCTTATAAACAATTTCAGCAAAGTGGCTGGATATAAAATTAATTCAAACAAATCAGTAGCCTCCCTCTATTCAAAAAATAAACAGGCCGAGAAAGAGATTAGGGAAATGACACCTTTCACAATAGTCACTAATCATATAAAATACCTAGGTATGAATCTAACCAAGCAAGTGAAAAATCTGTATTACAAAACTTCAAGTCTCTTAAGAAAGAAATTAAAGAAGATCTCAGAAGATTGAAGATCTCCCATGCTCATAGATTCACAGGATTAATATAATAAAAATACAGTCTTGCTGAAAGCAATCTATAGATTCAATGTAATCTCCATCAAAATTCCACCTTAATTCTTCATAGGCATAGAAAGAACAATTTACAAATTCATTTGGAATAAAAAAAAAAAACAAAACCTCAGGTTAGTGAAAGCTGTTCTAAACAGCTTTTCTAACCTCATCACCACATTTAGCTCTGCATCCCTTTCCCCAAACTTTTACATTTCATGTGCTCTTTAATCCTCTCTTATTATAATTTTGCTTGGTTTGCAAGAGCACATGTTTCTACCCAGCTTCTCTTCAAACATTTCATTTAGGTTAACACTGCTCTTTAGTTATGCAACAGCCTCAACATTTTTAAATAAGATTTTATCAAGTGTGAAGTAGATTAATGATGTATAAAGTACTAATTGCACTAAGTACTGTTATTCATTTCTAAATATCTATATGATATTAATCATATCTAGAAAAGTGTGGACTTTCTATTTTGGGTTTGTTTGTTTGTTTATTTATTTATTTTTACAATAACTAGTCTCCATCCCAAGTAAGATTTGCTAAAGTGTATGTTCCCAATGCATCCTCCTGCTGTATAGTGATCAACATACTATGGCAGAAATTATAACATATAACTTCTAAGGTTAAATTCTGGAGAACAATGTTTATTCTCTACTGAGTCTGGCTTTGCATTGTAAAGTACAGCATGACATGGTTTCTGCCCCTGGAACAGAGCAAGCAGGGCATGGGCCTCCATGGACGGTTGATATGACCATAAGGCTTGTCTGTATAATTGTGTACATATTTCCATATTCCTCCTTTGAGAAATGTTCTTGCTGACAAGGTTAATGACTTCCTAATAATCAGAGACAGCACAAGTCCTGGAGGTGAGGGGGTGTCCATATCTCAGCAGAATGGTAGAATGTTGAGACCTTCAGGACAGCCCTTAAGGCAGTGAGAAAGATTGCTGAAGACATGAGTTTGAAATATATATAATTTCTCATCTATGCAAAATATAACAATGCAATATGAATTATATAAGGAGCTTCACAGATCTAAAGGAACAGAGGCATCTGTACTATGAGCCAGATTGTCAGAAAGATACTAAGGAAAGAGATAAGCAGAGTTAAGGAATGGTGATCATAAGGGAAGAAGATCCCTTCAACTAAGTTCTTTTGTTTATGCTTACAAATGCAGGGGGACTCAAGTCAAGGTCCAATATCAATCTGGGACAGAGCTAATTTAGGTCCAGATGTGGTTGGAATGGTAATTTCAGGGTGGCATCCCACCCAGCCACCTTATTGCCTGTGCTTATGCTTGCTGTCTCTTTCTAAGAATCAAGGGGCTGGGGTCATGAGATGCTGATTCATAAGTTTTCAAAAGGAAACCTAGGGTAATGACTGAATTGATATGCATAATAAAAATTAGGCTTTTGATCTGCAAGAGATGTGCCATTCAGAGAGTTTTTAGAATAGCAAGAGAAAACTGAATAGAGCAGAGTAGAGCAGAACACAGAGAACAGTGTAGAGAAAGAGTGCACAGAGAACAGTCTGAAAAGCTCTCAAACAGAAGAGAAAGAGAGAGAAAGAGAACAGTCTGGAAAGCTGTTTTGAGCAAAACATTGGTTGCCAGCTCAGACCCATGATTTAACTTTCAGTCATTTATTTCACCACTCCCAGAGCTCCTCTCCAACCTGAGGTGGGTCCTTGGCAATTTTTCTAGATCTTTTGAGTAAGTGCAGAAGTAATATTATGAGACCCTCAAGCAAGCTTATTGAGAAAGTCGAAAAGGAGGCTTGTTACTGTAATATTTTAAAAATGGCTGCATCCAATCTGGCTTGTTCTTAATCAGCTGCCATCTTCCTGACCAGCTTAGGCCTGAGGTCATGAGTGGCAGCAGTGTATTTTCTGCTCCTGGCTCAGGCCACCAGCTCAGGTGGCCAGAGACCCAGCCCTGCCACCCACAAGATGCCAGCATGGAAGACGCCTCTGCCAATCTTCCATGCTGTCTTCACAAGGTTGAGCTTCTGAATGATGTAACTCAGACCCAAAAGGATATGCATGGTATGTACTCACTAATAAGTTGATATTAGCCAAAAAAGTACAAATTACCCAGGACACAATCAACAGAACTCAAGAATGTTAATGAGCAGAAGGACCCAAGTAAGGATGTCTCAATCCCACCTGGGAGGTAGGAGAAAGTAGTTATGGGGGTGGGGAGCACAGAGGGAGGGAGGGATGTGTGTGGGAGAGAGGACAGGAAGGGGAAGAGGGGAACATGATTAGGTACTGGGGTGGGAAAGAGGACTGAAGCCCTGAAGGCCAGTAGAAAGACTGTAAACAGGCAACCTCTGGTGCTCGGAAGAGGGGGCCGGACCCTCTAGAATGTACCAGAGACCTGAGAGGAGAGACACTCTCAGGAATGAAAGGGGTGAACTTGAATCAAGTCCTCTTCAGTGGGGAGGGAGAACTTGTAGAGTCCACTTCCAGTGGAGGGACAGGACATCAAGTGGAGGGATGGGGTTGCCATCCCACAGTCAAAAGCTCTGCCCCAGAATTGTTCCTGTCTTAAGGAACTGCAGAGACAAAAATGGAAAAGAGCATGAGAGAAAGGAGGTCCAGTGACAGACTCAAATTGGGATCAACCTCAAGGGGAGGCCCACCACCCTGCCACTATTACTGATGCTGTGGTGTGCTTGCAGATAGGAGCCTAGCATGGCTGCCCTGAGAGGACCAACAAGCAGCTGAAAGAGGCAGAGGCAGATACTAGCACCCAACCAATGGACAAAAGCCAGAGACTCCTGTGGTTGAATTGAGTAAAAGCTGGAAGAAGCTGAAGAGGAGGGTGGCCCCAAGAGAAGACCTGCAGTCTCAACTGACCTTGACCCCAAAGATCTTTCAGCTACCAAGCCACCAACCAGGCAGCATACACCAGCAGATTAGGAGGCCCTTGACACAGCTGAAGACTGACTGGTCTGGCTTCAGTGAGAGAAGATGCACCTACGATTCAAGAGTCTTGAGACCCCAAGGAATGGGGAGGTCTGGTGGGTGGGAGTGGGTGGGAGATGGGAACATCCTCCTGGAGACTTGGGTGGGGGCAGGAAGAATGGGATGGGGGCTGTTGGGGACAGACAGGGGGGTTGGAGTCTGGCTTGTAAAAAGTATTAAAGAATTAAATAATAATAACAATAAAAAATGTAGTGTACATTCACTATATCAGGCAACTACTAAGCTAATGTGAAATTCTGCATACCAATAAACATTTTAAATAAATAAGAACACATTCTAAAATATGTACAACATCTATATTATATTAAACACCTAGCTGACAACATAGTCCTTTATCATTAGCAAGTACTATGTAGTGTATTTGCTATTATATATAATATATGTATGTGTGTGAATATATATATGTAATCACATATATATATAGTCTTATGTTGTAATATTATTATTATGTTATAATTCTTTATGACTAGAGAAAGGAGATTTGTTCAAATCAGCATTACCATAGAAACTAGCAATGCACACTGCTATACAACTGTAATGGCAACATCAGTAAAAGGGCACAAACACTTTAGTTTAATTATATGGGGCCACTGCTCTACATGTGATTGGTATTGACCACCATGGGATACATGACTGCACTCAGGTAATATTTTAATTTGTTGTTTATAGCTCAAACTGAGTTAATCATTTACGTTAAAGTCAAATTTGCCATACATGAAATTTTTGCAGTTAATAATTCACATATTTCTGAATATATACAAATGGAAAACAATTATGGTTTTGTCTATTTTTAAAATTACAATTTCAGGCTATTATGTGAAGCAAAAAAAATTGTCTACAATTTATTTGATATTAATTGATAAATTGTTTCTTTATTAAAGGCTTATTTAAAATTTTATGTTCATTAATAGCCTTTGATCATATGACTCATCTCCATTATTATCTCTTACCCTCTCCCTCCCCTCACTGAACCTCTTTTTACCAGAAAATCTCTGTTCTACTTCAAACATTATTTCTTTTTTAAGGTGTGCTGCATTTTAGTAGAATTGCTTAAATGAGCACAGGTGGTGAATGGGAGTTACTCACTCAAACAAGGGAAACTTAACAGTGCACATACCACTGGGAAGTATGGCTCCCCATATCCCAGCAACCAGAACTGCTTATAGATCCTTAGGGAAGGATGGCATTTTATGAGCCCCACAGATCCCTGATAAACAGGTATATATCATGTTGATGTGCAGATAGCCAGTGCTGTTGGGAGTCCATGGGTGCAACAGCCATATTATGTGAGGAGTCACTGTTTCCCAGCACCTCATTCTACAGTTTTGTTTGCATTCTTTCTGTTCTTATTCAGTTATGATTGTTGAATCATGGATGGAGTGATATAGATATTTAATTTAGGGCTGAGAATTCAATAGTTACTTTGAATATTCAGATCATTTATAAGTCATGCATTTTTTCCACAGAAATAGAAACTTCTCTGACCTAGATGTGTAATAAATTCTGCATATAAATACAAATGCCTAGAAGCTAGTTTTAAAATATCTGTTAGGCAAAACCATACTAATAGGTTGCCTCTAAGAAATATGGCGTCCTTACCTTGTGGGGTTTTGACCAGGTTTAACTTATTAGTCATGATTTCCTCCTTTAGAGTGGGATTCCAATTCAACTACACATCAATGATCACCCCTTTAACAGTCATTCAACTGCTGCACCAATGTGCATATCATGTCAGGCAGCTTCTCTATTTATAGTTGCAAACAATAGCAAGTCAAGATCTCTTTGCCTGACCTGTGATGTTCCCTGAAACCATGTAGTAAGACTCGTTCATTATTGCAGGTAACAATGGCAGTGAATGTGTGGCAGACAAAAACTATTGACATCTTGGCCAGGAAGCAAAAGCAAAGAATTGGTAGAGGCCATGACCCTATGATCTATATCTAAACCATATCTATAATTATCTCAAAACATCTCCACCTCACATATAAACGTTCTAACACATCCCAATAGTATAATCCTGGAGATCAAGCCTCTAGTACATTGCCTTAGGAAACATTTAATATACTAACAATGCCATTATTAACACATCTTTTTAAATGTGTCTCTATATACTTCTTCTCTTCATGATACCACATACTACAAAATGCTGATAAATTTGGTATCTGATAGAATAAGTGAGATATTGGTTTTAGTTCTGTGTTTTGGTTGAGTCTGAACTGGCATCATATTCTTATATAGGATGATCTTGAACTCATAAACCTCCTGCTACCATCTCCCAAAAGCTTATATGATAAGAATGCACTATCAAACCCAGTTTATTAAATACTGTGAATCAAACTCAGGGCTTTGTGAGTGCTCGGCAAGCATTCTAACAACTAATTCATAGCCCATGAGTAATTTATATATATTTAAATTCTAAAGTATGAATTAAGAAATATTATTTGCTTTATTAAACTCTTAGTAAATTAAATATTATTGCCTTTGCTTTATTGGCTTTTTCCTCATTCAATCTATTTAAAACAATTAAACATTAAATGTTTCCTTTATGTCATTAAGAAATATAGCAACCCTTATTGAAGCATAATATCCCACAGTAAAAGAGGAATAAGAAGACAAACCCACATATAATTTCTACCAGTTAAAATGGCTCTTCCCCAGCTCTTTTGGTCAATATGATATTCTGTTTGACAGTAACCTTCAGTGTAGTCTTGCCAGAGAAAGCCAGGCTGGTACTCACCAGCCAAGGACTCTTCCACATCCTCACACACTGAGTAAATCTTTGCTTACTGGCAGGCTTGCCCACTACTTGGAGTGCTTTATGGAAAGGAGAAACAGATATAGATGTGAAAACCTAAACTTTAGTAATGGAGAAATGGAAAAGTTCAGGAAAATATAAGAGGAAAGAATTTTCTTCTATAGATTTTTTTTTTAATTTTAACTTTTAGAATGAGTTAAAGTGAAGTGTATTCTTGTGTAATGAAGCTGGAGAATAATTTAAAACATCAACCAAGAAACCTCCCAGAAACATATATCATAGGCACAGAAAACATAACTGCTAAAAGATGCTGACACCAGCAACAAAATTATGCATATCTATGAGATGTTCAAAAAATAAAAGAGAAAATACAAGAGGTATTTGAATACATGAACCCAGTGTTGAAAATAAACTTTTGTTTGCAGGTTTAAAAGTTTAAG
Source organism: Arvicanthis niloticus (assembly GCF_011762505.2). NCBI lineage: Eukaryota > Metazoa > Chordata > Mammalia > Rodentia > Muridae > Arvicanthis > Arvicanthis niloticus. Next base: position 28,806,755 of record NC_133433.1, on the reverse strand, counting down.
ACAAGAGGGATGTGAAGCCATACCTACTATAAAGATTTTTAAAAATAGCTCAAAGAAAATATTCTAGGGCTGGAGAGATGGTTCAGTGGTTAAGAGCACTGACTGCTCTTCCAAAGATCCTGAGTTCAATTCCCAGCAAACACATGGTGGCTCACAACCATCTATAGTAGGATCTGCTGCCCTATTCTGGTGTGTCTAAAGACAGCTACAATGTACTCATATAAATAAAATAAATAAATCTTTAAAAAAATAAAAGAAAATATTCTAAGTATTTTCAAGGAAAAAAAACAGAGAAAAAAACAAATTACAGACAATATACATATTTTCACAAGACCACTGCAATTATTAAAGAAATAATATAAGTTTAAAATAAAAACCTTAAATTTGTAGTGTTTTAGGTCAATCAAACTAACTCCTAATGTAGAACTATGTGAGTTTCAGTCACATGTTTCCATATTTGTGACCTGGAGAGACACATATTGAAAACACCCTTGGCCTTTGCACTCAGTTGAATGAAGGAATAATTACTAGGTGGTTTTAAGAAGACCAGGTTTTTAAGTCCACATTGCTGGTGTCAATAATAGGGCCACAGGTTTTGGAGAAGTGCTCCTGGGAGAGAGTTGTCTTTGACAGGCTATTCTGTTATTCAGTACTATTGAAGTTAACAGGTATTCGTTAAAGTTTTATTCTTAAAAGATTGTTAGTGACTTCCAGTTTTGCCACAATGGACCAGCTTCTGATAATGAAGAACCCTTAGATACATTTCAGACACAAAACACAGAAATCTCTGAAAGATGAGCAGAGGAAGGCCGCTTGCTTAGGAGGTTCAAGGCTGGATCAACCCATTGACAGTGAGTTTCCTAGACAAGACGGTCATGCGTCCTCCAACACTGCTTTACTTAAGTGTAAATATTCTTATAAAGCACAAAGAAAAGTCTTTATTCTTAGTTAAGAGACAGGGAAAATAGGAAAAGGTTAATCTGACAATAGGACATAGTTGGAGGAATATTCCCATACTCTAGACAAGCACTGGCAATACAACCTCTGACAAATATAACTCAGTAAGTAAGGGATGGATTGACTGTCTACTCACAACTGCCTCTTGTTATCAGGCATTGTTCTGACTCTACTCACATAGGAATATGCACACACACACACACACACACACACACAAAACACACACAGTTTAAGGACTCTACTACTCAGAGAGCGTTTAACAGTTGTTTACATACTGAAAGCTATACGTAATATTATTCATGCAAAATGACCAGAGACCCCTATCACAGTAGTCCTTTCTCTCAGACCTCAGACCACAGAGGAATCTTAGGAGTGTAGGAGATGCTTACTGGAAAAAGGAGAGGAAGCCTTACACAATCTCGTTCTTCACAGTTCATCAGAGCAGTGACTGGTATTACACTCATTGACACCAAAGGCCAAGTTTAATTTCAAGGGTGTAATAGATTCTTTATGAAGGGGCACTAGATTTGTTCAACACAAGCTACATCACCATTTTAGTGACTGATTTAAAACATCCCTTTAGGAACACTGCTTTTGAATTTGAGAGTTGGAGTCTGGGCCCTATAAATTAGTAAACCAAATTTCAGTTTTTGTGTTAAGGGATATCCTTTAACTTGAGTTTACATTCAGTGCAGCCAAGAAAAGCAAAGGTCTTTTCATGGATTTCTTTTCACGGATTAAGATAACAGTTTCATGTTCATGTTCCTGTGCATATCTTTATGTTGTGTTTTTTTCCTGTGGTATGCCATAAAGTCATCATGTTTTCCTTGTTTTCTTGAGTTATTTCTCTTTCCAGTGTCTGAAGTATTCTTCTGTGAACATCCACTCATTATAGAATGAACTGTACAAGTCCATTACTCACTGTACGCAGACATGTTTGTTTATGCTGATAGTTTCTTGCCTTAGGATGTGAAATGCATGGCATGATAGCATGGGATGGTTTTCATTTGTTTACTGCTTTGTTTACTGTACATAAACAATTATATGTACTCTGCAAATATATATAGAATGAAAAAGAATAATTATCATTTTAGCTAATGATCTCACTAGCTATGGTTATTCAACCGAATACATTTTACTATTCTTAACAAAGACCATCTTTTTATTCTAAATGAAATAAAAATCCTATGCTACTAACTGGAAATTTTGTATTTAATATAAATAATAATAAATATAAAAATGAAATTAAATAAAGTGTGAAAATGTCCTTGTTTAGATGCCTAAATATAAATACACAAACCATTGCAATCTGGACTATACATTGGTCTATACATTAGTGCACAAGACGTTATCAGTATGGCTGTCTCTGTTTCTACAGTGGTTATATAAAACATTAACCATGGCAGAAGATATGTCATGAGTATGCTGAATCTGCTTTCTCATAGTTTTGAAACTTTATTTTAAAATCCTAATAGAGTTTTAAAAAATTACTGACACATCTTGTGATTTTAGGGATTTTAGGGACTTCACTCGTGGTTTTTAATGTGATAAATATATTGTTTAATTTTTAATATACTTGTTATAGCAAAATGTTAAGGATGGATTGCTTTGTCGCCTGTATTCCTTTGTAGGACTCTACAGCAACTGTGAATAAATAGGTAAAAGCATGCTAGCCCAGAATCTCAAGTGGGTCCAGTGGGCTGATTGACACTGGGTTGGAAAAGGTCAAAAGTCATGGTCTCATTCACTTTACTTTGCATACATCTCTGTTTTTCACTATAAAGGTTTTCAAAAAAAAAAAAGAATTTTTAATATAGCTTTTCTTTTTCACCTGTCTTCATGAATAATCTGACAAATGATGTTACTTCATAGCTCTGCATTTTATGGTACCTCAGGATTTTAGGAGCTAAAAATACTCAAGGAAAACAGGCCCACTCTAGGATCCCATATAGCAAGGAAGCATGGGAATCTAAACCAAGCCAGGTGGTACATTTAATTCAGTTATAGGTTTGAGAGAACAGGATAATCTGGCTATGTAAAAGATATTTAGGAAGATACATACTTGAGAGCAGAAGGTTTAACAAGGATTTCAATCCATGTTTTAAAGAATAGATAACAGGAGTATACCATTATTGTGAAAAAGTTGCATATGGATAAAAGAAGTTGAACTTATAATTTTTATTCTGTCCAATGAAAGCATTGGGAACTTAGTATAATAAGTTAATATGCCCAGGATTATAAAAGTGAAGATGCTAAGATGAAATCCTTAATAAATTTTGAATGATGGTATCCCGCCTAAATCTTCCTATATTTATAGATTTAAAAGGCTTCATCTCCTATACCACCATTATTCATCCTCTGCTTCTTGTAGGCAAGGCCATCTCAACTAAGACACTTATAGAAACATTATTGGGGCTTCATGACTAATTTGAAATGGTTTTTAGTTGTTGTTGTGTTGTTGTTGCTTCAAATGGTATAAGTTTTCTAGGTCCAGACACTTTAACTGATTTAAAAATAGCTAGATCCTGTCAACTTTTTCCCATTTATCTCAGACAACAGTTCTCTCTAATCATTTTGCTGCCTCCACAGAGTGAGAAGTTGAAAGGAAATGGAATGTTTGGCAAATGTAGATTCTTTCTGGTCTTACAACTGCTAAGTACTCCTGTTTCTTATTGCTCTTATTATTAAAAGTGATTTTTAAAAGCATCATATTTATAGAACATTTTAAAGTTGAATATTAGCTGGGTCTGGGTTCAGCTGTGTCTGTGATACTCTTATTTGCACATAGATCCCTTTTATTAGCTTATCGGAAGCCAAAGAAGTTTTTGAACACATTGAACCACATTCTTTTCCCATTTTATTTTTCTGGCTTTTTCTATTGTCAATTTATAACAATATTGTTTTTACTATAAAGTTGGCCTTATAAATTTAGAAATCCCAAACACACAATTATTCAAATAACTGTGCATATACAGCATGGGTTGCCTCAACATGAGGAGTCTTAAGGAGAGAACTTTGGCCACAAAGTCCTATGCAAATCAATTCTTACTTCCTGAAAATGGAATACTAGCAATTTCTGATATTTTCACTAGTTATACAAAAATACTAAAGTCATCCTTCTGTGGTTTTGTCTTTTTAACTTGAGTCCAAGTTTCCATTTTTTTGGGCAGCAGATTCTTGCCCCATGGTACTTTAGACTGGCAGGTGTGTGTGTTTCTACAGGAATTTCTGAATGAAAATGCAAATGTTAGATAACTAAGAAATAGCCAACCCTGTTAGTAAGCAACATAGGCTGTCTCTCATGCCTATGTTGCTCTTTATAGTATCACCTGTTTTTAGAAAATCATAACTCTGATTTCTTCACTGATGAGAAATCTATGGCTCTGTTCCTACTGTGTGGTGGGCAAAACTCTTTTTCAATCCAGAAAAAGCTTCGCATCATAATGGCATGGCTTCTTGGCTTCTTTTGTCTTGCCAATCTTATTGAAGGCTCTTAAGACCTTAGAATGGATGATCCAACTCTACCAAATGATTTGTTCATTTCAACATTATGTGTTATGATTTTTCTCTGCTGTTTTCAGCCTCTTATTGTTGGGTGTGGTCACTTGAATAAGAATGTTCCCCATAGGTTTCTTTATTTGAATGCTTAGTCATCACAGAGTGACACTATTTGAGAACGTTATGTGGTATGGTTTTGTTGGAGGAAGTATGCCACTGGGTGTGCACTTTCTTGTTCAAAATCATCTCAGCATCTTTCTGTCTGCCTGAGGATCAGGATACAGCTCTCAGCTACTACTCTGACGCCATGACTCTACCACTATGATAACAGACTAAGTCTTAAAAATAGTAAGCATTGTAAGAAATGCTGTCTTAGGGTTTCTATTGCTGTGATGATACTCCAAGACCACAGCAACTCTTATAAAGGAACACATTTTATTTTATTAGGTCTGGCTTATAGTTTCAGAGCTTTAGTTTATTATTGTCAAGACAGGTACAATGGCAGTCTGCAGGTAGACATTATGCTGGAAAGGTAGCTGAAAGTTGTACATCTGGATCTGCAGGCTGCCAGAAGAGACAGTCACACTAGTCCTGCCTCTCAAAGCCTGCAACCAGTAATACACATCCACCAACAAAGCCACCCTTACTCGAAGGTCACATCTTCTAATAATGTCATTCCCTATGGGCCAAGAATTTGAACACATAAGTCTATGGGTGCTAATTTCAACCAAACTAACACAGTTACCTTAGGCATGGTTTTCCTTCACAACAATAGAACACTGATTAAGACATTAGTTAAGGAAGTCCCTACAACTGGAATATAATATTAAACAAACATGTTCATCTAAGTCATCCACTTTTTTTGGTAATAAATGTAGACTCAATCTCACAGTCCCATATGGTTTTTTTTTCATATGTCAGGTGGAAGGACATGTTCAGCATTTGTCGATATGTATTCCTAGGGTCTAATTTTGAATGCAGACCTAGATCTTGCTTAATGTCATTTTCTTAGGATGATGTTCCTCTCATGGCTTCACACCAAGCCAGATATATAATGAGTTGTCTTTAATGATGTTTCATGACATGAACTATTCTATCTATAAAAAAGTTTTTTCAACTTGAGATGCCTCATGTTCTAAGTTGCTTAGGTAGAGCAGAAAACTATCAACAAAATGTTTTTTTTTAATAAAACCACTCATAAATAATCTTTCCACTTTGCATCTGTGCCCTAAGTAGACACTGTGCCACAGCCCTTCTCAACCAAAATACACCTAGAGAGAGCATTACTGCCCCAGGAGTTCTGACACATCCAGGCTCACAGGCTCACAGGAGGAACAGGCTCCAGTTAGAGAAACAAACCCAGCTAATACCAGAGATAACCAGATGGCAAGAGGCAAACACAAGAACATAAGTAACAGAAACCAATGCTACCTGGCATCATCAGACTCCAGTTCTCCCACCACAGCTAACAACGGTTACACCCAACACACCTAAAAAGCAAGACTGTGATCTAAAATCCCGTCTCCTGATGATGATAGAATATTATTAAAAAGGCATAAGTAATTCCCTTAAAGAAATACAGGAGACCACACACAAATAGGTAGAAGCCCTCAAAGAGAAAACACATAAATCCCTTAAAGAAATAAAGGAAAACACAAATAAACAGGTGAAAAAAATAAACAAAACTATCCAGGATCTAAAAATGGAAGGAGAAACAATAAGGAAATCACAAAGGGAGACAACCCTGGAGAAGGAACACCTCGGAAAGAGAGCAGGAGTTACAGATGCAAGCATCACCAACAGAAGACAAGAGAAAGAGAATCTCAGGTGTAGAAAATACTATAAAAAACACTGATACAACAGTCAAAGAAAATGTGAAATGTGATATGCAAAAAGCTCCTAACAGAAACTATCCAGGAAATCCAGGATACAATGAAAAGACCAAACCTAAGAATAGTAGGTATAAAAGAGAGTAAAGATTCCCAAATTAGAGGACTAGTAAATATCTTCAACAAAATTACAGAAGAAAACTTTCCTAACCTAAAGAAAGTGATCCCCCATAAACATACAAGAAGCATACAGAATGCTAAATAGAATGGAACAGAAAAGAAATTCCTCCTGTCACATAATAATCAAAACCCCAAATGCACAAAACAAAGAAAGAATATTAAAAGCAATAAGAAAAAGGGTCAAGTAATATATAAAGACAGACAGACCTGTCCGAATTACACCAGACTTCTCAACAGAGACTCTAAAAGCCAGAAGATTCTGAATAGATGTCATACAGATTCTAAGAGAATACAAATACCAGCCCAGATTACTTACCCAGCAAAACTCTCAATCATCATAGATGGAGAAACTATGATATTCCAGGACAAAACCATTTTAAACAATATTTTGCACCTAATCCGGTCATACAAAGTATGATTGATGGAAAACTAGAACACAAAGAGGAAAACTACACCCACAAAAAAAAAAAAAAAAAAAACAAGAAATTAATCTCTTCACATCAAACCTAAAAGAAGAGAGCTATACAATCATAATTTCACCTCTAACAACAAAAATAACAGGAAACAACAATCATTGGTCCTTAATATCTCTTAATATCAATGGACTAAATTCCCCAATAAAAAGACATAGGCTTGGATACATTAAATGGACCCAGCAATTTGCTGCATACAAAAAAAAAGAGAAAGAAAGAAAGAAAGAAAGAAAGAAAGAAAGAAAGAAAGAAAGAAAGAAAAACTTTTCAATAACAAAAACAGACACTACCTCAGAGTAAAAGACTGGAAAAAATTTTCCAAGCAAATGGTTCCAAGAAACAAGTGGAAATAGCCATTCTAATATCAAATAAAATTGACTTTCAAACAAAAGTTATCAAAAAAGATGAGCAAGGATACTTCATACTCATCAAAGAAAAAATCTACCAAGATGAGCTCATTTCTGAATATCTATGCGAACATCTATGCTCCAAATGCAAGGACACCCACATTTGTAAAAGAAACTCTTCTGAAGCTTGACACATACATTGAACATCACACAAGAATAGCAGGAGACTTCATCACCACACTCTCACCAATGAATAAATCATGGAAACAGAAATTAAACAGAAACAGTGAAACTAAAGAGATATTTATAGAACAGTTCATCCTTAAACAAAAAAATGTAACTTCTTGTTAGCACCTCATGGTATCTTCTCCAAAACTGACCATATAATTGGTCACAAAACAAGTTTCAACAGACACAGAAGATTGAAATAATTCCATGCATTCCATCAGATCACTACCAACTAAGGCTGGTCTTCAATAACAACAAAAGCAACAAAAAACCTAGATACACATGGAAACTGAACAACTCTCTACTCAATGATAACTTGGTCAGGGAAAAAAAAGAAAATAAAGACTTTTTAGAATTTAAGAAAATGAAGGGTCAACATACCTAAACTGATGGGGCACAATGAAAGCAGTGCTAACAGGAAAACTCATAGCTCTAAGTGCCTCCATAAAGAAATTGGACAGAGCATACATTAGCAACTTAACAACATATCTGAAAGCTCTAGAAAACAAAAGAAGCAAATACACCCAAGAGGAATAGAAGGCAAGAAATAACCAAACTCAGGGAAAAATCAACCAAATAGAAACAAAGAGAATTATACGAAGAATCAACAAAACCAGGAGCTGGTTCTTTGAGAAAAAGATAGACAAACTCCTAGCAAGACTAACCAGAGGGCACAGAGACAGTATCCAAATTAACAAAATCAGAAATGAAAAGGGAAACATACCAACAGACACTGAGGAAATTTTAAAAAATTATCTGATCCAACTACTGAAGCCTATACTCAAAAAACTGGAAAACCTAAATGAAATAGAGGACTTTCTAGACAGATACCATGTAGCAAAATTAAACCAGTATCAGATAAAACATCTAAACTGTTCCATAACCCCTAAAAAAAATAGACACAGTCATTAAAAAGTCTCCAAACACCAAAAAGCCCAGGACCAGATTGTTTTAGTGCAGAATTCTATTGGATCTTCAAAGAAGACTTAATACCAATACTATTCAAACTATTCTACAGAATAGAATCAGAAGGAACACTACCTAATTCATTCTATGAAGCCACAGTTACACTGATACCTAAACCATGCGAAGACCCAACAAAGAAAGAGAACTTCAGACCAATTTTCCTTATGAATATTGATGCAAACATACCCAATAAAATTCTCACAAAACAAATCCAAGAACACATCAAAACAATCACTCACCAGGAACAAGTGGGTTTCATCCAGGGATTCAGGAATTGTTCAATATAAGGAAATCCATCAAGGTAGCCCACTACATAAACAAACTCAAAGGGAAAAAAAAAGCATATGATCATCTCATTAGATGCTGAAAAGGTCATCTCTTCATGTTAAAAGAATTAGAGAGATCAGGAATTCAAGTCCCATACCGAAACATAATAAAAAGCAATATACAGCAAACCAATAGCCAACATCAAACTAAATGGAGAGAAACGTTAAGCAATCCCAGTAAAATTAAGGACTAGACAAGGCTCTACACTCTCTCCCTATCTGTTAAATGTAGTACTTGAATTTCTAGCCAGAGCAATTAACCAACAAAGGGGTGTCGAAGGAATACAAATTGGAAAGGAAGGAGTCAAGATAGCACTATTTGTGGATGATATGATAGCATAATTAAGTGACTTCAAAAATTTCACTAGAGAATTCGTAGAGCTGGTAAACTACTTCAGCAAAGTGGTTGGATATAAAATTAACTCAAATAAGTCAACAGACGTCATTATACAAAAGATAAATGGGCTAAGATAGAAATTAGAAAAACAACACCCTTCACAATAGTCAGAAATAATATAAAATATCTTAGTGTGACTCTAACCAAGCAAGTAAAAGATGTGTTTGACAAGTCTCTGAAGAAAAAAATCAAAGAAGATCTCAGAAGATGGAAAGACCTCCCATGCTTATGGATTGGCAGGATTCATATAGTAAAAGTGGCCATCTTACCAAAAGCAATCTACAGATTCAATGTAATTGAATTCCCATCAAAATTCCAACTCAATTCTTCACAGAGATAGAAAAAACAATTCTCAAATTCACCTGGAATAACAAAAAACCCAGGATAGTGAAAACTATTCTTAACAATAAAAAAACTTTGGGGAATTCCCATCCCTGACCTCAAGCTCTACTACAGAAAAATAGAGACAAAAACTCCATGGTATTGGTACACAGGAAGACAGGTAGATCCATGGAATAGAATTGAAGACGCTGAAATAAACGCACACACCTCTGTTCACCTGATATTTGACAAAGAATCCAAAACCATTCAGTGGAAAAAAACCCTAGCATATTCAATAAATGGTGCTGGTTCAAGTGGCGGCCAGCACATAGAAGAGTGCAAATGGATTCATTCTTATCTCCTTGTACAAATCTCAAGTCTAAGTGTATCAAAGACCTCCACATAAAACCTGATACACTGGGTCTAGCAGAAGAAAAAGTGAGAAAGAGCTTCAAAATCATTGGCACAGGGAAAAAATTTCTGAACAGAACACCAATGGCTCATGCTCTAAGATCAACTATTGACAAAAGATATCTCATAAAATTGAAAAGCTTCTGTAAGGCAAAGGACACTGTCAACAGGACAAAATGGCAACCAACAGACTGAGAAAAGAGCTTTACAAATTCTACATTATATAGAGGGCTAATATCGAACATATACAAAGAACAAGTTAGACTCCAGAGAACCAAATAACCCTATTAAAAAGTGGTGTACGGAACTAAACAAAAATTTCTCAACTGAGGAATACTGTATGTCTGAGAGCCACTAAAAGAAATGTTCAACATCTTTAGTCATCAGGGAAATACAAATCAAAATGACCCTGAGATGCTACCTCACTCCAGTCAGAATGGCTAAGGTCAAAAACTCAGGTGAAAGCAGACGCTGGTGAAGATATGGAGAAAGAGGAACACTCTTCCATTTTTTGGTGGGATTGCAAGCTGGTACAACCATTCTGGAAAACAGTCTGGTGGTTCCTCATAAAATTGGAAGTAGTTTTACATGAGGACCCAGGTATACCACTCCTGGGCATATACCAAAAAGATGCTCCAACATTTAACAAGAACACATGCTCCACTATGTTCATAGCAGCCTTATTTATAACAACCAGAAACTGGAAACATCCCAGATGCCCTTCAAAATAGTAATGGATACAGAAAATGTGGTACAAAAAATACACTGGAGTACTACTCAGTTATTAAAATCTTCATGAAATTCTCAGGCAAATGGATGGAATTAAAAAATATAATCCTGAGTGAGGTAACTCAGTCACAAATAACTCACTGGTAAATGAATAATATTAGGAAAAAGTTTGAAATATTCACAATTCAATTCACAAATTATATGAAGCTCAAGAAGAAGGATGACCAAAGAGTGGATGCTTCAATCCTACTTAGGAGGAACAAAATAATCATAGGAGATTGAGGGAGGCAGGAACCTGGGAGAGAGTGAAGAGGGAGGTGGGAAAAGGGGTCTGGATCAGGTATGGGAGGAAATGGGGGAGAAGTACAGAGGGTAAGGAAGTTGAATGGAGGTATGTTGCAGTCAGGAATGGGGAACTGGGTGTAGCCACTAGAAAGTCCTAGATGTAAAGGAAGCAAGAAGTTCCCAGGATCCAATGCAGATGAGCTTAGCTGAAAACACCCAACAAATTGAAGAGAGAACCTGTAGAGACACTACTTAGTGGATAGCATGGCCCCTGGTTGAGAACCACTCACCCATCAGAAAAAATTTAACCCAGAATGATTCCTGTCTCAAGAAAATACAGGAAATACAATATGTGGTTTGTGTTTAAAAATCATCTGTATCAAACATTTTACACTGTGAATATAAAAAATTGTGTCCTGGAAAACTCACTGTATTTAAATTAACAGTGGACTACACATGGCAAAAGTTAAAGCATCAATAAATGACTTCTTTGCAAGACCCCATTTTTTGTTTCTTTTTCTTTTTGTTTGATTTTGTATTTTTTAAAGGTTTTTGTTGTTTGTTTTGTTTTTGAGACAGGTTCTCTTGATGTAGCCCTGGCTGTCCAGGTCCTGAGAATGTGCTCTGTATGCCATGCTGCCTTGAACTCAAGAAATCTGTCTGCTTCTTCCTCCCACGTGCTGAGATTTAAGACATTTGCTGCCAACACCTGCAGTAAAGCCACATTTTTCTTAAATGACTTTTGAATAATCTTTTTTTTGAATAATTTTGAATAATTTTTTGAATAATTGAAGGACAATTACACTGAATCACTGAATTATACAAAAAGAATTGGACATATTCCTTAAATGTCTCTTAAAATATTTTTATTTACTCATTTAATTTATTTATCAACTGACAAAGAGTGTTTCCATGTAACTCTGGCTAGAATGGAACTCACTATATAGTTCACATTGATTTCACACTTGCAATCCTCCTGCCTCATCTTTTCTTTTGTTTCTTTGCTCTTTCTTTCTTTCTTTCTTTCTTTCTTTCTTTCTTTCTTTCTTTCTTTCTTTCTTTCTTTCCTTCTTTCTTTCTTTCTTTCTTTCTTTCTTTCTTTCTTCCTTTCTTTTTCTTTTTTGGAAGTATTGGTTTTATTAGATATTTTATTTTGTTTCATTTCAATTGTTTTCCCCCTTTCGATGTCTCCGTTTCAGAAATTCCCTATCCCATCTTTCCCCTCCCCCCACTCCACCCTCCACCTCTATGAGGGTACCAACCACCCACCCACTCCTGTCTTCCTTCCCTGGCATTCCCCTACACTGGGGCATCGAACATCCTCGGGCACAAGGGCTGCTCCTCCCGCTGAATTCCAACAAGGCCATCCTCTGCCTTATATGCAGCTGGAGTCATGGGTCTCATCATGTATACTCTTTGGTTAGTGGTCCAGGCCCAGGGAGCTTCTGGGGATCTGGCCTGTTGACAATGTTGCTTCCCCCATGGGGCTACAAACCCCCTTGGTTCCTTCAGTCCCTTCTCCAACTCCTCCATTGGGGACTCCATGCTCAATACAGTGGTTGGCTGCTAGCATCTGCCTCTGTATTTGTTAGGCTCTGGCAGAGTCTCTCAGGACGCTGCCATATCAGGCTCCTGTCAGCAAGCACTTCCCAGTGTTCACAATAGTTTTGGGGCTAATATCCAATTATCAGTGAGTGCATACCATGTATGTTCTTTTGTGATTGGGTTATCTCACTCAGGATGATATTTTCTAGTTCCATCCATTCACCTAAGAATTTCTCCAATTCATTGTTTTTAATAACTGAGTAATACTCCATTGTGTAAATGTACCACATTTTCTGTATCCATTCCTCTGTTGAAGGACATCTGGGTTCTTTCCAGCTTCTGGCTATTATAAATAAGGCTGCTATGAACATAGTGGAACATGTTTCTATATTATATGTTGGAGCATCTTCTGGGTATGACCAGGAGTAGTATAGCTGGGTCCTCAGGTAATACTATGTCCAAGTTTCTGAGGAACCAACAGTGTCTGACTATTATAAATATTACTGCTATGAACATAGAGTAATATGTGCCCTTATGACATGCTGGAGCATGTTCTGGGTATATGCACACGAGTGGGTATAGCTAGGTGCCCAGGAGTGGGTATAACTGGGTCCTCAGGTAGTACTATGTCCAGTTTTCTGAGAAACTGCTAAACTGACTTCTACAGTGGTTGTACCAGCTTGCAATCATACCAGCAATGGAGGGGTGTTCTTCTTTCTCTACATCCTTGCCAGCATCTGCTGTCACCTGAGTTTTTGATCTTAGCCATTCTGATTGGTGTGAGATGGAATCTCAGGGTTGTTTTGATTTGTATTTCCCTGATGACTAAGAATGTTAAACATTTCTTTAGGTGCTTCTCAGACATTTGAGTTTTCTCAGTTGATAATTCTCTGTTTAGCTCTGTTCCCCATTTTTAATAGGGAATAACAAAAAACCCAGGATAGTGAAAACTATTCTCAACAACAAAAGAATTTCTGGGGGAATCACCATACCTGACTTCAAGCTGTAATATAGAGCAATAGTGATAAAAACTGCATGGCATTGGTCAGAGACAGGCAGGTAGATGAATGGAATAGAATTGACGACCCAGAAATGAATCCACACAATTATTGTCACTTGATCTTTGACAGAAAAGCTAAAACTATGCAGTAGAAACAAGACAGCATTTTCAACACATGGTGCTGCCTCCTTTTTTCAAATGATATAATTACAGATATCTGTAGTTGATGCTTTTACTTTATCATCTAGGTACAAGAAAATCACAGTGGTATGTAAATTTCACTCTGTCCAAACATCACACAAATAAAAATATGGAGCTTAAATAACAACAAATTATTTGCTGGTTTCTAATATTTGTATTCTGTTAGAATAAAGATGTTTAGTGTTGTCTTCAATACTTGGTCTAGAAGCTTTAAAATCTAGAAGATTACATGAACTCTTGTATAAATTATTACATTTGAGAAGAAACTCACACCCATAATTGATTTCTTCCTGTTTGACAGTCAGCAGTAATCATGTGCAGCCATAAGCTGGCACTTGATAGAAGGAAAGGCAGAGCAAAGATGCCACTAAAAGCTAAGACTGGGCTTGTATAGATGTCTGAAGCCTGTTTTTCATTGTGTAAAAACATTTACTATGTAACTGACCTTTGTCACCACTATGGCAGTTCTTATAAATAGGTGATGGTTCCTATTCTCTGTGTTCTCGTCTAAAATACAGCACAAAAACAATAAATAAATCAAGAAAATGTTAAAAGTTAAAGAGAAGACAACAATAGGAGGCGAGTTCTGTAAGTATTAAAAAGGCAAGTTTCTGAAATGACAACTGGACCAACTGTGTTTTGAGAGGAAGCTACAAAACCTCTTTACAATTTAGGCTACAGTTTTGAAAACTTGATGATCAATAGTATTTCGGCATATACATTGTTTTTGAGGAATCAAAGTGTTAGTGCCAAATTTACATAAAATAACCAACTGAGTTGTAGACATTGTTCTCAACACAAAGGGAACAGCATCACAGTGTACTATTTCTGGTCCCTGGCACTCCTGGAGGAGGCAGTGACAGGCCACCATAAAACTGAGTCTTCTTGTATTGATGGGAGGAGAGCACTGGGCTGGCCAGGAGTTCTTTTGAGCCGACATCATTTGGGTTCTCTAATTTAATAGGGTGCAAATAGATCCTAAAATTAAAAACCCAGTTCTCTGTTTGGGAACCAGTCAATAAACTTCACAAAACACGAGCTCTGTGCTATGTTTCCAGTGTCAGCTGCTCCTGTGGCCAACTTTCATTTGCTATGAAAGGATGCTATTGATGTTCACCAACTTAAAACACAGTAGGCTGACTATCCAGGAACCCCACTTTATTTTCAGTTATGGCTTCTTCTATTTCCATATTTAAACACAAAAAGGCTCTCTTACCTCTGGGTTTTCTGCTGAACTGGGTGTTCAGTCAGTACTGTGTATCTATATACAGTTTCAGCCCAAAGAAAGCCCAGCCCCTTACATGTTCATGTACAGAGCAGCTTGCCCTCTTCTCACCTTCCCATCCCCCAACTCTGAACACCTCAATTATGTCATTATGTCATCTCTAAAATAAGACCTTGCTCAAGTGAGGTACGCTTGAGAATGAAACAGCATAAATTGTTGAGTAATGTGACTGCCTTCATATGGTGTTGTTCAAAGAACATAGAATACCAGGAGGCAAATATGAACAACAAAATCATACACACACACACTCACACACATACACACACACACACACTCACACACTCACACATACCCACACACAAACACAGAGGGAGAGAAGGGAGTCAGGGTGGGCATACTCACACATATACACACATAGAGAGAAAGAGAAGGTAAGGTGGGCATATATACAGATACACAAATAAAGAGACAGAGAGAGGGTAAGGGCAGGCACACACACACATACACAGAGAGAGAGAGAAAGAGAGAGAAGACAGAAGAGAAACAGAGAGGGGGAATCACCTCATTAATTGGCATAAATTACCTAAAACATTACTTTTATAATTAAGGTTAACAATACAAAATTTGAAAAACACATTTTTTATCACAAACCATGTCTTAGAAGCTTAAAGTAGACATTTTAGACTAGGAGACTAGTAGACTTTAGACTATTGGAGTTTTCAGAATTTTATTTTAATTATTAAAATTCTAAAAATATGAGGTAAGCAGTTAGGAATACAGATCATGGAAATTCAGGCAAATACATTTCAACGATAACTTAGCATCATACCAGGCTCGGAATTACAACACTGATCCCAGGTTCTCTTTAACAAGAAAGAAAAATAAGTACAGCCCAGCCTCCAAAATTAAAAATAGAAGTTCTTTGCAAGGGCCAACAAAAAGATAGGCACACACACAAATTTGTCTATAAGGAAAGACTATAGAGCTCAATGACAGCACAAAAACACAAAGATCATGCTTTTAAAAAGGACAAAGACCCAAGGGAATGTCCATTTATCTTTCTTAAATGTAGTGCCAGTTACATCTGTGTTCTCTGCAAGAAAAGGTCACTGACTGCTTCAGGGTAATAAGCTGAAGAAATACATTCAATGTAGCATTCAATGTCTTTCATTGTATAACATAATTCACTTTCTATTACTATTTCCTACTCTTCTTGATGGCTTTCATGACATCAAAAAAAAAAAAAAAAGAAAGAAAAAAAGAAAAAAAACAAAGCAAAATCTTCTTTATTCTTTCATGTTAGAAAATTTATTTTTCTTTTTGGCTGTTTCATTTTTCTCATTTGTGTTTAATATCTGTTCCTTTTTGGCCTCAGGTAATAGTTTTGTATGAGCACGTTAGCATATGACCTGAAGTCATGGACCTCTTGTGCTTTTATTTTTTGTATACTTAGAGGGGGCACCCAATCTAGTTTTTATGCATAACAAAACACAAAGATACTAAGATGGCAAAGAACATTACCAAGCTCACAACACAGATCATGAAGGCAGAGTAGCCCTGAATTGTCTATCTTACTATTCTAAGTGTTTCACCAAGATTGTTTTATACACCTGATCATTTTATCTCTTATTGGATATTTGGTAAAAAATAAAGTATAAGACTCTAATAATTCTATAAGTAGATTCCTTATGGATCATTCAGTTCAATGTATTAGTGCATGTAAATGTGTGCTTATGTCACATTTTCTATTCTCTGAATGTGATATCATGAATAATTTTTATATTTGATGAATACAAGGGAGACTTACCTTGTTTTTAGATTCTTCTGTAATTTTGATTTTTATACCATAGCCCATCACTATCTCTTCATTTGAATAAAATGAAACATTTAAAATTATTTTTGCCTTTTTCCATAGTATGCAATAAGTAGTTAATAGAAACATCAAATATAACTTGAAGATTAAAGCAATTTATTTTTAAAATGGTATTTGATCTGTGTATTTCCAGAATCCTTGTGTTCTTTTCTTTAGGGTTTGCAGAATCTTTCATGGTAAGTCAACAACATTGAGAGAATTAGTCTTTTTACCATAGTACATAAAGAAAAAATTCTCATGTGATATGGAATTAACTCTGGTCAAAGTGGCAAAATGTTAAAATTCGGACATGGACAAGGATATTGCTCATTTCCCACTGAACAGTGCTGATGTGGGGTATCACTGGCTCTTGTTTTGTTTAAGATGGGGAGAATTCTGAGCTATGGAGATGTTGGTGAATCTATAGTTAACAGAATCCTGACTGTCCCTCTGGGCTAAATCAGGAGCATGAGAGCAAAAAAAAAAAAAAAAAAAGTTAGGGATGTGAGGAATATTAAATAAATCTTAGAGAGGGAAGAAGAGGGGAAGAATGACATCATAGATGTGGGCTTGATTGTCAAAGCTCTGACTCTACCCAACTCTTCTACTATCAAATCCTGAATTAATGATGTACTCAAAAAGCAGAGCAATTTAATGAGTAAAGTACACCATGAAGGCTTGGAGAAGAATGAGTGGATCATGTTTGGAGACGGGTAAATTGAAAATAACTTAAATCAGGGAGCTCCACCTCCTCACATGTGGTTGAATGCAGTGCCAGACCACACCCATCCAAGAACATCCAGTTTTGTTTTGTTTTGTTTTGTTTTGTTTTTTAGGATAGGATATTTTGATTCATTACCCTAACAATGTTTTTCTTGATATGAAAATATTTATTTCTAGAAATCTGACCAAGACAAGAAGGCATATTTACAGATGCAATGGGTTTGCTTTATGAAACAAACATAAATTAGCCAATTGCTAAATAGACATTTTTCATTGTATACAGAAATAGAACTAGGAATGGTAGTATATGCCTGTAACTTTTGCATTTGATATGGTAAGGCAGGTAAATCATAATTTTGAGGCCAAGCTAGATTACATAGTGAGTTCCAGACTTGTCAGAGTTACATAATGAGTAACTATCTCAAGAAAAATAGGAATGGGGTAGGGATATCTATGATTAAAGAAAATTCTTTTAATAGATTTTTATTCACTACATGTTGCGTGGAATCTTTTAAAATATGATTTCCATATGTTAGATGCAGTAAACACTAAAAGTTATCACAATGAAAAATTGCTTCTATTGAATCAATTGAACAGTTACAAGACTGTTTAGGGGCTGGAGATGGTACAGCGATTAAGAGCACCTATTGCTCTAAAGGGCCTGGGTTTGATAGCTTATAACTGCCTGCTACTCCAGTTCCAGGGAATCTGCCACTCTGCAGCACCTCACACAAATAATGCACAAACAGAAATGAAAGCAAATACACATACACATAAATAAAAATAAAATAACTAATTTTTTAAAAAGAAGCTGTATTTTCAACTAGAAAAAAAAGTTCGTTTGAGGAGTTTTAGGAAAAAACATATTGAATTGTGATTCTCTGAAAAAGCTTGAAAGTGCTGGAAGAAGTGAGTTAGGCTTTAAGCAGAAGCAAGAGGGTAGCAGGCTTGATTATTGCTGGTATAACACCTTTAATTTTATTAATTGCTAGCATCACAGCTTCTACAATAGCACTGGCACAAGGAGTTAAGACAACTCTTTTTGTTAGTCATCTAGCAAAAAATGTTACTAATGTATTCAGCATACAAAAGGATTTATGTGGGTATCTGGAACAATGAATGATTCTCTATAACCCATTCAAATTATCTGAAGGAGGTTCAGGGTTCAAGATTTAGGGGCCATCCCAAGTGTCATGACAAATATCATTGGAGTAGTGTTACTTCTAAAATTTACAATGATTGTCATTATAATTAGAAAAACGTTTAAAGACACCTGTTGGATGTTTGTCATAATCCTAACACCTTTCTGGGTGTGTTAACATGGCATAGTGAGATTATGAATTTAAAGAATGCTGCTCTGTTGAGTTTTGATCCTGCAGATAATCCTGATGAAATTGTCCATGGCCTGAAATCAGTATTTCAATTTTGAACAAACAAACCTTAGGAATGGCATATATAGCTTGATCGTGCTAGCCCTTCTTGTCCTGGGAATATGTTTATTTCTGCCCATCATGTTAAAGCTTGTGTCTAACTACATCAACAGGCTGGCAGCCAAAGTATATGACTTGAGACTGATAATGGACCCCCAGACAGAGTTATTAATTTAACAGGCTGGCAAGGCAAGGATGGGTAAGATTCTGCACAGAGCCTTACCAACCTAAGCAAAAGTGCATTGCTTATTATAACACATATTCCATGATGGGAAAGGAAGGCATTCTTGTCAGAACGACCTAAGATAGGCTCAGTCTTGTTAACAAAATAAAAAGGGGGAGAGGTGAAGAGCCTTTGAGGCTGCTTGGCAAGAATTTGATATGGGCCAAGGACAAGAAAAGGGGCTGCTTGCCAGGAATATGACATTGGCCAAGGACAAGGAAGTAAGCTTCAAGCAGGAATCTGACATTAGGCTAGAACAAAGAAGTAATTTCAGGTAGGAGTCTAAATCGTAGGCTACAACAAACAAGTAATCTCAGGTAGAAATCTAAATATTAGGCCAGAACAAAGAAGTAATTTCAGACAGGATTCTAAATTTTAGGCTAGAATAAGGAAGTAGGCCTCAGACATGAAAATGACCTTGGGCTAGGACAGGGAGGTAGGCTCAGATACTTTGGTCATCCTGATAAGCCTTTAGAAACAGTGATCATAAGAATGTTCACGTAATTGTGTTTAATGCCTTTTTTTTTTTTTGATTATTTGTGTTTATTGTATTGCTAGTTCCTCAACCTAGAACTGACCTTAATACATGCATGTAATCAAAATGGTATAAAAGCATAAAGGAAGAGGGGGTATAGACTATGAGGTTCTAGGGAGGGGAAATGGGGAAAGTGAATGACACCTCTATTGTAAATAAATAAAATATCCAATAAAAAATTTAAAAAACAAAAAAACTGAATATAAAAAACAATGTTGCCTTAATTTCAGTTTAAGCAAAATATTTTTATCTTGACTTCTATGTTTTCCTCTTTAAATTCTGAATTCTAATATTAACAATAGCAGGAACTAATTTGAGAACTCAAAACAGAGACTATTTAATTGTACATTTCATACAGAACATGTTTTTGTTTGTTTTGTTTTATTTTTTATGATGGAATGTATTTTCATCTATCTTAAAGAAAGCAAAATGTGTGTGGCAATCCAAATCTAGTATGTCGGAATCTGACACTGGATGTCTCTTTATTTCTGAGTGTATATAACTTCATTATTTTACTCTTATTCTTCTAATTCAAATTCATGTTTTTCATCTGATTCATAAAACCTCTCTGCACACAAAGGATTTAGCTAGAACCGACAGGTCCATAGTCTTGTGATGTTAAAAGAATAAGTATTGATGATAAAAGAACATGTTGTAATTTAGTTTTGATTTCTGGGTGTCCACTAAAGTTTCAAGTGTTGGAAACTTGTCCTAGCATGATGATGTGAGGACAGCAAAGACATTTTAAGAAGTTGGTCTCCTGAGAGGTGGATAAATCACTTGTAATCCTGTTTATGAATGAGATTAAAGGAGTTTTTAGAGAATTCCCTTTTCATTCTCACACAAGTGATTTGTTATGAAGGAGCAAGCCTCTCTGGCTCCATGTATAGACATGAGACTGATGTCACATTCATTCCAGTCATTGTGGTGTCATCTAGAATATCCCAAAAACTATCACTAGAACTGAGAAAATGAGGAGCACCATGATATTCAACCTCCAAAACAGTGATCTAAATCAACCTTTTTTCTTTGTAACCTAGCCTTGGGTATTTCATCATTTCAATGAAATATCAAGTCCTTCTCAATTTATCTCTGTGTTATACATTTCAAAATGGCTCTGGTTGGCAGTGTTTATGTGTCTAGTTCTTTCACTGACTTTTAAATACTGCTGAACACATGTTGGTAAAGTTTAGGATAACCATAAGAAGGTCAGTTTGTATGAGAGAAAATTCGGGTCTACAAAGAGTAGTGTTGAGCAGAAAGGGGCTAGTAGCCCACTCTTATCAGCCTATTCAGGGGCAACATTCTGATGGATTTGCTATTTCCTTGTAATCCTTACTGTCCTTCCTGACTAATGCTACTCAGTGCCTGTCTTTCGTTGAGTTCCTACTCATTGACTAGCAATACCAAACATGAAGGAAACAAAGATGAAATTATATGACTCTCCAAAGCTCATTGTGAGCTGCAGAAGCAGTGAAACAATATGAGCTTTCCATACTAGAGATGAGCATAGGTTACTGAGGCATACCAGCCATGCAGTGCGATCTGGGCAAATATGATCTACTAAGCATGCCTCTCAATAAAGCCAGTGTGATAACTGTTGAAAGATAAATATAAGGTAGCCACACAAAGATCTTAAGGAAGGATGTTCCTAGATAGTTTTATATAACAAACTATGTTACATTTTCCATCTTCAATTTGAATATAAGTTTCTTGTTGATGGTCACTTATTGTCTGTCCAATTAGGTGACACTAAATTTGTTTCTAAAGTATCTATTTTTTATTATTGGACATTTGATATGCTTTTTTCCCTCAGTAAAATGTCCTAACCACCCATAGTGATGGAATCACTTATGAAACTGAATATCTGTTTTCCAGGAAATATTTACAGATTTCTTTTTTCACCACCCACAATCTTTATACTTTATTGAAAATAATTTTTTCTCATATAACCTGATTTTGGTTTTCCTTCTCTTTTCTTCTCACAGCTCTTCCTTATTTCCCCTCACATCCAGATCCACCCTCAATCCAATAAAAAAAATGGGGTATAGAACTAAACAGAGAATTCACAATAGAGGAATCTCAAATGACTGAGAAACACCTAAGGAAATGTTCAAAGTCCTTAGTGATCAGAGAAATGCAAATCAAAATAACCATGAGATTCCATTTTATATCAATCAGAATGACTAAGATCAAAACCTCGGGCAACAGCACATGTTGGTGAGGATGTGGAGAAAGAGGAATACTCCTCTATTGCTGGTAAGTTGCAAACTGATACAACCACTCTGGAAATCAATCTGGAGGTTCCTCAGAAAACTGGAAATAGATCTACATTCAGACCCAGCAATACCACTCTTAGGAATATAACCAAAAGATGTCCGACCATGTCAGAGAGGCATATGTTCTACTATGTTCATAACAGCCTTGTTTGTGATAGCCAGAAACTGGAAACAGCCCAGATGTCCAACCACAGAAGAATGGATAAAGAAAATGTAGTTCATGTACACAATAGAATACTACTCAGCTATTAAGAATGAGGACATCCTGAGTTTTGCAGGCAAATGGATGGGACTAGAAAATATCCTGAATGAGGTAACTCAGACCCAAAAGGACATGCATGGTATGTACTCACTAATAAGTGGGTTTTAGCCAAGAGGGAAAAAAAAGTACAGAATACCCAAGATACAGTCCACAGAACTCAAAAAGGTCAACAAGCTGAAGGGCAAAAGTGAGGATGCCTCAGTCCCACTTGGGAGGGAAAAGAAAGAAATCACAAGTGGGGAGGAAGGGAGGGACCTGGGAGGGAAAGTGAACAGGGGTAGAGGGAGAGGGGAACCTGATCTGGTACTGGGTGAAGGAAAAGGACTAAAGCCTTGAGGGCCAGCAGAAAGAATGGAAACAGGCAACCTCAGGATGTAGGAGGTTGGGGGGACCCTCCAGAATGTATCAGAGACCTGGGAGGTGAGAGACTCTCAAGACTCAAAGGAACCTTAGATGAAATGCCTGACAGTAGGAAGAGGGAACTTATAGAACCCACCTCCAGCAGGAAGCCAGGGCTTCCAGTGAGGGAAGGGGTTGCCATCTCACAGTCAAAATTCTGACCCATAGTTGTTTCTGTCTGAGGGAACTGCTGGGATGGAAATGGATGGGAGCCTGAGGAAGGTAAGGTTCAGTGACAGGCCCAAAGTGGAATCCAGCTGGGGGGGGGGGGGTGAGGTCCCAAGTCTCGACACTGTTGCTGAGGTTGTGGCACGTTTGCAGAAAGGGACCTATCATGACTGCCCTCCAAAAGACCCAACAAGCTGCTGAAAGAGTCAGATGCAGATATTTGCACTCAACTAATGAACTGAAGCTGCTGACCCTTGTAGTTAAATTATGGAAAAGCTGGAAGAAGCTGAGGAGGAGGGTAACCCTGTAGGAGGACCAGCAGTCTCAATTAACCTGGACCCCAGAGATCTCTCAAACACTAGACCACCAAGCAGGCAACATACACCAGCTGATATGAGGCTCCCAACACATATAAAGCAGAGGACTTCCAGATCTGGACTCAGTCAGAGATGATGCAAATAAACCTCAAGAGACTGGAGGTCCCAGGGAGTTTAGAGGTCCAGTGGGGTGGGGGTGGGGGATGGGGGATGGGGACAGTCTCGTGGAGATGAGGGCGGCAAGGAGGTATGGAATGTGGAACAGTTGAAGGGTGGACTGGGAGGGAAATAAAATTTAGATTGTAAAAAATGATTAAATAAAGTTTTAAAAAAGAAGAAAAAAATAAAGAGGATTCTAAGACTGATATAATATAACACAATATAATAATGCAGTATAATAGAAGTAATACAAATACATCAGAATAGGCTAAAACAGATAAACAAGGAAAAGAACACACGAAACCACAAAACGGCACAAGAAACAGAGAAGAGAAGACCTACTTATTCCTACACTCATAAAAACACTAAACTGGAAGCTATAATATATACACATAGGATCTTTAGGGTAAAAAAAGAAAAGAGTATAAATGAAATAAAAATAAAAGTAACAACATAATAAGAAAAACAAACAATAAATCATTCCTGTCATGCTCTTATAAAGCAAGAAACTTCCAATGATGCTATTGAGTTCATTCTCTGTTGGCCACCTACTATTGGTTATGCACTCTGCCCTAAAAGGCAGTTTGTTTCCCCAGTGAGACATCATTGAAGAAAACTAAATTTTCATTTGCAAGTGCTTATTAATCCACCCATAAATTTTAAATGCTATTC
Organism: Arvicanthis niloticus; assembly: GCF_011762505.2. Lineage (NCBI taxonomy): Eukaryota > Metazoa > Chordata > Mammalia > Rodentia > Muridae > Arvicanthis > Arvicanthis niloticus. The sequence continues at coordinate 28,782,818 of NC_133433.1, read as the reverse complement.
TAACAGCACTGTTTTAGTACACTAATGACATACAACCATTCATGCATGACACCCCAGACCTATGTCTCCTTTATACCTTTTCATTGAAAAGTACAGTATAAAGTTTGCCAAGTGCTTTTGTCAAACTTTTGTTCAAAAAAAAAGTATATTTATGTAGGAAAATAACATTATGTAACTATTCCATGCCAGTAAAAATACCACCTTGTCCAAAAAACACTGGTGAGTGGCTTGATTTGCCTACAACACCTAATTTAAATTTCACCTCCCTTCCACAATGACATATTCATAACAATTGATTGGTTGCTCATTTTTCATACTCCTCCAAAATGACTGATCTCTGCTCTGATTTATGTGTGATACTGTTTTTGAGTGTATGAAGAGTCATTATTTAGCTCTGTCTTTATTAACCTTATATACTAATAATTTCTTGAAATATATGCACACTGCCCAGAACATTTATTCTTATTTATATGTAAAGAATATTTTAAAATTTAAATTTATCAGTTGGCTGAATTTTGTAAGTGGTTGGGGAATAGAATTTTTTTTTCTTTGAGTATGAAGTAATTCTCAGTTGTGGCGTTTTTTGACAGAAGGAGTGAGGCTCAGTGATAGACGCCTTCTGGAGACTGTCTGGCAGTACCAGCATTTTTCAGGCCTGCTATTTTCTTCACTTCTAGTCCTGTGAATTTTGTTTTAGGTGTTTATTTTTTTGTATACTGAAATATAAAAACCAGTATAACCATTGGCTCTCAGAAAGCAGAGTAGACACATCTTTAAGATCCCATTTAGTTTGTTTCTTTGAAGTTACTTAAGGAAATGTTAATTGAGGTTTTTCTTTTAAATTTCGATGTTTCCATTCTTAGGGACAACCAGCATAGGAGTTTGTATTTAACTAGATATATTCTCCTGCTTGATATGAGCAAAGGGAAGCTGAAAGGACAAAGGAATACAAAACAAAACAATATAAACAAAAGGCCTGTGTTGCTTATTGCAAGTAACCAATTATTGATACTCAAATTGACCCGGCTGCATTCCTCTCCATCCCAGTGTTCTAAGTTCCTGAATGAAAGACACACACACACACACACACACACACACACACACACACACACACACTCTCTCTCTCTCTCTCTCACACACACACTATATTTTAATATACCTTAAACAGCTTAATGGCTGGGCCACTTTCAAGTTCCTCATGGCTAAAACACTCCTCTCCAATACTCTTGAGTTATTACTTACTAAAATCTATATTCTATCTTTGTTACCCTAGACCCAGTCAGGGACCCCCTGGGGCCCAGTCTTCCTTGGCTTTTACATGTTAGCTGTCTCTCTGCCGTGCATTTCTCAGGCATGGCAGCTACTCCTCTCCTAGCATGACAGCTGTCTTCTTTTTTCCCTTTCTCCATCCCTTGCCTAGGAATCCTAAAAGTCTCCCCTCTGTCTCCCTGCCCAGCCACTGGGACTTGCAGATTCTCAAGCAATTTTGAGGACCCAATTAACATAATTAGCATTAGAGCAAATCCACAACACTTCCTGACTCTGGAGCCACAGACAGCTCAATCAGAAGGCAAGCATCAAGGTCATGAGCAACACAAGATTAAGGCAGACAGTGCTGAGGTTCTGGGACTCTAATACAAGGACAGGATTCTAGTTCTAGACTGCTGCAGGGCATATTTGAATTGGAAGAGAATTGCTAAGAACTTCACGGCAGTGGAGAAACTGTTTCACGAATTATGTGGAGTTAGGTTTCCTTGGATTGATGAATGCTTCCAATACACATGACACAATTTTCAGAATATGAGGCCAGTGGTGGGAGCTACTTGCCTATGTCAGGGACTGCTCTGGGGATAGGCAGTCTTAGGATCACAATTTATTTTCACAGTGCTTCCTTCAGTTTAACCTCTAGGAAAGACTGCTGTCATTCAGAGGGAAGAAGAGAATCTCTGGGGACCACTAGCAAAAGGAAGATATGAAATATCCAAAAACCCTTCAGATGAGGTTTCAGGAACATACCATGGAGAATGGACACCATCACAGTGAACAAAACCCTTGTGAGCCACCACCTAGCTTTCCACTCATCATATAATACTGGCTTAGAAGGGGGGTCGGGTGGAACCTTGTGTCTTGATATCTTCCTACAAAACTTGTGATGATAATATGCTTGTCTGCTGACATTTGCCACTATCCCATGAATTTTAAAAAGTAATCTTGAGTGCCTTACATCTTTTGAGTTTTGATTAGCTGCTGTCGTTGTAGGGCTCGTGGTTTAGTATTATGGGATAGTAGCACTAATACTACTAGATTGGGGATGTTATGGGTGGAGAAGACACGTGTGTCTTGGGTAAAACGATGAGGGGTTAGTGTCATTCATAGCATGTGCTTTCAGTGCAGGGATGGAGTTCTATGTTTAGACCTGTTTCTGTGGATTATGAACAGTGGAAAGTGCACAAGGACTGGGAAAACATGAACTTCTTCCAAATCCAGGAGCCTTCTGAGTGGTTGGAGAAACTGACTCCAGACTGGTTCGTGTCCCAGATTGAGACTATGGGCTCAGTCTTCTCAGAAGGGGTGGCTCCCGAGCCTCCACTTGACTCTGTGACTTGGCTTCCAGCTTGGAAAGGAAAAGTGTCTGTTTGTGGAGTATGCAGGCACCAGGCGGTTAGGGGCAATTTAACTACAGTCTTTCTCACACAAACATAACAGCTCTTGGCACACACATTTATTGGATGCTATTAAAGTTAAGTTGAAACCAAGACATTTTGCTCTACACTGTATGCTTATTTCAGTACTGAATCTAGCAAGTCAAATGATGCTTTAATTTTTCTTTCCATCCATGTCTCACATTTACTTCTCTGAGAAACCCCTTGTAAATTTCAGATTGCTTCAAATCCTCTTATAGCATGGTAGAATGTTAATGACCAATACTAACCTCATGCCCTCTTATGTATTTTCATTAAAAAAAACACAAGGTCTTATCTGCTATATATAACAAAAATTTTTATCAGGGTTCACCACATAGAAAAGTTTGGCTCTAAGACTATTTTTGAGCTAGAATAACTAGATTGTCTATTTCTTTGCTAGTGTGATACTACCATGTCTTCTGAAATATGGAGGGCATATTGTTGTAGCTGACAGCTCCATGTAAACCATAGGGACTTGTTTTAATTTTAATAAAAAAACAACTTACATTTCAGATAGAGTACTTCTCTCTACTTATTTAATGGTTCTGAAGTTCTTAAGAATCATTCAGACTATTAGACTGAATCTTTCAGGAAAAGGTTATTATTGACAGTGAAGCAAAATAACTGGACATCACAGATAGATTTAAAAATGCCATTATAATAATCTACTACAGAGGTGTTATCTTTTAAAACAGAAATAAGTAGAGAATAATGTACATATGTATAAACATGCATGTGTATATGTAAAGTTTTGAACTTTTTTACATAAAATTCAAGGATAAGTAGACATAATGTTGCATATTTCACCACTGTCATTGTGTGCATTGACCATCAAAATGTTTCTGTGAGATTTACAGTGGACTAGAAAGGGAAAAGATAAAACTCAGGTCAACAGAAAACTATGAGAACTTCAACAGAATGTCAGAAAATTTGATAACTAATTTGATGTCAAACTCACTTTGATAGTTTGATCACACTTAGACCTAAAACCTGGTATACAGAAGGTACAAACACAGATGGGAATCAGGAGAAAACACTGGGCAGTGGAGCAAAACATTTTTCTGAAGACAGGAAAAAACAACAACTCATTCAATTGTCCTTTTCTTTGGACTTAATAATGGATATAGAGTTGTGATTAGTCTCCTGTTTTCTACTTTGTCCCAGTTTAATCACCATGTCATCCCAACCACTCCAATCTCCTAAAATGCTTAAAAGATGAAAATATTGCCTACAGTTAAGAAATATCAAAGTGTTTTGGACTGGAAACCGGCCCTATGACATAAATATGAGAGGACACCAGACCAATAGAACTTGGCATTGAAGCCTTTTTATGGTAGGCAGGTAATATTACTCAGGATCTCAAAGGTAGTAGCATGATCAATAATGAAGCAAATAAGGATATTTATAGAAAACAGTGAAATGAGAACATTGAAAAAGGCATCAGAACATGTCAAATTTCATAGACATGTCAAGGATGATTCTTGATGTTTTTAAAATGACCCTAGTTAGCTTGGAAAAAATGGGTTTCCTTATGCTGTTTTTATACATGTATATTACTGTACTTTGTTTATGTTTACTTCCTAATTACATTCTTTATATCTTTCACTGATCTACTACCTTTCATAATAGTCCTCCTTAGTGTTTGAATGTGTGTATAGATGGATGTACATACGTATATGTATATATTTAGATCTTGATTGCACATTAAAGACAGAATGCAATATTTTATATGATCATACTGTTTTTCCCATTACCCTTTCCTTTTCCACTGTTCTCCTCACTTTTGACTCCTACTCCATCCCATTTAACCCACCTCTATATCTTAAAAGAGAAAATATAGCTTTGTGCATATACCTTATTTCATATAAAAAGATAATTTCTAAATCCACCCAGTTCTCTGAAAATGATATAACTTACTCTATTTGTATACAAATAAAACTTTGTTGTTTATAATTAAGCATACCACATTTTAAAAATTCATTCATCTGTTGATGTACATGGAAGCTGGTTGTGTATGATGAATAGTTTTGCTAAAACATATATTCACACGTATCTCGGTCATAGGCTGCTTAGTTTCTCTTGGGCATATACACAAAGATGGTACAGCTGGGTCATATGATAGTATTTTTGGTTTTAAAGGATCTTCCAGTTATGGCTTGAATGTAAAATATCCCACCCAGGCTCATGTGTTTGAACACTTGATTTTGAATTGATGATGCTATTTAGAAAGCTTTGAAATGTTAAGAGATGGGTCCTGGCTGATAGAAGTGCTTACTGAGGCATTGGCATAGAGACATTTAGCCTATGTCTACTTTCTCACCTGAGTTATCTGCTGTCCCCATGATGTAATCAGTCCCTTGGTACTCCTGACACGACAGGTTCAAGCCACCTCTGTTGCTGTGTCTTTGCCAATGTGATATATAGTATTCCCTGGTCTATGAGCCAGCATAATTCCTTCCCCCCATAAATTGCTTCAGGTGTTTCATCATAACTATTAGTAAACAAACGAATACAGAAAACTGGACCAAGAAGTAGTGCTCTAATGATGTTTGTTTATTTGTTTGTTCATTTTATGGGCCTTTATGACTTATTTGTGATGCAGATGTGAAAGAACTTCAAATTATAAGCTAAAGAAATCATATAATGTTATAACAGAGTTTAATGGGTCATTCAAGAGTGAGTACAAAATTCCATAATGCCTATAGAGTTGTGTACAAGGAAGACTGCACATAAGAGTTCATAAGGCAAAAAGAAACGTGACTACAGACAATCTAGAGTGTATTATAGCCCAAATAAACCTTCCAGAATTTTAAAATAAGAATGAGTTCAAAAGTAATAAATTAATTTTAAAGATGCTTCCAAGAAAGCTTAGGGTTTGTCATTGTTGTTGTGCAGCTCTTAGCTAAGTTTACAACATTAAAAAAGAAAGTAAAGCATAATTATGAAAGATGTACACTTTGTCAGGGGAAGGAGTATGAGCAATGTTGAAGTTGCAAACAAGACAGCTCTGATCACAACACTCATAATTCCTAAGAGATGAGGCCAAGCAGGCAAGACCCCATCCATTAAAGGCCCTGATATCTTAAAAAGCAAATTAATTTGCAAATAGAATGCCAGAAAGAGAGCTTGAATGAACATAAATTTCCAGGCCCCTCTTCTTAGGCAGGGCTGCCTAGGACATCTGACTTCATGTTTATCCATTAAAAAAAAAATTAGAGACACTTATACCTGTGTTTCAAGAAAGCCAGGCTACATATTTATCCAGTGGTAGAACTTACAGTCATTTTTCAGAAATATAAAACACAAAATAGATGAGGTCATGGAGGCTTGCACCAAAGATCCAATGGGCTGTTGGTATTGAGCAATGTGATATAGAACCAGACCTGCTGGTTGGAGATCCTTAATTGGTTGTATTTTAAGTTGTAAAGATAAAACCTAAGTTGCATTGAAGATCAAAGAATACTGTAAATGAGAAGAAGAACACATGGTTTCCACAGAATTTGTTGGAATACAGTATAACAGGCAGCTCAAGCGAAAGTTTCAAGCAACATAGCTGGAGGGGCGGAGTTACCCAAAAGGAACTCATGTGATATAACAGTTAGCCCCAGATGCTCATGTGGTTCAGGGTTTCATGTTTTTCTAGCTGTGTCCCACATAGAAAATATTTTTATTTTTTTAATATTAATATAATTACATCATTTTCCTCTTCCCCCTTCTCCCTACAAACCCTGACATGTCCTTCTTTGTTCTTTTTCAAAATTAGAATGGGACTGTTTTATGGATGTCATTATATATCAAAAATTTGTAACATTTTGTTTATTTTAAAGGTGCTCACAGAGATTCCTTTGAGTCTGAGAAAAGACTTTAGAGTTTTGAAGACTATGTTAAGGTCTTGTTGAAGTTGAACTGGATACATTTGGTGTTTAGGATATGGCTATGGACCTATATGGTCAAAGGTAAATAAAGAGGTTTGTAGGAAATTATTTCTCAAAGATACATGTATTTGAACACTTTACCACTACCCCGTGGTACTGTTTGGAAAACTGGAATTGGTTTCTGGGGTGGGGAATTCAGCTGAAAGAAATAGATTGCTGTAGAGAGAAGAGAAGACATTAAGGCTTGCAGTTCAATCCTACTAATAAACCAAACTCTCTGCTTGTTGCTAAGACACAATCAGCTGCCTCAAGCACTTATTAACAAAGCTTCAAACTGCTATCCTGCCATGCTTCTTCTGGCATAGCCAGCTCTATTCACTGAACCAGAAGGCAGTATAAATCTTTCTTCCATTAAACCTGCTTCTGTCAAGTAACTTGCCCTGTGCTGATACCCAGCCTGCTGAGTACACATTGTCAGTTAGTTTCACTTCAGTATTCTTCACAACTTTATTATTATTATAATAGCCATTCTCACTAGGGTGAGACACAATACAGCTCAAGTACTAAGTTGTATATGTCTGAAGTAAGATACCTAATCCGCAGAGGTTGGTAGACATAACTGCTGGAGACAATGAGCACCAGCCAAAATATACATAATTGACTGCATCTATAACCCATAATTTTCACCAGATTCTTGTAGGAGTTTTCAGTGTTCCATATAATGCTGTTGCCTTCAGATTCTCAGACTGAAATTAATTTTTTTACAGCTTACTTGTAATGCATAGGACTTGTTTGTTTTGTTCACAGAATAGTTAAAAAATTAATACAGATATAACATTTTCATCTTCTATTATGTTAAAATAAAAACTTGAAGTTTTATATCTGCTTGAGTGGCAATAATAGAATATTATTTTTATCTTACATTTTCTGTTTATTCTCTAATTTGAGCTGTTTGGAAAAATAAACATTTTAGCAAAACATATTACCTATCATATCATTTGAAAGATTCTGCTTTAATATTCTTTTCATCCATACAGCTTAAGCTGGGAGCATTCTGAAACATGTAGGCTTTTAAATATATAAAAATAATATAATGAAATCAGAGTTCATATCAATGGCCACATTCTGTTTTTAATGATGACTAGAATCATGGTTGGCATGTAGTGTATGTTCAATAAATATTTGTTGAACTGAATTGAAATGAATCCCATTGTAAATATTTTTCTAGTAACATGAGTGCAACTAAGAAATATACAATTTGGGGAGTGGGGCCCTGTTTAGGCACTAAACTAACACTAATCCTTAAATATTTTATTTGGAACCAGAATTCAAAGTTCATGTTTAGATTACTAACCACATAAAATTCTTCCTTTCTGGAATAGATGATATAAAAATTTCAACTCATTGTCAATTTTTTATTTTGAAAGAAAATATACACATAAAACAAGTACAAAGAAAACAATGTTTCATTTTGAAACTTTAAATGACTGAAATATTAGAATTTTTCAAATTTTAGCATTTATTCACTGTAGTTAGAAAGCAAGAATTTTTGAAATTAAGATAATATATACCACAGGATCAAAGTTAATTTTACCTTAAAACATTCCACAGAATCACCCATTTTTATTTTTTTACTTATTTATATTTTTTAAATTATAGTGTAATCACTGTAATTTGAATTTTTCACCCCAGTTTATGGATGTTGCACTATTTTATATTTTTATGGTTTAATAAAATTTATTCATACATATACATTTCACAATTTCATTTTTTATTGGATATTTAATTTATTTACAGTACAGATATGATCCCCTTTCCCCAATTTCCCTCCCTGGAACACCCTATCCTATACCCCCAGTTCCTTTATGCTTTTATACAATTTTGATTACATGCATGTAATAAGGTCAGTTCTAGGTTGAGGAACTAGCAATACAATAGATGCAAATAGTCGAGGAACAAGCAATACAATAGACACAAATAGTCAAAGAAAAAGCAAGACATTAAACCCAGTTATAGGAACACTTCTGTGATCACTGTTTCTAAAGGCTTATCAGGATGACCAAATTATCTGAGCCTACTTCCTTATCCTAGGCCAAGGTCATTTTCATGTCTGAAGCCTACTTCCTTGTTCTAGTCTAAAATTTGAATCCTGTCTGAAATTACTTCTTTGTTCTGGCCTAATATTTAGATTCCTGCCTGAGATTACTTCTTTGTTGTAGCCTACAATTTAGACTCCTACCTGAAATTACTTCTTTGTTCTAGTCTAATATCAGACTCCTGCTTGAAGCCTACTTCCGTGTCCTTGGCCATTGTCATATTCCTGCCAAGCAGCTCCTTTCCTTATCCTTGGCCCATGTCAGCTTCTTGCTAAGCAGCCCCAAAGGCTCTCCACCTCTCCCCCTTTTTTATTTTGTTAACAAGACTGAGCCTGTCTTAGGTTGTTCTGACAAGAATGCCTTCCTTTCCCATTGTGGAATATGCATTATAATAAGCAATGCACTTCTGCTTAGGTTGGTAAGGCTCTGTGCAGAATCTTACCCATCCTTGGCTTGACAGCCTGTTAATTTAATAACTTTGGCTGGGGGTTCATTTTCAGGTTTAAGTCATGTACTTTGGCTGCCAACATGTTGATTTTGTTAAAGCTAAGCTTTAACACGATGGGCAGGAATAAAAGTATTCCCAGGACAAGAAGGGCTAGTCTGATCAAGCTATATATGCCATTGTTGAGGTTTGTCCAAAATGGAAATACTGACCTCAAAGCATGGATAATTTTATTGGGATAATCTGCTGCATCAAAGGTCAACAGAGCAGCATTCTTTAAATTCATAATCTCATTATGCAAAGTTAACACACCCAGAGAGGTGTTAGGATTATGCCAAACATCCTACAGGTGTCTTTAAACATTTTTTCTAGTTATAATGACAATCATTGTGAATTTCAAAAGTAACTGTACTCCAATAATATTTGTCATGACACTTGGGATGGCTCCTAACTCTTGAACTCTGAGCCTCTTTATGATAATTGGAATGGGTTATAGAGCATCCTTCATTGTTCCAGATACCTATATAAATCCTTTTTGTATGCTGAATACATTAGTAACATTTTTTGCTAGATGGTTAACGAAAAGAGTTGTCTTAACTTTTTGTGTCAATGCTACTGCAGAAGCAGTGGTGCTAGCAATTAATGGAATTAAAGCTGTTATACCAGCAATAATCAAGCCTGCTACCCTCTTGCTTCTGCTTAAAGCTTAACTCACTTCTTCCAGCACTTTTAAGCTTTTTTCAGAGAATCAAGGTTTTCTAATACTCAGGGCAGTGAGACAAAAGCTGGTTGATAGACCCTCATAACAGACATGCCAGGTTTCAGCACAGTAACACAATTGGAAATTATACAGTCAATGCAAGTTACAGTAAATGCTGTAGAAGAGACAAAGCCAATTTTAGCTTGACAATTAAAAGAGCCTTAAAACATGTACTAACCCTTGTTTGAAATCCAGATTCTGTCCCAACATTATCTCTTGCTATCCTAACATCATAGCGAGCTACAGCTAACTTCCAAATATGTCTCTGAAAAAAGTGCAGGTCCAGTCTGCCAAAAGTAGACTATTTCCCATATTGGATTGATTTCTAGACCAGTAAGTACATGACTGAGTCCTAATAGCTAGGTACCTTTAAGAAAAATACAAGAGATTTAGTTTTTCTTTTCAATTCTGTATCCCACAAGGTCTAAAACCTTGAGGCAAGGCAGCTTGTCCTATGTGGGATATAGTCAAGCAAAGGTGGGTCAGGAACATATGTCCAATATAGCTCCCCAGTCACCCTTGTCAGGGCACTCAGCAAGCTCACAGGTTGACATCATTCTTTGTCTCAGCAACAGTATGTCTCACCAATCTTTTTAAAGTTCCATGGGCCTCTTCCAGAATACCTTGTCCTTGAGGATTATACGAAATAAACTGCTGACAAAAAGTCTTAACAGCTCACTATCTTGGTTTCTCCATCTATGGTAATTGAGAATTTTTCTGGTTATAGTAGCCTGGGCTGGCATTTGTGATCTCTTAGTGTCTGTATGACATCTGTCCAGCATCTTCTAGCTTTTATAGTATCTAGTGAGAAGTCTGGTGTAATTCTCATAGGTCTGCCTTTATATGTTACTTTACCTTTTTTTTCTTACTGCATTTAATATTCTTTCTTTGTTTTGTGCATTTGATGTTTTGATTATTATGTGACAGGAGGTATTTCTTTTCTGGTCTAGTTTGTTTGGTGTTCTATAGGTTTCTTTTATGTTTATGGGCATCTTGTTCTTTAGGTTAAGAAAATTTTCTTCTATTATTTTGTTAAAGATATTTATTGGCCCTTTAATTTGGGATTCTTACTCTCATTTATACCTATTATCCCTAGGTTTGGTCTTTTCATTGTGTCCTAGATTTCCTGGATGTTTTGTGTTAATAACTCTTTGCATTTTGTGCTTTCTTTGACAGTTGTGTCAATATTTTCTATGGTATCTTCTGCACCTGAGATTCTCTCTTCTATCTCTTGTATTCTGTTGGTGATGCTTGTGTCTATGACTCCTGATTTCTTTCCTAAGTTTTCTATCTCCAGGGTAGTTTCACTCTGAGATTTCTTTATTGTTTTTACTTTTATTTTTATGTCCTGGATGGATTTATTCAATTCCTTCAACTCGTTGTGTTCTTTTGTAATTCTTTAAGGGATTTTTGTGTTTCCTATTTAAGGGCTTCTACCTGTTTACCTGTGTTTTCCTCAACTTCTTTTAGAGTGTTATTTATGTCCTTCTTAAAGTCCTCTATCATCATCATTAGAAGTGATTTAAATCTGAATTTTGCTTTCCTGGTGATATGGGGAATTCAGGACTTTCTAGTGTGGGAGAACTAGGTTCTAATGATGGCAAGTACCCTGGGTTGCTGATGCTTATGTTCTTGCACTTGCCTTTTGCCATCTGGATCTCCTTAGTGCTACCTGCACTCACTGTCTCTGACTGGAGCCTGTCTTTCCTATTATCTCAGTTGTTTCAGAACTGTGTGTGGTGGGTGTTACTACTGGGGTTACAGCTGGGGCCCAAGATCTGCTCAGTACTCAGGAATACACAGGAATGAACCAGTGTACCAGGCTAAGAGTGACTTCCTGGGTCCTAGTGGGTCCCAATTACTCCCAGTTTGGGGCAGATATTGTTGTCTCCTTACCTAAGACACTGCCCAGGTTAGAGCTCCTGGGGGCCCTACTTTCTTTAGGTTTTGTGAGATTGGTTGCAGAGCTGCTTCCTGGGATCTGCTTTGTGCCCTTGGCCCAGACCAGAAGGGTAAATTTCACAATTTCATTGTTCATTCATCTGTTGATAGACATCTAGGTTGATTTGATTTGCTTCCTATGTTCTTGTGAAGAAACAGTAATTAATATGGATGTACAAGTGTCTCTGTGGTGGAGTATAGAGTCCTTTGTGCATGTCTAGCAGGAGTTTGCAACCTTCTTTATTTAAACTTTATATTCAATGAGAAACCTTAAGTTTATTTATTTGTTAATTGATTCTGAATGGGATATTTTCCACTATAGAAATGTGTACTGATTAATGCCATTACATTATAAATGATAAAATTTCTATCACCTAATTGGTTTACTGTTAAAATTGTGTATGTTTCCATAGATTTGTAAGTACGTAGACAGGCAGGTTTATAGACAAACAGACATATAAATAGATAGGGAGGGAGGGAGATAGATAGATGAAGAGATACATGTATATGAACATACATACATACCTAAAGACACAGAGACTATATATATACATATATGTATATACATATATATGTATATGTACACATATATATACACATATATATGTATATATATGTATGTATATGTGTATGTGTGTGTGTTTACATAGATATATAGGTAGGTATGCAGGCAAATACATGCATACATATACACGTACATGAACATACCATACATACAAGAAGACAGAGAAACTGTTTAAATGTGCGTGTGTGTCTGTGTGCGTGTGTGTGTGTGTGTGTGTGTGTGTGATAGATCACCTAAATGGTAATATGAAATCGTTAGAGGTGAGGATCAGTTCTTAGTCCAATAATTGACCTCATAAGGCAAAATGACTAGTAGAAATAGGATTTTAAATAGCTTATGTTTCTTTCTTTATTCCCTAGTTACAAAGCATTTCTTACAAATGATTTCTAACAAAATTTGAAGCTTCATAAAGAATCATTATTTGTGAGTTTTATCTATGTGTTTGTACTGAGTTGGTAGATTTAGAATGAGGTATTCTCTTACGAAGTATGGGAAATCTTGCATCAAATTTTAGGCTAAGTTGTTGCCAAGGAAACATGATTTTAGGTCAGAAACTGAATCAGAACATTTCACAACAGCACTCAGGTCTTTAACTCACCTATATTCAGAACATAAATGTCATACAATCCAACAAGCCACACGCTTATTCAGTCCAGCCACTGAACTTAATATGCCTCATATGTGAAAATAAATCATTTGTTCATATGAGGAAAACAAGCAAAGCAGCTTAATATTACATTATAGAATGGAAACCTTGTAAGAGCCTCAGTTTAGTACTTCGGCACCTTGGCATGAGTCACTTTTGCTTATTAACATTGGCTCAGATTTTAGGCTGGAAAGGCAGCCTCCTGAGACTAGAGTAAATCTTGCTGTTTACATCACTGACTTTGAATGATGACTTCTATTCTGTTAACTGTACCCTTATGAAATCTCAGGATAGTTTATTTGTTAGCCGTGACAATCAGGAATGAATCCAATGAAATTAATTTTGTATTACTTATTTTGTATCATAGGTTCAGGCTCTCAGTGGGGGGCTGAGTTGTGTGTGTGTCTTAAAAGTAGAAACCAAGTGTTGTAGCTTTCCATTGAGTGCTGAACTCATGCCAAAAGCCACAATAAAGGATTCCATTGGTTGCAACTCTATTACTCTAATACATAGGTTTTCTCTTCAAAAGATGATTTTGATTCCAAAGTCATCTTGAGCTAAGGTAAAGTTAATTTAAATAATAATTAAAAATATATATTATTCAAAAGACAATTAAAATATAAATAGCTTCTCATACTTCAAAAGTCTCTCCATAAAACAATCAGTTCTTTAGTAATTGTGGATTCACCTAATATCTGAAAGTCAATTTTACAAAAATAAAACAAAACAAAACATAATAAAGACTCAACAATTACACTCGAAAAAACGTGGTTGCAACGTCAGATAGAGGATTGAATCATAGACCTGATACATCTTGTATCTGTTATTTTAGAGAAATTATTTTCTGCTGTGTGCCATAATTTCCAATCCTCAGTGTTGCTGTGAATATAAATAAAATAAAAGTGAATTTTCTTACTAAAGAACATGGCAATTGTAAGTATTTTATTTTACTTTTTTATACTATTTGTTGTTCATAAGAAGATCTGAAGAAATTGAATTTTGCATTTTGTGTTAAATGTGACAAAATACTGTGAATAGCTGCCCATATAGAGCTTATTAATAAATATTGAAAAAGATAATCTTTGTTTCTTCATTTATAAATCAGGAAGGGACATTTATATGTATTCTAATTTAAAACTATATGAGTAACTGAATCTTAAAATAAGATCAGGCTGACAAAAATATTCACTATTGAAGAGGCTTCTTTAAAGACTACAGCAAGGATGAAATTCATGAAAGACTTAAGTTATAGATTGCATATGATATTATTACTGCATAAACAATGAAGGACCAGCAAGAATACTTCATTATTATGAAGGCTTTAACATTTAGGGTTTTCAAAAGCTATCCCAGGCAACACTGTACATAATGACACAGTTGTACAGAATGAGCACATGGTTGCTATGGGGCAATGCTGTACCGAAGATGCACTGAGGTGACTTTAATAGACTTTTTTCAGTGCAACCCTGCATTGTTCCTACTCTTCTGGAACTTCTGTTTTCTTTTTAATTTCTTTATTGGATATTTTATTTACATTTCAAATGTTATTTTCTTTCTCCATTTCCCCCACCACCACCAACTCCCATCCCAAAAACCCTCCTCCTGCTTCTAAAAGGGTGTGCTCACAACCACCCACAAACTCCCTCCTCCCCACCTTCAAATTCCCCTACACTTGGTATCCAGCCTTCACGGGACAAAGGATTTCTTCACCCACCTATGCTCCAGAAGGCCATCCTCCCCTACATATACAGCTGGAGACATGGGTCCCTCTCTAAGTACCCCAGGCTGGTGGTTTAGGCCCTGGAATCTCTGGTTGGTTGGTATCCTTGCTCTTCCCATGGGGCCGCAATCCTCTTCAGTTCCTTCAGTTCCTTCAGCCTTCTCTCTAACTTCTACATTGGGAACCACATGATCAGTTCTATGGTTAGCTGTGAGCATCTTCCTCTGTATATGTCAGGCTCTGGCAGACCTCTAAGGAGACAGCTGTATCAGGTTCCTGTCAGTGTGCACTTTCTGGCATCCACATAAGTGTCTGCCTTTGGTGACTGCACATGGGATTGATACCCAGGTGGAGCAGTCTCTGTATGGCCCCTCAATCAGTTTCTGTCTCACACTTTGTTCCCATATTTGCTTCCATGAGTATTTTGTTACTTTTTCTAAGAAGGACCAAAGGGCCCACACTTTGGTCTTCCTTCTTCATGAGCTTCATGTAGTCTATGAGTTGTATCTTGGATATTATTAGCTTTTTGGCTAATATCCACTTATTAGTGAGTGCATATCATGTGTATTCCTTTGTGATTGGGTTACCACACTCAGAATATTTTCTAGTTTCATACATTTGCCTAAGAATTTCTCAAATTCATTGTTTTTAATAGCTGAGTAATACTCCATTGTGTAAATGTAACACATTTTCTATATCCATTCCTCTGTTGAAGGATATCTGGGTTCTTTCCAGCTTCTGACTGTAATAAATGAAACTGCTATGAACATAGTGGAGCATGTGTCCTTGTTATATGTTGGAGCATCATTTCGGTGTACGCCCAGAAGTGGTATAGCTGGGTCCTCAGGTAATGCTATGTCCATTTTTCTGAGGAAAGACCAGACTGATTTCCAGAGTGGTTGTATCAGCTTCCAATCTAACCAACAATAAAGGAGTGTTCCTCTTTCTCCATATCCTCAACAGCATCTGCTATCACCTAAGTTTTTTGATCTTAGCCATTCTGACTGGTGTGAGGTGGAATCTCAGCGTTGTTTTGATTTGCATTTCTCTGATGACTAAAGATGTTGAACATTTGTTTAGATGCTTCTTGGCCATTCGACTTTCCTCAGTTGAAAATCCTTTGTTTAGCTCTGTACCCCATTTATTAATAGAGTTATTTTGTTGTCTAGAGTCTAATTTCTTGAGTTCTTTGTATATATTGGATATTAGCCCTCTATCAGATGGAGGATTGGTAAAGATCTTTTTCCAATCTGTTGGTTGCTGTTTTGTCCTATTGACAGTGTCCTTCGCTTTACAGAAGCTTTGCAATTTTATGAGGCCCCATTTGACAATTCTTGCTCTTAAAGAATAAGCCATTGGTGTTCTGTTCAGGACCTTATTCCTTGTACTCACGTATTCAAGGCTCTTCACCAATTTCTCTTGTATTGGTTTCAGTGTGTCTGGCTTTATGTGAAGGTCCTTTATCCACTTGGACTTGAGCTTTCTACAAGGAGATAAGAATGTATCAATTTTCATTCTTCTATATGCTGAACTCCAATTGAACCAGCACCAGTTGTTGAAAATGCTGTTCCATTTCAACTGGACACATTTAGTTTCTTTGTCTAAGATCAAGTGACCATAGGTGTGTAGGTTCATTCTGGGTCTTCAATTCTATTCCATTTATCCAACTGCCTGTCTATGTACCAATACCATGCAGTTTTTATCATTATTGCTTTCTAATACAGCTTGGAGTCAGGAATGATGATTCACCCAGAAGTTCTTTTGTTCTTGAGAATAGTTTTCACTATGCTGGGTTTTTTGTTATTCCAAAAGTATTTGCAAATTGCTCTTTCTATTTCTATGAAGAATTGATTTGGAATTTTGATGGGGATTGCATTGAATCTGTAGATTGTTTTCAGCAAGATGGCATTTTTACTATATTAATCCTGCCAATCCATGAGCATGGGAGATTTTTTCTATCTTCTGAGATCTTCAATTTCTTTCTTCAGAGATTTGAAGTTCCTGTCATACAGATCTTTCACATGCTTGGTTAGATTCACAGCAAGGTATTTTATATTATTAGTGACTATTGTGAAGGGTGTCATTTCCCTAATTTCTTTCTCAGCCAATTTATCCTACGAGTAGAGGGTGGCTACTGATTTGTTTGAATTAATTTTATATCCAGCTACTTCACTGAAGTTGTTTATCAGGTTTAGGCATTCTCTGCAGGACACTTTGGAGTCCCTTATGTATACTATCATATCATCTGCAAATAGTGATATTTTGACTTCTTCCTTTCCTATTTGTATACCTATGACACTCCTTTGTTGTCTAGTTGCTCTTGCTAAGACTTCCAGTACTATATTGAATGGGTAGGGAGAGAGTGAGCAGCCTTGTCTAATCCCTGATTTTCGTGGGATTGGTTTAAAGTTCACTTTCTTTGTTGGGTCTTTGTGTAGTTTAGGTATGAGCATAATTGTTGCTTCATGGAGCGAATTGTGCAGTGTTCCTTCTGTTCCTATTTTGTGGAATTGTTTGAATAGAGTTGGTATTAGGTCTTCCTTGAAGGTCTGATAGAATTCTGCCCTAAAACCATCTGTTCCTGGGCTTTTTTTTGGTGGGGAGATTTTTAATGACTGCTGCTATTTTTTTTAGGAATTATGGGACTGTTTAGATGGTTTATTTGCTCCTGATTTAACTTTAGTACCTGGTATCTGTCTAGAAAACTGTCCATTGCATTCAGAATTTCCAGTGTTGTTGAGTATAGGCCTTTGTAGTAGGATCTGATGAGTCTTTGAGTTTCCTCAGTTTCTACTGTTATGTCTTACTTTTCAGTTCTTATTTTATTTGAATACTGTCTCTGTGCCCTCTGGTTAGTCTGGCTAAGGGTTTATCTATCTTGTTGATTTTCTCAAAGAACCAGCTCCTAATTTTGTTGATTCTTTATATAGTTCTTTTTGTTTCTACTTGGTTGATTTCAGCCCCGAGTTTGATTAGTTCCTGAAATCTACTCCTCATGAGTGTATTTGCTTCATTTTGTTCTAGAGATTTCAGGTGTGCTGTCAAGTTGCTAGTGTATGCTCTCTCCAGTTTCTTTTTGTAAGCACTTAGAGCTATGAGTTTTCCTCTTAGCACTGCTTTCATCGTGTCCCATAAGATTTGGTATAAAGAGCCTTCATTTTTATTAATTTCTAAAAAGTCTTTAATTTCGTTCTTCATTTCTTCCTTGACCAAGTTATCAATAAGTACAGTGTTGCTCAGTTTCCATGTGTTTTGGGCATATCTATTGTTTTTGTTATTATTGAAGACCAGCCTTAGTCTGTGGTGATCTGATAGAATACAAGGGATTATTTCAATCTTTTTGTATCTGTTGAGGCCTGTTTTGTGCCCAATTATATGGTGTATTTTGGAGACGGTATCAAGAGCTGCTGAGAAAAAGGTATATTTTTTTTTTTACTTTAGGATGAAATGTTCTATAGATATCTGTTAAACCCATTTGGTTCATAACTTCTATTAGTTTCACTGTGTCTCTATTTAATTTTTGTTTCTATAATCTGTCTATTGCTGAGAGCTGGGTGTTGAAGTCCCTCATTATTATTTTGTGGGGTTCAATGTGTGCTTTGAGCTTTAGTAAAGTTTCTTTAATGAATGTGAGTGCCCATGCATTTGGAACATAGATGTTCAGAATTGAGAGTTCATATTGTTAATTTTTTTGATGAGTGTCAAGTGTTCTTCCTTATCTTTTTCGATAACTTTTAATTGAAAGTTGATTTTATTCAATAGTAGAATGGCTACTCCAGCTTGTTTCTTGAGACCATTTGCTCATAAAATTGTTTTCCATCCTTTTACTCTGAGGTAGTGTCTGTCTTTATCACTGAGGTTTGTTTCCTGTATGCAGCAAAATGCTGGGTCCTATTTATGTATCCAGTCTTGTTAGTCTATGTCTTTGTATTGGGAAAATGAGTTCATTGATGTTAAGAGATAATGAAAAAAAAAAAGATTGTTTCTTCCTGTTATTTTTTTTATTAAAAGTGGAATTATGTTTGTGTAGCTATCTTCTTTTTGGGTTTATTGTAAGATTACTTTTTTGCTTTTTCTAGGTTGTAGTTTCTCTCATTGTGTTCAAGTTTTCCATCTCTTATTCTGTGTAAAACTGGATTTGTGGAAAGATATTGTATAAATTTGGTTTTGTCATGGAATATAATGGTTTCTCCATCTATATTGATTGAGAGTTTTTCTGGGTGTATTAATCTGTGCTGGCATTTGTCTTCTCTTAGGGTCTATATGATATCAGTCCAGGATCTTCTGGCTTTTATAGTCTCTAATGAGAAGTCTGGTGCAATTCTTATAGGTCTGCCTTTATATGTTACTTGACCTCTTTCCCTTGCTGCTCTTGATATTCTTTCTTTGTTTTGTGGATTTGATGTTTTGATTATTATTTGATGGGAGGAATTTCTCTTCTGGTCTAGTCTCTTTGGACTTTTTTAGGCTTCTTATATTCCATGGGCATCTCTCTCCTTAGGTTACGGAAGTTTTCTTAATTAATTTGGTTGAAGATATTTACTGGCCCTTTAAGTTGAGAATCTTCACGCTTTTCTATGTCTATTATCCTCAGGTTGGGTCTTTTCATTTTGTCCTGGATTTCCTGCATGTTTTGGGTTAGGAGGTTTTTGCATTTTGCATTTTCTTTGACTGTTTTGTTAATGTTTTCTATGGTATCTTCTGTACATGATATTCTCTCTTCTATCTCTTGTATTTTGTTTATGATGCTTGCATCAATGACTCCTGATCTGTTTCCTAAGTTTTCTATCTCCTGAATAGTCTCCCTTTGGGATTTCTTCATTGTTTCTACTTCTACTTTTAGATCCTCGATGGTTTTGTTCAATTCTTTCACCTCGTTTTTTTTTTCCGTGTAATTCTTTTTTTTTCCATTTTGATTGGGTATTTTATTTACAATTCAGATGTTATCCCCTTTCCCCATCCCCCCCCACCCAGAAACCCTCTCTCCCATCCCCCCTCCTTCTGCTTCAATGAGGATGTGCCCCCACCTACCCCCACTCTCTCACCTCCCCATCCTCAAATTCCCCTACACACAGGGTCCAGCCTTCCTGGAACCAAAGATCTCCTCTCCCACCTATGCCTGATAGGACCATCCTCCCTTACATATACAGCTGAATCCATGGGTCTCTCCCTAAGTGCTCCCAGGCTTGTGGTTTAGACCCTGGGATCTCTGGTTGGTTGGTTTTGTTGCTCTCTTCTTGGGACTGCAAACCCTTTCAGCTCCTTCAGTCTTCACTGTAACTCCTCCATTGGGAACCTCTTGATCAGTTCAATGGGTATCTGTGAGCATCTGCCTCTGAATATGTCAAGCTCTGGCAGACCTCTAAGGAGACAGCTATATCAGGCTCCTGTGAGCATGCACTTCCTGACATCCACATCAGTGTCTACCATTGGTGACTGCACATGGTGACAGGTGGAATGGTCTCCAGACAGCCCCTCCTCCAGTTTCTGTTCCATACTTTGTCTCCATATTTGCTCCCTTGAGTATTTTGTTACTCCTTCTAAGGACCAAAAAATCTTTAAGGATTTTTTATGTTTACTGTTTAAGGTTTTCTACCTGATTACCTGTGTTCTCCTGTATTTCTTTAAAAGATTTATTTATGTCCTTCTTAAAGTCCTCTATCATCATTATGAGGAGTGATTTTAAATCTGAATCTTGCATTTCTGGAGTGATGGGGTATCCAGCACTTGCTATGGTTCTGATGATGCCAAGTAACCTTAGTTTCTGTTGCTTATGATCTTGTGCTTGCTTTTCTCCATCTGGCTATCCCTATTGCTACCTGCACTCACTGTCTCTGCCTGTAGCCTGTCCCTCTTGTTATCTTGGCTGTGTCAGAACTCCTCAGAGTCCAGCTGTCTCTGTGATACTGTGATCCTGAGATCCTGGATGAAAGAGCTTCTGGGAGTCAAGCTGCCTCTAGATTCCTGAAATCCTGTTGTTACCAAGCTCCTGAGAATCTGTGATCCTATGATCCTGGGTGTGTTAGAACAATTGGGATTCAAGCTTCCTCTGGGTGTTGTGAGACTTGGTGCAGAGCTAGGGCCCAAGGTCTGCTCAGAGCACTGTCTCAGACCTGAAGAAACCCATGCCACTGGCCAGGCAGAGTTTCTGAGTCCCTGGATCCCCAGGGGCCCCAGTTACTCCTGGTTTGGGGCAGATGTTTTGTCCTCTTCACCTATGATCCTGGGTGTGTTAGAGCTCCTGGGAGTCCAGATTCATCTGGGTATTATGGGATTGGGTGTAGAGCTAACACTCAAAGCCTGCTCAGGGCACTGGCTCAGACTGGAATAAATCTGTGCCACTGACTGGGCAGGGATTCCTGTGTCTCTCAATCCCTGGGGGTCCCAATTACTCCTGTTTGGGGCAGGTGTTGTGGCCTCCTCACCTATGATCCTGTTAAAGTACCTTTTCAAAGAAACAAAATTACAATATAAGAATAGCCTCCCAAATCAAGAAAAATAAAGTAAAATTAAACTGCAAAATGAAAACAAAACACCAAATTATGACCAAAGCACGCGCGTGCGTACACACACACACACACACACACACACACTACCACTACCACCACCACCATAACCACCACCATTACCACCAACAATAACAAATGTTTGGAGTCCTATATGTGTTAGTATGTTAATTAACATCTCCTGAACAGGCTTGCCCTGGAGTGATTGATACAGCCAAGGTTACTCTATTTTGACAATATAAAACTATTTTTCCTCTCCCAGTGGGTTAATTCATTTATGTATGATATAGAACATATTATAAATTCTATATTATACTTCATACTGCAAACATCATATATTGTATATCATGTCATATGTTGTATGTCCTATATCCTATATATTATATACCATATATCATATACTATATATTATTATATCATGTATTACATATTATGTATTACATATTATATAGTATATGATATATGCAATACATTGTGCCACATTATAATATATGATATATCATATATTATATAGCATAATATATATATATATATATATATATATATATATATATATATATCAAAGTAAAATTTAATAAGATAGAACAACAGCTATCATATCGATGTTGGGCAGGACAAATTAACAGAAGGAAAAGAGTCCAAGAGAAAGCACAAAACTCAAAGATTCACTTGTTCAAACACTTAGGATTCTAATACTAAACTGGAAGGCATGATTTATACACAGAGGACTTGGTGCAGATCAGTAGAGTCCCCTCTGCAAACTGCTTCAGTCTCTGTGAGCTTATATGAGGTTTGCTCTTGTCTATTTAGAGGTCTTTGGGTTTTTGGTGTCCTTCTGGCTTGTACAATTTTTCTTTCTCCCTTCCAAGGGTTTCCTTAAGCTCTGAGGGGAAATATTTGATAGAGACATACCACTTCATTCTCTGGGAACTGTCTGGTGTGGGTCTCTGTATTTGTTTCTGTCTGCTGTAGGATGAAGCTTCTCTGATCATGGGTGAGCAAGATACTAATCTTTGAGTAAAACAAAATATCACTAGGAATAATTTTATTGCAACATTGTAGTTGTTGTTTTAGACCAAGAGTATTTGGTTTTACTTCAGGTCTCTGAGTAGCTAGTCTTTGATTCTTTGTAACCCAAGAAGTATCTAGTAGGGCTTCCAACTCAAGGAGTAGGCCTTAGGTCAAATCAGTTATTACTTGGGTGCTACTGCAAGCTTTGTGCTACCATTACCATAGCATATATTGTAGGCAGGGCACAATTGTAGATCAAAGACCATTTGTGGTTTGGGCTATATGTTTCCTTTCAGTAGCTTGCAGTGTACCATCTTGTACCAAACATGCTAGAACACAAGTTCTGTGTAAGCACAAGCTAGACATCTTCATCTACAATGAGTTTTTTGCTATTGTCTTCAGCAATGGGACCTTGCCGTCAGTCAGGGGTAGATTCTTTGTGGATTCCTTTGGTCAACAACTCAATCTAATGCTACCCAATCCTATTACTACACACTTTGTTTGATAATAAGAGATGGCCAGTTGGGACTCGGTCTCCTCTATTATTTAGTAATATCATTTAGATCATCTTCATATATATCTATATTTATGAAGTTTCTAGTATATTATGTTTCCAAACTACCCCTCTAAGGTTTATTTATTTTATCATCTCTTTTCATATGCCTCCCACAATCTTATCTCCCATCTCACTCCATACTTGATCTTTCCATTGTAGCCTAGCACTGACTCAAAATTATCTATTATTTGTCCCTTCAAACTTTGATACAATAAGAAGTTCTGGAAATCCTTGTAGGTATGTAGTGCATAAAACTTATGTAACAAATTCCTATCCTGCCGTATGAAACCAATATCATTTTGCGCTGTTTATTCCCTGTATCTTGTCAATGAAGATTTTATATAATCAATTGTGTATGTAGCTGAAAGATCAAAAATATAGTAGAAAAATTTCAACAACGTATCAATTTAAGAAAAATTATTTTAAGCAGGTTTACTGTGTATGGCTATATAAGCTTAAGAGCAGAATATGTGCTTTTGTACAAAACCACATTTTGTTAACTTGTAGAATGGCCACACAAGTTGGCCTTACATGACTTTGAAAGAAATCCCTCTTGTTTTGAGCTGATCTTACTGGGTTTAGATAAAAAAAAAAAAAAACAACTTATAAGTAATGCTGAAAACTGAATAAACATTACAATTTATTACCTAGCCTGATGTAGTTTCAATTGCTTTTAGGTTTACTTCTGGTAGGATGCCTTTTTTCAGGCAGATATTATTTCTTTCAAAGGTAAGTAGATAAGAATCTTTCTGACTGCCTTTTAGGTAAGGACTCCCTGGAGTCTCATGCTGAGTTTTCCCAGACCCTTTCACAGCACCAAAGAGGCAAGCAAGAGAAGAGGTTAAAGAAATTATTAAAGGAAGTTTAGCATGCTGGAGTCAGATCCAGGATTGGTGAACATATCTCATTGAGCTGTCTTCCACTTCTGACTCACTTTTCACTGTTCATAAGTAGCTCTGTCCTGTATGTTCTTGTGAATGTTGGGCATATCTTATCTCTGACATTCAGTCAAATCTTTTCTGATTCCTCACTTTGTCTGCCCCTTAATTAGGCATCACTTTCCAACATGGTTGCTTCCTTCTACAAACTAACTTCACCTTCATTGTTTGGGATTAAAGGTATATACTAAGGACATGTTTGTATTCCAGCCAGAAGGAATAAAGGTACATCATTTCATACAGATCACATATACCTAGAAGGTCTTTGTATACGATCCTTTGCCAGAACAGTCAAGTTTCTGGATTAAAGTTTTTCTACACTCTTTAATTATTTTTCTATTGCTGTGACAAAATGCCTTGATGAGAGCACTTATAGAAGAAAGAGTTTGTTGGGGGCTTACAGTCCCAGAGGGTTAGAGTACATGGCCATCAGGATGGGAAGCAAAGCAGCTGGTAGCCAAGTATGGCTCCAAAGCAGTAGCTGAAAGTTTACATCATGATCTATAAGCATGAAGCAGAATAAGATAACTAGAAAAAACATGGGCTTTTGGAATCTCATAGCCTGCCCCCAGTGACACATCTTCTCCAATAAGGTAACATCTTGTAAGTTTTCCTGAAAAGTTCCACTGACTGAGAACCAAGCATTCAAACACGTTCTTCAGGGGCGTGTCATTCTGATTCAAACCACTATACCAATCTACAAGGTTTTGGTCAGGAAGGTCCAAGAAGCATGCTTAACACCAAATTCTGCTACCATTGCTTTTGCTTGTTTTGTGTTTGTTTTGTTTTTGTTTTGTTTTGTTTTGTTTTGTTTACTTTTCCAAATTGTATTAGTCTTGAATCCAATCAATGCCAGAAACTACCCAGCATCATTTACTTTACTTAAAACAATTCTAAAGCCCAAGAATATTGATGTGAAAGTGAAGCTGTAATTCTTTTACTTGAAGATTCTTGTGGTGATTATAAATATCATCCTAGGTATGTTTGTACATAGGAAAACCTGATATAGAGAGTTAATACTATATAAGGCTTCAGATATCCATGAGGGGCCTTGGGATGGACACATGCAGTTGTGATAATATGAATCTCATGTCCATCTCATCCATATCTATCTAAGCAAGATAAGCAAGATAACAAAGAATTCATGTTGCTACAATGTAGAACCAATTATCAATCTGTTACATTTATTTGAAACCACTCTATTTGGAAAGTAGACATTTAACTATAGACTATAAAGCTGAAGTAACATTGAATTACCCTGTTTTGTGAACTTCTGTTCCACAGAACTCCACTGTTACTCTAACAGCAATAACCATGTTTTGGGAACTGAACACATATCCCAATTTTAGTCTTAGAGAAGACTACAATTCCCATAGCCAATGTTCATTACCAGAGTTGGTAAGTTGGTTTTATTCAAATTTAATGCAGGAATCACAACATATCTACCACTTCAATTTTTTTCACACTGATAAATTTTTTTCTTTTGCTGTTAACACATAGATTCTTCTGTTGTGCTTAGCTGCTAGTGTATTCTACCATAAGACCATTGCATTTTATTCATCTACTTTGTAAGCAACAAATATCTGCACCCATTTTTTGCTACTGTAACTTATGCCGTGATGAACAGATTAACTGGTACATGATTTCCTACATAAGAATATCGGCTCCTTGAGAATAAGTATAAATGCTTGAGAATAATAACTGAGGAATCCAGAATCTATAATTTGTTTCCTACTTCAAGGTCTCAGAAACTACCCTAGAAAATTCTTATACAAAGCTTTGCTTTCTGCAGAGACACTGCACTTTTTAATTCAATGATGACATCAGCCACCTATTATATTCTTACACTATTATCCTGAGATTAATTTTTTCAGTCATCCATGACTTTCCCATTGACCTGGGATACTACCACAATCAATTATCAGTTTTCTATGAATTCATTCATGTTTCTAGATACAATATTCTGTTCTGACATCAAGTTTAGACAATTTTATCAACAAAGACTTTGAGTTGGCATGGTGATGTCTGGAACTGCAGCACTGGGAGGCTGAGTACGTGGATCAAAAGAAATTTGAGGCCAACTTGGGCTACATAGGTAGTTTAAGGTCATTCTGGGCTATGTATATAGGGAGATCTGTCCCAAAATGCCTTCTCTGAAAACAATTTGTACAAATTATCTATATACCAAAAATATTTGATATATCTATTTATCAAAAATATTTTGGCCTTTTAGTTTCAAACCTTTACATTGCTCATATTATCTTAATAGAGTTGATAGGCTTTAGAAGACCATCCTAATGGAATCACTGGACTCCTAAAATTAGAATGCTAGTAATGTTTTTTTAAGAGTCTAGGAAGTATATAATACTATGATCTATCCTATTAAATACCTTTGTATTATAAGGTTTGAGTCACTACAAAAGTATTTCCTACATTTGTGTAACATTAGTGTAAGATGAATCCTTTGATACATTACTAACCATACACTCTGCTCAAGTGTTTGTACACATAAGGCATTCAAATGGTTTTAATGAATATAGATTCTCTGGTGTCTAATTTGATGGGATTTCTGGCTGAAAGCCTTCCTGCACAGTACACTGATAAGGTTTTTCACCAATGTGGATTCTCATGTGTAAAGCAAGAGTTAAAAACTGAGAAAAGGCCTTCCCACATTCATTGCAACTACAGGGTTTCTCATCCATATGGCTCCTCGTGTGCATCATAAGAGATGAACTCTGACAGAAGACTTTCCCACAGATTTTACATTTATAGGGTTTATCAACTGTGTAAATTCTCACATGTACAATGAGTAATATAATTCAAGAAAAGGCTTTCCTGCACTTAATATACTCAGGATTTTTCACCCGTGTTGGTATTGTGATGTTTGATGAGGTACTTTTTTTTTTGCCTGAAAATCATTCCACATTCATTACACTTATAGGGCTTCTCTCTGATATGAATTTTTTCATGCTCAGTCAGATTTGATTTGCCACTGAAGGCTTTTCCACAATCCTTACATGTATATGGTTTCTCTCCAGTATGACTTCTCTGGTGTCTGATGAGGCTTGATTTCTGAATGAAGGTTTTCCCACACCCTTTACATTCATAAGGCTTCTCTCCAGTACGGATTCTCTGGTGTATACTGAGGTGTTCTTTCTGGCTAAAAACCTTACCACACTCATTACATTTAAAAGGTTTCTTCCCACTATGGATATTCTGGTGTTTAATGAGGTACTGCTTCTGGCTGAAGGCACTTCCACACTGATTACATTCGAATGGTTTCTCTCTGGTATGAATTTCCTCATGTTCTTTGAGATATGATTTGCCATTAAAGGCTTTCCCACACTCTTTATATGCATATGATTTATTCCCTGTGTTTCTCTGATTTCTAATGATGGTTGTCATGGGAATTGGAGTTTTCTTAGATACACTGGGTCTCTCTTCAGTATGTTGTTTCTAATGAGAATGGAAGTTTCCTTTCTGGCTGAAGGCTCTATCATGTTCACCACACTTGTATGATTCCTTCCATGCACAACTTCTCAGATGTGGAGTTAGTGACAAGGCTTGAGAGAACTCTTCAACACATCTGGTGCACTCATGTGACTTCTCTCCCCTATGCATTTTCTTATGTTCCACAAAGTTTTGTTCCAGGTTAAAGAATTTCATCATGCAGAAGATCTGACTCAGACTGAAAGCTTCCCAACATTCGGTTTCACACAAGGATTCTCTCCTATCATCTACTGAGATTGGATGAAAGCTTTGCCACATTCACTAAATACAATTTCTTTTTAAAGTTAGGGAAACCAGGTATATGAAAGACTTTTTACATGAGTAACCAGAGATGTGGTTATGAGGGATTGAAATACAGAACAGTCTTTGTATTAATGTCTTTTTTCTTACAGTTTCTCTCATGGTCATAAATAATGAATGTGGGTAAACCACAGTTCAAATTCTCATCAACTAAATCCCATATATACGAGGAACTTTTGCAGAAACAATGTCTGTGCCCAGGGGAAATACTTTGTTTTCTAGGTTTTCTGAATTCGGTGTTAGTCTATTTCTACACAGAAAGATGAGACTTAACTCACATGTCTTTCATTCTGTGTCTGGAAGGATCTGTGTATAAACTCCAGAGTTTCCTTCTGTAAATTGATGTTTCTTCTCAGACACCTAGGGTTTTGTTTGAACTGCAGACTTTTAACTTGAAATGAGTAACGTGAATCAGGAGTCAGATGTTATCTCTGCAAATCAAAGCAGAGGCTGCAATTCATACTAAAGGCTCAGCACTCAGAAAAGTTTGGAGGGTAGAGAAACTTCCGGTCCCGGAGGTATACAGGAAGCTGGTCCATACAAAGGCGATGATGCCAAGCCACAAAGCCTGTGCCTGTGCACCACTCTTGGTTATTAAATGCAGGACATAGAAAAGTCAGTGTCAAACAAATTGGAAAATTCTCTTCGTGCTGACTAGCTTATAAAGTGACAGAAGGTGCTACGTAGGCTGCTGGAAGACAAAGGATTATCTATGTTCTTAACCAGTCCCTGGACATCCAGGGCTAATATCCAGGGCTAATAACACCAGGGTTAATAGAACTTAAGAAGCTAACTACCAAAAAAACCCCAAACAACCCAATCCAAAAATGAAGTATAGAACTAAACTGAGAATTCACAACACAGGAATCTTGAATGGCTGAGAAGCACCTAAAGAAATGTTCAAAGTCCTTAGTGATCAGAGAAATGCAAATCAAAATGAGCACCTTACATCTATCACAATAGCTAAGATCAAAACCTCAGGTGACAGCATGTGTTGGTGAGCATGTGGAGAAATAGAAACACTCCTCCATTGCTGGTGGGTTTCAAGCTGGTACAACCACTGTGGAAATCAATCTGGAGGTTCCTCAGAAAATTGGAAATAGATCTACCTGAAAACTCAGCAATATGACTCTTAAGAATATACCCAAAAGATACCCTATTATTCCACAGGGACACTGTGTTCATAGTGTTCTTGTTTGTGATAGACAGAAGCTGAAAACCACCCAAATGTCCCACAATGGAAGAATGGAGACAGAAAATCTGATTCATTTACACAATGAAAAACTACTCAGCTATTAAGAATGAGTGTAGGACCATGATAGAATGGCTAATTTTGGTAGAAGTGCTGGCTCGAAAGCCCGGAGACCCAACAGGTGTCCTTTGCCTGTAAGGAACGGGCATCTATTCTTCTGCGCTCCCAGAATCCAGGCACCTAACAAGTGGCATGGAACTCCATTGACCTGCACTGTTCAGTCACATTCAGGACAATGCAGCCCCACCCAAAGAGCACAGGTAGAGGGCGTGACTCCAGGCCTCAGGCACTAGAGAAATTTACATACTAATGAAATGCCTGAAAGCCAGAGGGTGGAGCCAATTAAGCATTCTTCCCCAGACCCTTCACCCTTTCTTTCTCCCTATTTAACTCTGGTCTGCCCTGAGTTTCATGGGGGTGCACATCCAGATTCAACCATCATCTGTCATGCCAATAAAGCCATTTTGGAAACCCACAGACTTTCTAGTGTCATTGGGGCCATGCCGGGAGAAACCATAGAGAAGGCCTTTATTTACATATATATTTATATACATATATACATATAGATTTATTTATATTATACAAATATATATTTACTAACATATATATTTATATGCATTTACATTATTTATACATATATTACATTATTTATATATATTTACATATATATTATATACATATATATATTTATTTATCTATTTATTTATTTATATTTCCTGAGTAGAATGCATGAATCAACATGAATTCCACAGGAATTTATTCTAAACAATGTGTTGTCTTTTTACTTATATATTTCAAAAATGAAAAGATCCTAATTTTCAAAGTGTGAACTTATATTTATATTCTTGTTCATTGTGAATAAATAAAAGAGTATCACCACACAGCAAAAAATGCTATCTTCTAAGAAATAGTATTAGACTATATGCCATGTAAGCAATATAGTCAGAAATGAGTAACTTTTTGAGAAAAAAAAACTAGGCAAGATTAGAGGAGTTCAGAACACAATGTCTTTTAAAGTTAAAAAATATATAGGTGTTGATGATTGACTGTAGAGAATTTTAGTACTCTGTTGTTTTATGTTATTTTGTTATTCATGTTATTTTGTTATTCATATTTTGTTATTTATAATATTTTGTTTTATGTTATGTTGATTTTTTGTTATGCATGTATACTTTTAAAGAGTTGGTAGAAGAATTTAAATACTGAGTGGAAGAAATATGTAGACAACAAGAAATAAAATGTACAGAAAATAAGTTGTGCTTAGCTCTGAGAAAAGGAAGGTGATGTGTGACATGAAGCCCAGGTACAGTAAGAGCTCTGAGACACAGAATTCAGAGGTTGGAGGGCTAGGCTTACCTGCTCCTAAGGTCAGAAAGGGCATTACTTCATTTAGAGAGCAAGAAGATCATTGTCACACTTATTCTCCACTTTCCATAGAGAAATGTAGAAACATTTTTCGCCAAGCTTGGTCACATACCATTTCCTAAGAGACTCTTTTCAGGGGGCATGTTCTCTACTATGTTTATAGTGCCCTTAGTTGTGATAGCCAGAAGTTGGAAACAACCCAGATGTCCCACAGCAAAAGAAAGGATACAGAAATTATGGTTCATTTACACAGTGGAGTACTATTCAACTATTAAGAATGATGACATCAAAGAGGACCACTCCTCCATTGTTGGTGGGATTGTAAGCTGGTACAACCACTATGGAAAGCAGTCTGGCGGTACCTCAGAAAATTGAAAATAGTGTTACCTAAGGACCCAGCTGTACCACTCCTGGGCATATACCCAAAAGATGTTTCAACATACAACAGGGACACATGTATGTTCATAGCAGCCTTATTTATAATAGACAGAAATTGGAAAGAACCCAGATGTCCTTCAACAGAGGAATGGATACAGAAAATTTGGTACATTTACACAATGGAGTACTACTCAGCTATTAAAAACGATGAGTTCATGAAATTCTTAGGCAAATGGATGAAGTTTGATAATATCATCCTGAGTGAGGCAACCCAATCACAAAAGAACATAAATGGTATGCACTCACTGATAAGTGGATATGAGCCCAAAAGCTCACAATACCTAAGACACAATGCATAGACCACATGAAACTCAAGAGGAGGAAGAAAGATGAAAGTGTGGGTGCTTTGGTCCTTTTTAGAAGGAGTGTCAAAATACTCAACCAGAGCTTTCAGGGTCTAAACCTCCAGCCTGAAAACACAAAGGGAGGGACTCATGGCTCCACCTGTATAGATAATTGAGGGTGGCCTTGTTAGGCATCAGTGGAAGTGGAAGGCCATGGTCCCCGAAAGTTTGGATCCCTAGTGTTGGGTAATGTGAGAGAAGAAAGGTGGGATTGGGAGGATGGCGGGAGCACACCCTCATAAAAATTGAAAGAAGGGGTATGTGATAACGGGTTTTGGGGGGAAATGGAAGAGGAGATAACAGCGAAAGGTAAATACATAAAATATTCAATAAAAAACAAAACAGATAATGGGTCTGGCAAAGAGAGAGAGATAGAGAGAGAGAGAGAGAGAGAGAGAGAGAGAGAGAGAGAGAGAGAGAGAGTTAGTTAGTTTACTTATTTCAAATGATTTTCAAAAGTTTCCAGGAGATGCTTATTGGCAAAGATCTTATTTTAAACACTTCACAAAAGAATTTAAGTCTCTGTTTAATATTCTCAAGAGAGATGCAAATTCTAATTTTTCTCAACAATTAATTGACAAAAGAGGAGTAATTTTTATAAAAAGTAGAAAAAGTTATCATTAATTGATATATTATATAGATCGATTAATTGTTGGCTGTTTTATAATAGTCTTTGATAAAAGAGATTATTAATAAAGATTTATATTTCTTAAATAGTGTCTTCATGACCCCAGAATGAGTCTCCCAAAAATACTCTCCATCACTCCTTGTTCACTTTTAACTTTCTAAAACTGATAGCACATAGCAAATCTGCCACTGACTGCCTCTGGCATTGCTGAGACCAATAAAACCTATGCTATAGCTATGTGGAAGGACCCTTAAATGGAATGTCCAGGACCCAGTTCTCATTTGGGGCCAAGGATGGATATGCCTGTTTGATACCACAGAAGGCACAACTAAATGGCCGCCAAAAAGATTAATGAAATAAATAGATACCCCCACAAAACCAGGCCCAATTATAAATAAGATGAATAAAAATTGACATCCAGGGAAGAGAAATCTCCCTGAGAATTCCCTTCTTTTTCCTTTCCAGGTAAAAATGAATGACCCATAATGTCTGCTGTTAGGAGTTCTAATCCTGATGCTGGCCTCCGGACTTATACAACTCAGACCTTCGATGGGCCTTTGACAAGGACATCAAACAGCTAGAGATTGATATCATTAATCTGATAAAATCCCTGTCTGAATCGATCTCCAAAAATTGCAAAGGACTTTATTGGACTTGATTTTCTCTTTTACAATAGAAAAGACTATAGCTCTAGACTGTGTACAGCCCTTAAAGAAGAATGTTGCTTTTACATAGACAAAACAGGGATGATTAAAGAGAGCATGAAAAAGGCCAGAGAAGGTCTTGAGAAAAGACAGAGAGAGAAAGAGAAAGATGAGAGCTGGTACAAGAATTGGTTTTCAACCTCTCCGTGATTGTCAATCCTACTTCCTTCCATCTTGGGACCATTTATTGGGTTATTTTTGCTTATTTCTTTTGGTCCCTTGGCCTTAAATAGGCTGACTAACTTTGTGATACAACAGATAGATTAACTGATAGCAAAATCTATTCAGATACATTATCATAAGTTATCTATTCAGATGCATTATCATAAGTTATATAGTTATTCAGATACATTATCATATGAGACTCAAGATGAGGTTGTTACTCTATCCAGGGTGTTCACAAATCCCATCTCCACCCAACCTAAAAGAGGGGACTTCCGCCCCTAGACCAAGCAGAGAGGAACCACCTACTTCTTTGGTACAGATTTCTTTTCTGGTCTGTTTGCCATCCCTGTGACAGATATCACATATCCCTGTCTTGTACAGGAAGGAAGGTTGGATTTTTGCCTACTGCTTTCTAACTGTCGCATCCATATGGGAAAGTGTGAGGAATAAAAGTATCTCATATCATAGTGGCCAGATAATCCTGGCAATAAGAAAATTCTTTCTTTTCCTTTATTTCTTATAACCTACCCTCACCCCTACCTTTTGGCTAGCAAACAGTTAGCATAGGTCTTTTCCCTCCTAGTTAACCAAACTGAAATAAGCTTTCCCAATCTCCCAGGTATCCTTGAATCCAATGAAGATAGAAAATCAGCCCAGATTAACCACCAAAAGTTAGAAAACATTCAATTCCCTTTCTAAGTATAATTGTTCCCTTTGAAACAGTTCAAATGAATGAATCTTTCTAACGGAGGGAGGCTACTTAAGACTCAGAAAGTAAATAAATAAAACTTAGAAGTCTTCAGAAACAAACAAAAGTTACAAGTCTTAAGAAGCATCCAAATCTCAAGAGATTCACAAAGCTTCTCCTAAAGTTATGGATAAGATTAAGTCCTGGTAGAGAGGAGACTTTCTCAGCTGTTTTTGTTCTCATAAAGATACAGTTTTCATAACTGTCAGCCATATTGGAGTAGACTTTTCACTGATGCTGCTGCCTGTGTATCTGCTATGCTCCAGAGAGTAACCCCTTGTTCACACTGGGATAAATAACTCCTCTAAATTCATTAGTTAACTAAGATAGATGCAAATGCTTTTTCCAGTGTTTGGGTGAATAGGTTTTGTTCACATCTCCTCAGGAAAAGTCATCCAGTATTTTCTTATCTAGAACTGTAAAAAAAAAAAAAATTCTTTCCTATGACAGCCTTCAGAAGAAAAGGTCCAGTACTAAAGAGATTAGGAGAAGAAAGTATCAATTTGGAAATAAAACTCAGAATGAGTAGTTAAGGGAGATGTATAGGAACTTGATTATCAGGTGGTATTAAGGCATACATTAGGAAAATGAAAGGGAGACCACACAAACCATAAGATTTGTACAGAACTCTGGTGGTCTTCATTTTGAAGCATAGGCATTCTCAAATAGAATTATGCTTAAGGAAGTTTATCTTCAATCCCATGTCAGGTCATCAGAATCTGAACTAACTAGTAGCAAACAGGAATGGGACATTTAAAGTTGTCAGCTCTTCTCCAAACTATTTAAAGTATTATTTTGTAAATTCAGAAACTCTTTGAGGACTTTTCAAACTGAAGCAAACTTCCCTATCACATTAACTCAACAAAAAGCATTTGCAGAAGAGTAAAAATTATAGTCCCCCCTCCCCCCAAAATAGTTCAAGTCTAAGGAATAATGTCAACGTACTCTTCTAGCTCTATGCATTTAGATAAATTATACCTTTCTTGTGGAAGGCAATTTTACAAAAGTACAATGCCGAAAATGAAGAAATAGTCTATCATGTTTCAAAGAGAACCACTATGGCCCCTGCTATGCTCTGTTTTCTGAAGAGAAAATCTTGGCTAACAGATGTTAAGATGACATGTTCCTGCAGTAACATGGTGTGCAGCATCTCCTTGCTATGGTAGATCAAGTTGTATGGAGAATCTCCCACAAAAAAAGCACATATTTATATGACTCCTGTTAGCTGTTTCTTTGTTTGCCTAGGTTTTGAAACATTTTAAAGATAAACCATATTATAGATTTGTGTTTATGTCCTTATTATGGAAAACCACACAGTTTATAATAATTTTGCTCCCCTGAAGACACCACATCCTGAGGTCTCCCAGTAGATCTGCTGCACTCAGTGTAACTAGTAAGAACCCTTCCTAAGTCTCACAGTTGATGCTGGGAACCAAGTAGACTCAGGATCCATCACCCCTCAAAACCCCCACCCCTCAAATTCCACTCCACTTCCAGGAGGCCAGCTAGTCTGCTCCACAAAAGACACCACAGACTGAGGTATTGCAGGAGATCCACTGTGCACAGAGTAACTGACATCACAGCCTGAGGCAATTGATCTCTAGCTTGTCTATTACCCTGAAGATACCACAGCTTCAAGGCATCCCAGGAGTTCCTCTACATACAAAGCAACAGGTCAACAGACACCACAGTCTGGAGACCTCCCCGGGGTTCTACAGCTTGCAGAGCAACAGACCCAACAGACTGAATGCCTCCCTGAAGTTCTGCTATACACAGGAAAACAGAAACCACAATACAGTATAGGACCATGAAAGGACAGCATGGTTTCTGGTCAAGCACCTGCTAGAAATAGCCAGAGACCCCAAAAGTTAAAGACCCCACAGGTTTCCCTACAAGGGACAGCATGCATTTTGCCATGCTTCCAGACTCCAGGGTCCTGACATGAGGCCAAAGACCTCCATCGATCCTTGCTATTCAGGCACATAGAACAACATCCCTCCTAGCTTCTCCACACGTCTACCTTACATGGTGTGACTACAGGCCACAGAGGCTCAAGACAGATTCCCATATTAATGAGATACCTAAAGGCCAGAGGGTGTAGCCAATTAAGCATTTCTTTCCCTCCTCCTTGCAAAAAGTATTTAACCTCAGGCCCACCTTGAGAATGCTGGAATATCATTTTCATCATCTTCTTGCCATGCCAACAGACATTTTAAGACAATTTAGGACTATCTCTCTTCTTTGGGACATACCATGAGGAACCATGGAGAAGGTTTTCAACTACTGAGCCACCATCTAATTTCCTGCCAACCTCTCTACATTCCAGCCACAAAGACCCAGCCAAGCAAATCTCTGTGACCAAAAGTCTCATCCCCAAAGGACACAGCCAGAGCTAATCCTTCCCATGTCCTCATCAGCTCTGGGCCAATCCAGCCTGTATGCCACACACACACACACCCAGTCTATATCCTTCTGCAGCTACTCAGCAGCACCTAAGAGCCCAAGGGCCTGAGAACCAAATGGTCCTCTGCCGCCTTTTGGCCCAGAAACCCCAACTCAAGAGCTCTGGCCCCCATGAGACCTCAGACTGTGTTCGCCCACCCCCAACTCAAGAGCTCTGGCCCCCATGAGACCTCAGACTGTGTTCGCCCACCCCAATGGAGTCCCGGGCTTCTCACAGCCCAACATCTGCATGGCAACAGCATGGACTAAACACAGTCAACTTCCTGTGCCTCTGCCTCTCTGAGGCATAGCCCTAGCCCCTGCAAGGGGCAAACACCGGTACCCACACATCAGCCCAACATGATACACGTGCACACTACAATCCCACAGTACAGCACCCCATCCCCAGAGAACAGCATTACACAGGACAACAGCTTAAATGCTCCTCTGAAGAGGAAGGACACTTCATATTCATCAAAGGAAAAATACACCAAGAGAAGATTCAATTCTTAACATTTATGCCCCAAATGCAAGGGCACCTACATTCATAAAACAAACTTTACCAAAGTTCTAAGCTCTCATTGATCCCCACACAATACAGTGGGAGACTGCAAAATCCCATCCTTACTAACGGACAGGTCATTGAAACAGAAACTAAACAGAGACACAGTGAAACTAATAGAAGGTATGAACAAAATAGATTTAACAGATATCTACAAAACGTTTCACCCTAAAACAAAAGAATTCACCTTCTCAGCACCTCATGGTACCTTTTCTGGAATTGACCATGTAATTGCTAACAAAACAAGCCTCGACAGAGACAAGCAAATTAAAATAATCCCATACATCCTATCAGATCACCATGCCCTAAAGCTGTTCTCCAATAACAACAAAAACAACAGAAATCCCACATACAAGTGGAAACTGAACAATTATCTACTCAGTGAAGACTTGGTCAGTTAAGAAATAAGAAAAAAAAAATTAAAGACTTCCAGGAATACAATAAAAATGTTGACACAACATACCCAAACTTATAGGATACAATAAAAACAAGTCTTTAGAGAAAAATTTATAGCACTAAGTGCCTGGTAAAGAAATTGGAGAAATCTTCCACTAACAGCTTAAGAGCATACCTGAGAGCTCTAGAACAGAAACACACACACACACACACACACACACACACACACAAAAGGAATACAAGGCAGAAAACAGTCAAACTCATAGCCTAAATCAATTAAATAGTAACAAAGAGAACAATACAAAGAATTAACAAAACCAAAAGCTGGTTCTTTGAGAGAATCAAAAGTATAGATAAGACCCAAGCCAAACTAAATAAAGAGCCCAGAGGCAGTATCCAAACTAACAAAATCAGAAGTGAAAAGGAAGACATAACAATAGAAATGGAGAAAATTCAAAAAACCATCAGATCCTACTACAAAAGTCCATACTCAACTAAACTGGAAAATCTAGATGAAATGGATGGCATTCAAGATAGATTCCATATACTAAAGTTAAATCTTAAGCAGGTAAACTATCTAAACAGGTCCATATCCCCTAAAGAAATAGAAGTCTTTAAAAACCTCCCAATCAGAAAAAGTCTAGGACCAGATAGCTTTAGTCCAGAATTCTACCAGACCTTCAAAGAAGACCTAATACCAATATTCCTCAAACTATTCCATAAAATAGAAACAGAAGGAACACTATCAAATTCATTCTATTAAGTCACAATTTTTCTGATACCTAAACCACACAAGGACCGAACCAAAAAAGAGAACTTCAGACCAATCTCACTTATGAATATTGTTGCAAAAGTACTCAATAAAATTCTTGCAAACCTAATCCAAGAACACATCAAAACCATCATTCACCAAGATCAAGTAAGATTCATCCCAGGGATGCAAGTTTGGTTCAGTATATGAAAATCCATTAACATAATCCACATTATAAACAAAGTCAAAGAAGAAAATCATATAATAATCTCCTTAGATGCAGAAAAAGCATTTGACCATATATAACATCCCTTCATGCTGAAAGTATTGGAGAGATCAGGAAATCAAGGCCCATACCTAAACATGATAAAATTAATTTACTGCAAACTAACAGCCAATATCAAATTTAATGGAAGAATATTTGAAGCACCCTCACTAAAATCAGGGAAAAGAAAAAGATGCTCACTCTCTCCATATCAACATAGTATTTGAAGTGCTAGCTACAACAATATAACAACAACAACAACAACAACAAAAATCTAGGGTATACACATTAGTAAAGAAGAGGGAAAGGTGTCACTATTTGCTGATGATGTAATAGTATACATAAGCAATCCCCAAAAATTCTACCAGAGAACTTCTACCTCTGAAAAACAACTTCTGCAAAGTAGCTAAATATAAAATTAACTCAAATAAATCAGTAGCCTTCTTTTATGCAAATCATAAACAGACTCAGAAACAAATTAGTGAAACAACTCCCTTCACAATAGCCACAAACAATATAAAATATCTTGGGGTACCTCTAACCAAACAAGTGAAAGCTCTGTATGACAAGAACTTCAAGTCTCCCAATAAAGAAATCAAAAAACATCTCAGAAAATGGAGAGATCTCCCATGCTCATGAATTGGCAGAATTAACATAGTAAAATGGCTAGCCTACCAAAGGCAATCTACAGATTCAATGCAATCCACATCAAAATCCCAAAACAATTCTTCAAAGACATGAAAAGAGCAATTCTCAAATTCATCTGGAAAATAACAAAACCCAGAACAGTGAAAACAATTCTTAACAATAAAAGGACTGCTCAAGGAATCACCATCCGTAACCCAAGGCTACAGAGCAATAGTGATTAAAAACTGCATGGTATTGGTACAGAGACAGACACATTGATCAGTGGAATAGAATTGAAGACCTAGAAATAAAACCACACACTTATGGACACTTGGTCTTTGAAAAAGAATCCAAAAATATACAGTGAAAAAAAAAAAAGAAAGCATGTTCAATAAATAGTGCTGGTCTGTATAAATAAACTAACTATATGTAGTAAAATCAAAATAGATCCATATTTGTCACCTTGCCCAAAGCTCAAGTCCAAGGGGACCAAGGACCTCAACATAAAACCAGATACACTGATTCTAATAGAAGAGAAAGTGGGAAAAAGCCTTAAACTCATTGGCATAAGGGCAAATTTCCTAAACAGAACCCCAATGGCTTAGGCTCTAAAATCAAGAATTGGTAATTGGGATCTCATGAAACTAGAAAGCTTCTGTAAGGCAATGGATATAGTCAATAGGACAAACCATTATCCTCCAGATTGATAAAAAGTCTTCACTAACCCCACATCCAATAGAGGACCAATATCCAAAATATATAAAGAACTCAAGAAGCTAACCAGCAAGAAACCAAACAACCCAACCAAAAAAAATGGGGTATAGAACTAAGCAGAGAATTCACAAGATGAATTTCAAATGGATGAAAAGCACTTAAAGAAATGTTCAGCACCGCTCGCCCCTCCTCCAGTCTGAGGCCTGCGGGTGAGTGCACCCAGGAGTCCCCCAGACACATTCTGGGGGGATCCATAGAACCCATAGCCAGCGCTAGCACGCCCCTTCCGCTGCTCGCCCCTCCTCCAGTCTGAGGCCTGCGGGTGAGTGCACCCAGGAGTCCCCCAGACACATTCTGGGGGATCCATAGAACCCATAGCCAGTGCTAGCACACCCCTTCCGCCGCTCGCCCCTCCTCTGGTCTGAGGCCTGCAGCTGAGTGCACCCTGGATTCTGCCAGACACATTCTGGGGGATCCATAGAACCCATAGCCAGGGCTAGCACGCTCCTTCTGCTGCTCACCCCTCCTCTGGTCTGAGGCCTGTGAGTGAGTGCACCCCGGATTCTGCCAGACATATTCGGGGGGATCCACAGATCCCACAACCAGCTTTAGGTAGGAAAACCCACATACTACCCTGAGCTCATAGCTGGGCGCCCTGAGTGGTCAGAACCCAGCAGATACCCCTCCCCGCCCCCCCCTCCCCTGCGCCCCTGCCAGCTAGCACCCCCCTTCAGCCCATCTCCCGGGTCTGAGTCCCGGACCAGACCTCTACCAGGTCTGCAGTTGTGTGGACCCCAGACACCGCCTGAGACATACTGGAAGGTCCGCTCAACCCAGAGCCACAGAGGAACAACTGAACTCAGAGTGTCAGTCAACATACCCTGAGATATCCAAGAGGAGACACTGCACCCAGAACAGCAGACATCTAGCTGGACTGCTACATTGGAGGCACCATATCCTGAGACATCCTAGAGATACCACTATAATCAGTGCAGCTGGAAAAGATCACAGAGACATCTGGACTCCTAGAAGACCAAACACAAGCGAGACAACTGGAAAGACAGGCTTCAATCAGAGACAGAAGTACAGGTAGCACTAGAATTAACCAGATGGCAAAAGGCAGGCGCAAGAACGTAAGCAACAGAAATCAAAGTTACATGGCATCATCAGAACCCAGTTCCCCCATCATAGCAAGCCCTGAACACCCCATCACACCAGAAAAACAGGATTCAGAATTAAAATCACTTCTCATGATGATGATAGAGGACTTTAAGAAAGACATAAATAACACTCTCAAAGAACAGATAGAAACCCTTAGAGAGGAAACACAAAAATCCCTTAAGGAATTGCAAGAAAATGCAACCAAATGGGAGAAGGAATTAAACAAAACCATGCAAGATCTAAAAATGGAAGTAGAAACAATAAAGAAATCACAAAGGGAGAACACCCTGGAGATAGAAAACTTAAAAAAACGATCAGGAGTCATAGACACAAGTATTACCAACAGAATACAAGAGATGGAAGAGAGAATCTCTTGTGCAAAAGATACCATGGAAAACATGGACACAACGGTCAAAGAAAATGCAAAATACAAAAAGCTACTAACCCAAAATATACAAGAAATCCAAGACACAATGAGAAGGCCAAACCTAAGGATAATAGGAATAGATGAGGGGGAAGACTCCCAACTTAAAGGACCAGTAAATATCCTCAACAAAATTATAGAGGAAAACTTCCCTAACCTAAAGAAAGAGATGTCCATAAATATACAAGAAGCCTACAGAACTCCAAATAGTTTAGACCAGAAAAGAAATACTTCCTGCCACATAATAGTCAAAACATCAAATGTACAAAACAAAGAAAAAATACTAAAAGCAGTAAGGGAAAAAGGCAAAGTAACATATAAAGGCAGACCTATAAGAATTACACCAGACTTCTCACCAGAGACCATAAAAGCCAGAAGATCCTGGACCGATATCATACAGACCCTAAAAGAACATAAATGTCAGCCCAGACTACTATACCCAGCAAAACTGTCAATCATTATTGATGGAGAAACCAAAATATTCCATGACAAATCCAAATTTACACAGTATCTCAACACAAACCCAGCACTTCAAAGGATAATTGGTGGAAAACTCCATCACAAGGAGGGAAACTACAACCTAGAAAAAGCAGGAAAGTAATCTTCCAAAAACCATAAAAGAAGGTAGCTACACAAACATATCTCCACTGCCAATAACAAAAATAACAGGAAACAACACTCATTTTTCCTTAATATCTCCTAATATCAATGGACTCAATTCTCCAGTAAAAAGACATAGACTATCACACTGGATACGTAAACAGGACCCAACATTTTGCTGCATTCAGGAAATGCACCTCTGTGGAAAGGACAGACACTACCTCAGAGTAAAAGGTTGGAAAACAATCTGCCAAGCAAATGGTCCCAAGAAACAAGCTGGAGTAGTGATTCTAATATCAAATAAAATCAGTTTTCAACCAGAAGTAATCAAAAAAGATAAAGAAGGACACTTCATATTCATGAAAGGGAAAATGTACCAAGAGGAACTTGCAATTCTCAACATCTATGCCCCAAATGTAAGGGCATCCACATACATAAAAGACACTTTACTAAAACTTAAAGCATACATTGCACCCTACACAATAATAGTGGGAGATTTCAACACCCCACTCTCAGCTATGGACAGATCATGGAAACAGAAACTAAATCGAGACACAATGAAACTAACAGAAGTTATGAACCAATTGGACTTAACTGACATCTATAGAACATTTCATCCTAAAACAAAAGAATACACCTTCTTCTCAGCACCTCATGGTACCTTCTCAAAAATAGACCATATAATTGGTCACAAAACAGGCCTCAACAGATACAAAAAGATTGAAATAATCCCCAGTACCTTATCAGACCACCATGGATTAAGACTTGTCTTTGACATGGACAAAAACAATGGAAAGCCCACATACACTTGGCAACTGAACAATGCTCTACTCAATGATAACTTGGTCAAGGAAGAAATTAAAGACTTTTAGATTTAAATGAAAATGAGGACACATCATATCAAAACATGTGGGACTCATTGAAAGCAGTACTAAGAGGAAAAATCATAGCTCTAAGTGCTCACAAAAAGAAAGTGGAAAGAG
The DNA here is from genome assembly GCF_011762505.2 of Arvicanthis niloticus. Classification (NCBI taxonomy): domain Eukaryota; kingdom Metazoa; phylum Chordata; class Mammalia; order Rodentia; family Muridae; genus Arvicanthis; species Arvicanthis niloticus. The sequence goes on along the minus strand of NC_133433.1, from coordinate 28,740,696 downwards.
CATACATCAACAACTTGACAGCAAACCTGAAAGCATTAGAACAAAAAGAAGCTAGTATACCCAAGAGGAGTAAACGGCAGGAAATAATCAAACTCAGGGCTGAAATCAACCAAGTCGAAACAAAAAGAACTATACAAAATATCAACAAAACCAGGAGCTGGTTCTTTGAGAAAATCAACAAGATAGACAAACCCTTAGCCAGACTAACCAAAGGGCGCAGAGACAGCATTCAAATTAATAAAATCAGAACTGAAAAGGGAGACATAACAACAGAAACAGAGGAAATTAAAAAAATTATCAGTTCCTACTACAAAGGCCTATACTCAACAAAATTGGAAAATCTGGAGGAAATGGACAATTTTCTAGATAGATAACAGGTACCAAAGTTAAACGAGGAGCAGATAAACCACCTAAACAGTCCCATAACACCTAAAGAAATAGACACAGTCATTAAAAATCTTCCCACCAAAAAATGTCCGGGGCCAGATGGTTTCAGTGAAGAACTCTTTCAGACCTTCAAGGAAGATCTAATACCAATCCTCTTCAAGTTATTCCATCGAATAGAAACAGAAGGAACACTACCCAATTCATTCTATGAAGCTACCATTACACTCATACCTAAACCACAGAAAGACCCAACAAAGAAAGAGAACTACAGACCAATCTCTCTTATGAATATTGATGCAAAAATACTCAATAAAATTCTCGCAAACCGAATCCAACAACACATCAAAACAATTATCCATCAAGATCAAGTAGGCTTTATCCCAGGAATGCAGGGATGGTTCAATATTCAGAAATCCATCAATGTAATCCACTACATAAATAAACTCAAAGAGAAAAACCACATGGTCATATCACTAGATGCTGAGAAAGCATTTGACAAAATTCAACATCCCTTCAGGTTAAAAGTCTTGGAAAGATCAGGAATACAAGGCCTATATCTAAACATAGTAAAAGCAATATACAGCAAGCCAGTAGCCAACATCAAACTAAATGGAGAGAAACTTGAAGCAATCCCACTAAGATCAGGGACTAGGCAAGGCTGCCCACTCTCACCTTACCTATTCAATATAGTACTGGAAGTCTTAGCTAGAGCAATTAGACAACAAAAGGAAGCCAAAGGGATACAGATAGGAAAGGAAGAAGTCAAAATTTCACTATTTGCAGATGATATGATAGTATACTTAAGTGAACCTAAAACTTCCACCAGAGAACTCCTAAACCTGATAAACAACTTTAGCAATGTGGCTGGATATAAAATCAACTCAAACAAATCAGTAGCCTTCCTCTACTCAAAGGATAAACAGGCAGAGAAAGAAATCAGGGAAATGACACCCTTCACAATAGCCACGAATAAAATAAATTATCTTGGAGTGAATCTAACAAAGCAAGTGAAAGATCTGTATGACAAGAACTTCAAGTCTCTGAAGAAAGAAATTGAAGAAGATCTCAGAAGATGGAAAGATCTCCCATGCTCCTGGATTGGCAGGATTAATTTAGTAAAAATGGCTATCCTGCCAAAAGCAATCTACAGATTCAATGCAATACCCATCAAAATTCCAAATCAATTCTTCATAGAGATAGAAAGAGCAATTAACAAATTCATTTGGAATAACAAAAAACCTAGGATAGCGAGAACTATTCTCAACAATAAAAGAACCTCTGGGGGAATCATCATTCCGGACCTCAAACTGTACTACAGAGCAGTAGTGATAAAAACTGCTTGGTATTGGTACAGAGACAGAAAGGACGATCAATGGAACAGAATTGAAGACCCAGAAATGAACCCGCATACCTATGGTCACTTGATATTTGACAAGGGAGCTAAATTCATCCAGTGGAAAAAGGACAGCATTTTCAACAAGTGGTGCTGGCTCAACTGGAGGTCAACATGTAGAAGAATGCAAATTAATCCATTCCTATCCCCTTGCACAAAGCTCAACTCCAAGTGGATAAAGGACCTTCACATAAAGCCAGGTACACTGAAAATATTAGAAGAGAAGTTGGGGAAGACCCTCGAATACCTAGGCACAGGGGAAAAGTTCCTGAACAGAACACCAATGGCTTATGCTCTAAGATCAAGAATCGACAAATGGGACCTCATCAAATTGCAAAGCTTCTGTAAGGCAATGGACACTGTCAACAAGACAAAACGGCAACCAACAGATTGGGAAAAGATCATTACCAATCCTACATCTGATAGGGGGCTAATATCGAATATTTACAAAGAACTCAAGAAATTAGACGCCAAACAACAAAATAACCCCATTAAAAAATGGGGTACAGAGCTAAACAAAGAATTCTCAACTGAGGAAACTGGAATGGCCGAGAAGCACCTTAAGAAATGCTCAACATCCTTAGTCATCAGGGAAATGCAAATCAAAACAACACTGAGATACCACCTCACACCAGTCAGAATGGCTAAGATCAAAAACTCAGGTGATAGTAGATGCTGGCGAGGATGTGAAGAAAGAGGAACACTCCTGCATTGTTGGTGGGGTTGCAAGCTGGTACAACCACTTTGGAAGTCAGTCTGGCGGTTCCTCAGAAAAATGGACATAGCACTACCTGAGGACCCAGCTATACCACTTCTGGGTATATACCCAGAAAATGCCCCAACAAATAACAAAGACATATGCTCCACTATGTTCATAGCAGCCCTATTTATAATAGCCAGAAGCTGGAAAGAACCCAGATGCCCTTCAACAGAGGAATGGATACAAAAAATGTGGTACATTTACACAATGGAATATTACTCAGCTATTAAAAATAATGAATTCGAGAAATTCTTAGGTAAATGGATGGAACTAGAAAATATCATCCTGAGTGAGGTAACCCAATCACAAAAGAACACACATGGTATTTACTCACTGATAAGCGGAGATTAGCCAAAAAAATTTGAAACAACAAAGATTCAACTACCAGACGACATGAAGCTCATGAAGAAGAAAGAACAAGTGAGGATGCCTAGGTCTTTCTTAGAAGGAGTAACTAAATAACCAAGGGAGCAAATATGGAGACAAAGTGTGGGTCAGAATCTGAAGGGGGGGGTTGTAGGGAGACCATTGCGTCTGGGTATTCATTCCATAGGCAGTCACCAAAAATAGACGCTGATAGGGATGTCAGGATGGGAAAGCTGACAGCAGCCTGATAAGGCTGTCTCCTTAGAGGTCTCTCAGAGTCGGACATACCCAGAGACAGATACCCACAGCTATCCATTAATCTGATCCAAGTTCTCAATGGAGGAGTTAGAGAGTAAATTGAAGGAACCGTGAACCATAAGGGCTGGTGGCCCCGTGAGGAAAGCAACCATACCAACCAGCCAGAGCTCCCCAGGGTCTAAACCACCAGCCTAGGAGCACATAGGGAGAGACACATGACTCCAGCTGTATATGTAGGGGAGGATGGCCCTGTTGGGCATAGGTGGGAGACAAGATCATTGGTACCCTGTAGGCTGAGCACTGAGGGGGGGGATCTGAGGGTGGGGAGGGAGGCTGGGGGTAGGTGGATAAACACCTTCATAGAGGCAGGAGGAGGGGGGATGGGATAAGGGGTTCCTGGGTGGTGGGGGAAATATGGTAAGGGGATAAAATTTGAAATGTAAATATTATATCCAATAAAAGAGGGGAAAAATAGAAAAGCGGTTAGAACCAATATTCTTAATAAAATGTCAGCCCTCTTTTAAAAAAAAAACTATCTTGATACTAAAATTTGTTTTGAGAATTGTATATTGCAGAATGATCAGCCTTGGTGTATCTACTCAACAAGCAAGCTGGGCAGACCTGCTCAAACCTCTGAGGTCCGTGAATTCCATCTGGAGGCAGCAAAGACACAACATCAGAGGATTGTCAATTTGCTCTCCCCCCACTCCTCTTCTAATATCTCAATGCCCATAATCAGCTTGAAGAAGCTAATGATGAGTCAGCGCCCCTATTCCCTGGGCATGGGGACTAAGGTGGTAAATGTTGGGCTGTCTCTCTAGGGAAAAGTAGTGGTTTTGTCAGAATAGAGAGGATTAGCTAGGGTTTATTGCATAGCCATAACCTATTAGTAGAAATCTGTATAATTAATATCAAGATGAAGATATAAATTCTTAAATAGCGCCAATTTACTTTGTTTACAAATTTTAAGGTTTTCATTGGCATGAGCTTCTTAGTGATATAAGAGTGAGATGAATATTGTTACTCTCATAGGCATTGTACCAGTATAACACACTTAGGAATACAAAGCTTAGACCCAGTCCTTCTTTAACTTTTTTAACTGATTTGAGATGGTCAGCCTGTGAGTTAAGGGACTATAGCAAATTCATGACTTGGAGTTTATTATAAGGGTGTTCTCTATGTTTTATTTAGAAATAGCTGAGTGGAGTTAACAGGCAACAGTCCAGATTACCTTACATGGATAGTTGGTTTTCAAAACATCAGAAATCCTTAGAATTGACATGACAAACATTTCAGTATTAATGTTCATTTTCATTAGAGACCTGTCTGCTCCGGACAGCTTCCTATGTTAAATTCTAAGAAGAAATTGAGCATCCTTGGAGTTACTCCAGTTGTGGTGAGACAGCCACTAGGCAAGAATTGCCAGTTTCCTTCTACAGACAAATTACTGTCCAGAAAAGGACACACTTGCAGAATAGTCGACTGATTATATCTGCCTAGACAGAGTAATCAGCCCTTAATAATTCTGCAGCACTAAGGTCTGTCAGATGATCCTGGGCCAGAAGGCAGAAGAACAGATGCTCCAACGTTTTGAAGTAGAGCGAGTGTCCAGGTGTTCAGAGGTCTCTATAAATTGGCTAAGTTTTAGAAGCTATGCTTTGTGCTTCCCACAATTATAGTCAACTCAGTCATTCTGGATTTCTGACGGGGTTGAAAACTTATAGCTATTTACCTTGAGAGAAAAGATCTGAGTGTATGGTCGTCAGCTGACATTCATCCTAAAGCCAAGGAAAAAGCCAGGTTCAGAACTAAGTGTTTTAGTTAGGATAGATGACAGAGGTGCTGGTTAGTCAACAAAAGGATGGACTGGGTATTAGGACTATCTTGTACCTCACTGGTACAAATTGGCATAATTATGCTCTAATTGTATTTTGAGAGAAAAGTTTCCTTTTAACAGGAAGGGTGATGTGTAGGAGGAGCTAAGGTGGGAGGAATACTGAGAGGAAGAAAAGGAATAAGAAGAGGAGAAGAAGGAGAGGAGAAGCTAGGTGATGAAAGAGAGATAGAGGGGGGAGACAGGGAAGCAGATGTTCATGTATCTCCACCAGTCAAAGATAGTTGATATATCTAGGTTGGGTAGTGGGTTACACCTCTGATTGAACAATACCAAACTTATAAAGCCTATGATTAACATTTTTTTAAAAAATGTATAAATGCAAAAAGGAAAAGGGGGCATGGGATAGGGGTTTCCTAAGGGGGGGGGGATGGGGAAAGGGGATGGCATCTGAAGTTTAAATGAAAGATCTAATAAAAAATATATAAAAAAAGAAATGTTCAAAGTCCTTAGTGATCAAAGAAATGCAAATCAAATCAACCCTGAGATTCCAACTTATACCAATCAGAATGGCTAAGGTCAAAACCTCAGGTGACAGCACATGTTGGCAAGAATGTGGAGAAAAAGGAACACTCTTCCATTTCTGGTGGGATTGTAAGCTGGTACAACCACTCTGGAAATCAATGTGGAGATTTCTCAGAAAGTTTAAAATAGATTTATCTGAAGACCCAGTTATACTACTCTTGGGCATACGCCCAAAAGATGCCTCACCATGCCACAGGGGCATGTGCTTTATGATGTTTATAGAGGCTTTGTTTCTGATAGCCAGAAGCTGGAAACAACCCAGATGTCCCACAACAGAAGAGTTAATACAGAGAATGTGGTTCGTTTACACAATGGAATACTACTCAGCTATTAAGAATGAGGATATCCTGACCTTTGCAGGCAAATGGATGGAACTAGAAAATATCATCCTGATGGTGGTTACTAGGATCCAAAAGGTTGCACATGGTATGTTCTCACTAATAAGTGAATACTAAAATGTACAGAATACAAGATATCTGTGGACCCAAGATACCTAAGTCCACAGAACTCAAAAAGTTCAACAAGCTTAAATGTCCAAGTGAGGAAACCAATCTCACTTGGGAGGGAGAAGAAAGCAACTACAAGGCAGGAGGGAGGGTCCTGGATGGGAAAGTGGACAGGGAGGGAAAACGGGGAACATTGTCTGGTATTGAGTGGAGGAAAAGGACCCTGAAGGTCAGAAGATATAATGGAAACAGGAAACCTCAAGAGCTAAGAGGTTGGGGGACCCTCCAGAATGTACCAGAGACCTGGGAGGTGAGAGACTCTCAAAACTCAGAGGGAGAGACCATAGATGCCCTTCAGTGGAGAGAGGGAACTTGTAGAGGTCAACTTCAGCAGAAAGACAAGACATCAATTATGGGATAGAATTGCCATTCTTCAGTCAAAATCTCTGACCCATAATTGTTTCTGTCTGAAAGAACTGCAGCAACAAAAATGGAGAAAAGACTGAGGAAAAGGAGGTCCAGTGACAGGCCCAAATTGGGATCCAGTTTCAAGGGAGGCTTCAAGGCTTGAAAATAAAAAACAAAATAAGAATGTTCCAAATCATATGCCTCTTGAACATTGATCACTATTCATGGGTATGTTGCTCAACTTAAAATGGGAGCAAAAGGAACCCAGAAGTCATCCTGTTATAACCACTATACTTACTGTTGACTAACCTTCTGTTAAGGAACTGCATTTTAATAACTTTTTTTTTTAAATGAGGACTTTGTTCTAAGAGAAAATTAATTTGTCACAGATAGAACAACTAGAAACTGCCTTTTGAATTATATCCCACTAGGTTAAGTAAACACTCTGAAGCTGGTACCTTAGCGTTGACTGTGGATCAACGCAGACTGGAGTAAATGCAGGACTAGGAATAAGTCCATTCGACTTACCTCCCCTTTGGTTTTTATAGTGACCACATGGTTTCTTTTACACTTACCACTATGCTCATTTGAAGCCATGGTTTTAGACTTTCTTGTCTGTATAATGTGTAGCCATGGTCACACTTACCTAGCAATTATTTAAAAATAAAATTATCAGAAATGCAGCATTGATACAAACAATTATTTTTCAGATGAATTCATATTTGTCTATGAGTTTTCTTTTAGGTTCAAATTCTTGTCTCATGAGTTGTAACAGTCTGTATTATCCATTGATGTATAGTTATGATGAAATTTTACATACAGAAAATTATTAAGGATGGTATTTAGTACTTTAGAAAAGATAGATCTATATACCATACAGGATGAGAAGAACACATTCAGATTTCAGCTACTAGGATGTAGCAGGTCTATTGAAATTTTAATTACAGCATTATATTAGTATATAAAATGAACAATTAAACTTTACAAATTTGTTAAAACTTTCATAGTTAAGTGAAATGTTGCTGATTTCTTGACTCTGGTCACAGAGATTTGCTTGTTTAAAAACTGAGGAAGATAATCCTGTGCCTGAAGTCGAGACAGTCACGCAAGCAGTGGAATTTATCTGTGACTTATAGAGGTCAAATAAACATTGTTCATGGCTTTCAGAATATTCTTAGTATTTCACCATTTCCAACTAGAAAATCAAGCCAAGTAAATGGAAGCCAGGAAGAAAGATTAAGAAAACACAGTGCTCTTTTTAGCTTTCCTTTTTTTTTGGTGCCTACTCATTACAGCTATTATATTTACAGAATAATTACAGCAAGGAAGTTGTCATCAGATATCTTAGATGTCTTTTTACTATTCATTAATTGTAAGACTATGTTGATTATCACATTACCTGTGAGGCAAGAAAGCATAAGTTTATACATATTTTCAGAAAGAGTGGCTATGGCTTATTTTCCTAAATAATTGCTTTTTTTCACTTAATACTTAAGAGTGCCGCTAATCGGTATGCAAAATTTTTAGGTATCTACACCAAAGCAAGTAGTAGACACGGATTGTGCCTTTTGTGCAGAGCTGTGATCCTCCATTATGGCACACAAAATCATAATGCAGTGAAGACTAAGCCAGAACTCTTCAAGGCTCTCATTTCTTAAACCTGGGTATGAGTACAAGTCAATGAAATCTGCTCATTGAAAACTTTCCAGAATGTTGCTGACACTGCTGATCTGGGGGCTTCACATGAAAATTTATTCTGTTGAACTACCATTATGTCATAAACACACAGTCATTTAAGAATATTTAGGGGTCGAGATGTAGGATAGTTGATAGAATGTTTACGTAGCTACATCATGCCCTAAATTTGACAGGATCAGCACCATATAAAACAGGTATAGTGGTGCACACCTATAGAGCAGCATTGAGGAGACATGTATAGGCAACACGGGTTACTGCTGGTTCCAGTCCAGAATAAACTACATGAGACCCTCTCTAAAGAGGAAAATTAAAGAATACTATAAATTGGAGAATTATTACTGCTCAGTGATTTTCAAATAACTGATTTGTTTCTCACAAATAGTACATAGGTACTCAGAATATAAAAATGGCACAAGAGTTCAATTTTGCATCAGAAATTATTATATCTGACAGCATGTTCTTGTTGACTAAGTGATTAAGGCAAGACATAGACATATGGAAACAGAAGATGTGGTTGTGTGTTTTGTTCCATTAGCAGAACTAAGATGAATAAGATGCAGAGACGGTGAAGTGGTTGGGAGAAGTAAGAGGTAGGGTTGGGTAGACTCAGAAGAGATATATAAGGATACATTGGATGGAGAAGTATCATGCAATGAAAGGGTATCTCTCTACGAAAAAAAAAAAAAATCCATCCAGAATCTAAACAATCAACTACCTGCAGAAAAAAGGTAAAGCAAATTGATATACTACACTGTTTCTTTCAAACCTATGTTTATAACATTTGAGAATTAATGTAGACATCTGTTTTTGAAAGGCAAAAGTACAGAGACTACAGAATTTAAAGCCATAAGATCTTGAGCAATCACATTAGAGAGTAAACAAGTAGTTCAAATTGGTCCTCAAAGAACATAAAGACAATTTATTACCTAGTAATCTGGAGCCTGAGAAAAGAAGTTCTAAACATGAGTGAGCTACGTAAATAAAATGCGGGAACCACTTCCACTCAAGACAGACCATCCATTGGACAGAGTAGTAACTTATGTCTATGATAAAAAGTCAAAATGATGAAATAGATATTTGTGAGATGGTTGAAAACTCAAAAGATTTTTTAATCTTAAAAAAAGCCCATAAAAGATAAAAAAATAAATGGGGTAACTTTATGATTATAAGCTCAAAACAGTATGAGAAAAATGATATTTAGTAAGGTATTACCATGCATATCACATGAGTTCTGAAAAGGTTGGATGTTAGAATTCTCACTTATCGGCCTGGAGAGAGCTGGTCTCACAGGAATGCTGACACACCTAAGATCACAGGTGGACAACCACTACTGTTCTAATACCTGGCCCAAGTGGGATATTCCCAGAGCCCAAAGGACACAGGAACCACAGAGCAGCCTGGGACTGGACCCTTCCTGTTTCCATCTGCTCCCCACAGCTGACCCTGAGCCAGAGCTCTCCATACCAAATCACAGAGAGTGCTGGTCTCCTAGGAGTGCTAACACACCTAAAATAATAGGCTCACAGGGTCATAGGAGGGAAAATCTACAGTCATAAACAGCCAGATCAGCTAACAACAGAGATAATTAAATGGTCAGAAGCAAGCACAAGTACATAAGCAATAGAAACCAATGCCACTTGGCATCATCAGAACCCAGTTCTCCTACCACAGCAAGCCCTGGATAACCCAATGCACAGGAAAAGCAAGATTCTGATTTAAAATCACCTCTCATGATGATGATAGAGCACTTTTAAAAGGATATAAATAACTCCCTTAAAAAATCCAGGAGAACACAGGTAAATAGGTAGAAGCCCTTAAAGAGGAAACACATAAATCCCTTTAAGAAATACAGGAAAACACAAACAAACAGGCAAAGGGATTGAACAAAACCATCTAGGAAATAAAAATGGAAGTAGGAACAAAAAAAATCACAAAAGGAGACAACCCAGGAGATAGAACACCAAAATAAAAAAACAAAAAACAAAACAAAACAAAACAAAAAGAAAGATCAGGAGTGCAAGCATCACAAACAAAATACAAGAGATAGAAGAGAGAATCTCAAGTGTAGAAGATACTATTGACAAATGAGACCTCATAAAATTCAAAAGCTTCTTTAAGACAAAGGACACTGTCAATAAGGCAAACTGGCAACCCACAAGTTGGAAATTTTTTTTACCTACCCTACATCTGATAGAGGGCTAATATCCAATATATTCAAAGAACACAAGAACTTAGACTCCAGATAAACAAATAACCCTTTTAAAAATAGGGTAAAGAGCTAAACAAAGAATTCTCAACTGAGGAATCTTGAATGGCTGAGATGCATCTATAGAACAAGAACTTCAAGTCTCTGAAGAAAGAAATTGAAGAAGTTTTCAGAAGACTGAAAGATCTCCAATGCTTGTGAATTGGCAGGACTAATATAGTAAAAATGGCCATCAGGCCAAAAGCAATCTACAGATTCAATGCAATCCTAAACAAAATTCTAACTCAATATTTAAATTGGGTATTATATTTACATTTCAGATTTTATCCCCTTACCCCACTTCCCCCCACCACCCAGAAACCTCCTATCCCATCCTCCCTCCTCATGCTTCTATGAGGCTATGCCCCCACCTACCCCCCCACTTCCACCTCCCCACCCTCACATTCCCCCCCCCACGGTGTTTGTCCTTCATAGGACCAAGAATCTCCTCTCCCACCTGTGCCCAACAAGGCCATCCTCCCCTACATATACAGCTTGAGTCATGGGTCCCTCCCTATGTGCTCCCAGGCTGGTAATTTAGACCCTGGTGAAGTCTGGTTGGTTGGTATTGTTGCTCTCCTCATGGGGTCACAAACCCTTTCTGCTCCTTCAGTCATTCTCTGACTTCTCCATTGGGAAACCCTTGATCAGATCAGTGGTTAGCTGTGACCATTGTCCTCTGAATGTGTCAGTCTCTGACAGACCTCTAAGGAGACAGCTATATTAGGTTCTTGTCAGAATGCACTTCCAGCCATCCATATCAGTGTCTAGCTTAGGTGACTATACATGGGATGGATACCCAGGTGGAATGGTCTCCAGATGGCCCCTCCTTCAGTTTCTGTCCCACGTTTTGTCTCCATATTTGCTTCCTTGAGTATTTTTGTTACTCCTTCTAAGTAGGACTGAGGCATCCCCACTTGGTCTTTCTTCTTCGTGAGCTTCAGGTGGTCTGTGAGTTGAGTCTTCACTATTTCAAGTTTTTAAGCTAACATGCACTTATTAGTGAGTAAATACCATGTGTGTTCTTCTGTGATTGGGTTAACTCATTCAGGATTATAATTTCTAGATCCACCCATTTACCTAAGAATTTCTCGAATTCATTATTTTTAATAGCTGAGTAATACTCCATTGTGTAAATGTACCACATTTTTTTTTATTCATTCCTCTGTTGAGGGACAAATGGGTTCTTTCCAGCTTCTGGCTATTATAAATAAGGCTGCTATGAACATAGTGGAGCATATGTCCTTGTTATATGTTGGAGCATATTCTGGGTATATGCCCAGGAGTGGTATAGCTGGATCCTCAGGTAGTGCTATGTCCAGTTTTCTGAGGAACCACCAGACTGATTTCCAGAGTGGATGTACCAGCTGGCAACTCCACCAACAATGGAGGAGTGTTCCTCTTTTTCCACATCCTTGCCAGCATCTACTATCATCTGAGTTTTTGATCTTAGCCATTTCGACTGGTGTGAGGTGGTATCTCAGTGTTGTTTTGATTTGCATTTCCCTGATGACTAAGGATGTTGAGCATTTCTTAAGGTGCTTCTCAGCCATTCGAGTTTCCTCACTTGAGAATTATGTGTTTAGCTCTGTACACCATTTTTAATAGGGTTATTTGGTTGTCTGGTGTATAATTTCTTGAGTTCTTTGTATATCTTGGATATTAGCCCTTTATCAGATGTAGGATTGGTTAAGATCTTTTCCCAATCTGTTGGTTGCCGTTTTGTCTTATTGACAATGTCCTTTGCCTTTGCAATTTTATGAGGTCCCATTTGTCAATTCTTGATCTTAGAGCATAAGCCATTGGTGTTCTGTTCAGGAACTTTTCCCCTGTGCCTAGGTATCCAAGGGTCTTCCCCACCTTCTCTTCTATTAGTTGCAGTATATCTGGTTTTATTTGAAGGTCCTTTATCCACTTGGACTTGAGCTTTGTACAAGGAGATAAGAATGGATTGATTTGCATCCTTCTACATGTTGACCTCCAGTTGAACCCGCACCATTTGCTGAAAATGCTGTCCTTTTTCCAGCGGATGGTTTTAGCTCCTTTGTCAAAGATCAAGTGATTATAGGTGTGTGGGTTCATTTCTGGATCTTCAATTCTATTCCATTAATCTTCCTACCTGTCTCTGTACCAATACCATGCAGTTTTAGTACTATTGCCCTGTAGTACAGTTTGAGGTCAGGGACGGTGATTCCCCTAGAAGTGCTTTTATTGTTGAGAATAGTTCTAGCTATCCTAGGTTTTTTGTTATTCCAAATGAATTTGCAAATTGCTCTTTCTATCTCTATGAAGAATTGATCTGGAATTTTGATGGGGATTGCATTGAATCTATAGATTGCTTTTGGCAAGATGGCCATTTTTACTAAATTTATCCTGCCAATCCAGGAGCATGGGAGATCTTTCCATCTTCTGAGATCTTCTTCTATTTCTTTCTTCAGAGACTTGAAGTTCTTGTCATACAGATCTTTTACTTGCTTGGTTAGATTCACTCCAAGGTATTTTATATTGTTTATAACTATTGTGAAGGGTGTCACTTACCTAATTTCTTTCTCAGCTTGTTTATCTTTTGAATAGAGGAAGGGTACTGATTTATTTGAGTTGATTTTATATCCAGCCACTTTGCTGAAGTTGTTTATTATGTTTAGGAATTCTCTGGTGGAAATTTTATGGTCACTTAAGTATACTATCATATCATCTGCAAATAGTGAAATTTTGACTTCTTCCTTTTCTATATGTAGCCCTTTGACTTCCTTTTGTTGTCTAATTGCTCTGGCTAGGACTTCCAGTACTATATTGAATAGGTAGGGTGAGAGTGGGCAGCCTTGTCTAGTCTCTGATCTTAGTGGGATTGCTTCAAGTTTCTCTCCATTTAGTTTGATGTTGGCTACTGGCTTGCTGTATATTGCTTTTACTATGTTTAGGTATGGACCTTGAATTCCTGATCTTTCCAAGACTTTTAACCTGAAGGGATGTTGAATTTTGTCAAATGCTTTCTCAGCATCTAGTGAGATGACCATGTGGTTTTTTTTTTTTTTGAGTTTATTTATGTAGTGGATTACATTGATGGATTTCCGAATATTGAATCATCCCTGCATTCCTGGGATAAAGCCTACTTGATCATAATGGATGATTGCTTTGATGTGTTCTTGGATTCAGTTTGCAAGAATTTTATTGAGTATTTTTGCATCAATATTTATAAGAGAGATTGGCCTGTAGTTCTCTTTCTTTGTTGGGTCTCTGTGAGGTTTAGGTATGAGCGTAATCATAGCTTCATAGAAAAAATTAAGTATTGTTCCTTCTGTTTCTATTCTGTGGAATAGTTTGAAGAGAATTGGTATTAGGTCTTCCTGGAAGGTCTGATAGAATTCTGCACTAAAACCATCTAGTCCCGGACTTTTTTTGGTGGGGAGACTTTTAATGACTGCTTCTATTTCTTTAGAAGTTGTAGGACTATTTAGATTGTTTATCTGCTCCTGTTTTCATTTTGATACTTGGTATCTGTCTAGAAAATTGTCTATTTCATCCAGATTTTCCAATTTTGTTGAGTATAGGCCTTTATAGTAGGATCTGATGATTTTTTTAATTTCCTCAGTTTCTGTTGTTATGTCTCTGTTTTCAGTTCTGGTTTTATTATTTTCAGTACTGTCTCTGTGCCCTTTGGTTAGTCTGGCTAAGGGTTTGTCTATCTTCCAACTCAATTCTTAATAGAGTTTGAAAGAGCAATCTTGAATTCATTTGGATTAACAAAAACCCAGGATAGAGAAAACTATTCTCAACAATAAAAGAACTTCTGGGGGAATCACTATCCCTGACCACAAGCTGTACTATAGAGCAATAGTGGTTTAAAAAAAAACTGCCTGGTATTATTACAGAGATAGGCAGGTAGATAAATGGAATAGAATTGAAAATACAGAAATGAACCCACACCTGTATGGTTACTAGATCTTTGACAAAGGAGCTAAAACCTTCCAGTGGATAAAAAGACAGCATTTTCAACAAATGGTGCTGGTTTAACAGGCAGTCAATATGTAGAAGAATGCAAATTGATCCATTCTTATCTCCTTGTACAAAGCTCAAGTGCAAGTGAATAAAGGACCTCCACATAAAACCAGATACACTGAATCTAATAGAAAAGAAGGTGGGGAAGACCCTTGAATACCTAGGCACAGGGGAAACATTTCTGAACAGAACACCAATGACTTATGGTCTAAGATCAAGAATTGACAAATGGGATCTCATAAAATTACAAAGCTTCTGTAAAGCAAAGAACATTTTCAATAGAATAAAATGGCAACCAACAGATTGGGAAAAGATCTTTACCAATCCTCCATCTGATAGAGGGCTAATACCCAATATATACAACTCAAGAAGTCCGACTCCAGAGAAACAAATAACCCTATTTAAAAATGGGGTACAGAGCTAAACATAGAATTCTCAACTGAAAAATCTCAAATGGCTGAGAAGCACCTAAAGAAATGTTAACATCCTTAATCATCAAGGTAATACAAATCAAAACAACCCCAAAATTCTACCACACACTAGTCAGAATGGCTTAGATCAAAAGCTCACGTAATAACAGATGCTGGCAAGGATGTGAAGAAAGAGGAACACTCCTCCATTGCTGGTGGGATTGCAAGCTGGTACAACTGTGAAATCAGTCTGGCAGTTCCTCAGAAAATTAGACATACTACTACCTGAAGATCTAGCTGTACCACTCCTGGGCATATACTCAGAAGAAGCTCCAACATGTTAAGGACACATGCTCCACTATGTTCACAGGGGTCAACAACTTCTATTCATTGGTTGGGTGTATATATCTGCATCTGACTCTTTCAGCTGCTTGTTGTGTAGTCATGATAGGCTCCTATTTGTAAGCACACCATAGCATCAGCATTAGTGTCAGGCCTTGGGACCTTCCCCTGAGTTAGATTCCAATTTGGGACTGTCACTGGACCTCTTTTTCCTCAAGTTCTTCTCCATTTTTGTCCCTGTAGTTCTTTCGGACAGGAAAAATTCTAGGTCAGAGTTTTTTACTGTGGGATGTCAACCCCATCCCTCTAGTTGATGCCCTGTCTTTCTACTGGGGGTGGACTCTACACCTTACTACACTCTTCCCTCTCCCCACTGTAAAGCATTTCATCTAAGGTCCCTCCCTTTGAGTCTTGAGAGTCTCTCACCTCCCAGGTCTCCTGGTACTGTCTAGAGGGTTACTCTACTTCCTACCTTCTGAGGTTGCCTGTTTCATTTTTTTTCCTGCTGGCCCTCAGGGTTTCAGTTTTTCCTCAATACCTGATCATTTTCTCCTCTTTCCCTCTATCGCCTTTTCTACCCAGGTCCCTCCCACTCCTCTCCCTGTGATTGTTTTCTTTTCCCTCAAAAGTGGGATTGAGGCATCCTTACTTGGGCCCTTTGGTTTGTTAACCTTCTTGAGTTCTGTGGATTGCATTCCAGAAATTGTGTACCTTTTTGGCTAATATCTACTTATTATTTAGTACATATCATGAATATCCTTTTTGGTCTGAGTTACATCACTCAGGATGATATTTTCTAGTTCCATCCGTTTGCCTGAAAAGCTCATAATATCTGAATAGTAATCCATTGTGTAAATATAACACATTTTGTGTATCCATTCTTCTGTTGTGGGACATCTGGGTTGTTTCTAGCTTCTGGCTATCACAAATAAGGCTGCTATAAACATAGTGGAACATGTGCCCCTGTGGCATGGTGAGGCATCATTTGGGTATAAGTCCAAGAGTGGTATAGTTGAGTCTTCAGCTAAATCTATTTCCAATTTACTGAGAAACTGCAAGATTGATTTCCAGAGTGGTTTTACCAGTTAGCAATCCAATCAGCAATGTAGGAGTGTTCCTCTTTCTCTATATTTTTGCCAACATGTGCTGTCACCTGAGGTTTTGATCCTAGCCATTCTGATTTGTGTAAGTTGGAATCTCAGGGACTTTTTAATTTGTATTTCTCTGATGACATTGCTTTAAATGCTTCTCAGCCATTTGAGATTTCTCTGTTGTGAATTCTCTGTTTAGTTCTGTACTCTATTTTGGATCGGGTTATTTCATTGCTTGGTGGTTAGCTTCTTGAGTTCTTTATATATTTTTAATACTAGACCTCAGATAGGATATGGAGTTAGTGAAGACATTTTTCAATCTGTAGGTTACTGATTTGACCTACTGGTTATGTACTTTGCCTTACAGAAGCTTTCCAGTTTCATGAGGTCCCATTTATCATGTGGATCAAGGACATCAACGTAAAATCAGATACACTGATTCTAATAGAAGAAGTAGGAAAGAGCCTCAAACTCATTAGCCCAGGGTGAAATTTCCTAAACAGAACTCCAATGGCTCAGGTTCTAACAAGAATTGATAAATGGAACCTCATTAAAGTTTTTCAAATTCTAATATTGTTTGCCATATGTGACAGCAAATCTTTTGCCATGTGTGCAATATATTGTTATCTATGATAAGAAATGCTACTGTTATATATAGAGATAAAAAATAAAATACTGTTCAATGACAGATTTGAATTCCCACAAATAATAAGGGGCAGTAATGGTTCTTGATAGACTCAAATTACCACAGCTAACAAGTGGTTCTCAAATACAAGATTTATCCTGAGATAGATGCCACAATGAACTGGCCAAACCCACCAAGTTTATCTAAGAACTCGACCACTCATTTTTCAGGCTGCTAGACATCTTGGTGGCTAAGACTGCTTTGTTGTGTCAGCAAGCTCTCTTTGAGAAATGTTCCATCCCTCAAAGAGCACACCCTTGCCTATACACCTATCTTTTAGAGCAGTGGTTCTCACCCTTCCTAATGCGACAAAACACATTGTTGTGAGCCCAACAATGAAATTATTTTCATACCCCCAATAAAATTATTTTCACTGCCACTTTATATCTGTAATTTTACTACTGTTATGAGTTGTGATGTATCTGAAATATCTGAAATGCAGATGGTCTAAGGTGATTTTGGTGAAAAGTTGTTTACCCCAAAAGGGATCACAAAGCACAGGCTGAGAATCATTGCTCTAGAGTAATCCGAATTTATCTCTGATGATTACTGATGAAAGAATACTAGAGCTATCCATTTATTGTAATTATGCAGACTCTAAAACGCAATCCAACTGTAGAATTTCCTAGTATGTTTTCCTGTGTCTTTGATGCACGCATCATAATGTTAGAAGGATATTTGAACTTTGCATTTAACAAAAATTGAAATTGGATGTACATGCATGCATGTACACACATATACACATATGTGGTGGCATATATCCTACTGAGTAGTACACTACCAAATAATAATAGCCTAAGGTGCCAGGCAGTGGTGGCGCACGCCTTTAATCCCAGCACTTGGGAGGCAGAGGCAGGTGGATTTCTGAGTTTAAGGCCAGCCTGGTCTACAGAGTGAGTCCAGGACAGCCAGGACTACACAGAGAAACCCTGTCTCGAAAAAAACCAACAAACAAAAAAATAGCCTAAGGCATATCACAAAATTTTTATGCATCTCTTCAGTAAATCATTGATCATAATATGCTGAGCATTCATTAAACTGTACATGAATTGTACATGTGTACTTTATGCTACATTAATATAAGCTATATAAATATATAAACATAAAATTCACAAAATGCACATAAAATTTAAGATACATAAAAGTACAAGAAATATGTTTTCCTGTTCACTAGAGTTGATTACTTGAGTGACTTCAATTAAATCATAAATTTTCTTATCTTTGTATTCTAATATGAAGGCTGTAATTTATGTCCTGTTCAGCTCTTTTATAAATTGTTCAATTTCTAATAAAATGTGAGGTAATATCTATTGAGTTTTAGCATACTCATGTGACATATCAATTATAGAGAATCTAACTGCACATTTTGTATTTACAGTCAACATGTTAACTGAAGAAATGTTGTATATTCTAATCCCAACTGCTGAAATAAAAGAATAAATGCTTATTCTGTGCCCTGTGGTGCTCAATGTAGCAGAGACTGTGATGATGCCCATAGAAACATGCCTGCTTGTCTTTCATGCTAAAATTGATACCGGAGTTGGTTGGTCCAAAGACTAAAATAGAGTAACTAAATGTGCAGAAGTGTTGAATTGTCTGGCAAGTGACTTCAAAAACAGTGATTAGCTGAAAAGATATTAATAACTGGATAATCATGGTGGAGTTAGTTCAGAACATGGCTAACAATATGAAAAGCTACAGTCATCTGTGCTTGATTTAGGAGATTTACAAACATGATTTATTTTATTATCATTATATGCGAGCACACTTGAGAGTAAGATGCTAGGTTATACATCAATCAAAGTTGAGGGTTGTGGACAGAGGAGCAGTAGGTTATTTACTAGAAGGGCACAGTGTTTAAGTAGAAGGCAACATTGGTGGCTTTATAATTTGCTGTTTCCTTTCTACACTTGACTGTTACAGCAACCAGTTGTCACAAGAGGGCCATGACTGATGTATTGTACCAAGAGGAGAATAAAACGCACACAAGCTTCATGACAGTGAATATGGACATGTTGAACTTGGTTCATGGCAAAAGAAATGTGTGCTTTGGATTTCTTTTTTGTGTGAGTGGTGATATGTTGGATGAGTTTGATTTGGGAGATTATTTCTGAAATAATTGTTTAGCTTTAAGAAAGGAAACTACTTATTTGTCTATTAAAAAAAAAAAAAGTCCTCATCTCGCCTAAAAAATAAAGCCTTAGATGAAAATACCCATTTTGTATAATATAAATTGAAGAGACACCACTGGATTTTTATTGAGGGATTAATCAATCCTTTTTCTCTTAGCTTTTCTGAGATCATCTTAGATATCAGTCATTAATTTTAAAGCCCTTACTATGCAGTCATAAGAGAAAAGCAAGGTATCCCTTATTTGTTTTTTTAACTTATTTTTTATTGGATATTTTATTTACATTTCAGATGCCATCCCCTTTCCTCATTTCCCCTCTGTAGAAAACCCCTATCCCATACCCCCTTCTCCTTTTTGCTTTTATACAATTTTTTAATGTTAACCAAAGGCTTTATAAGTTTGGTAATTCTCAATATCAATCAGAAGTGTAGCCTAATACACAACCTAGATATATCAACTATCATTGACTGGCAGAGACATGTGAACATCTGCCTCCATGTCTGACCCCCTGCTCTCTATCTCTCTCATCACCTAGCTCCTCCTCTCCTTCTCCTCCTCTCTGTGCTCCTCCCACCTTAGCTTCTCCTACATATCACCATTACTGTTAAAATAAAACTTTTCTCTCAAAACACAGTTAGAGCATAACTATACCAATTTGTGTCAGTAAGGTGCAAGATAGACCTAATACCCAGTCCATCATTTTGTTGACTAAGCAGAACCTCTGTCATCTCTCCTAAATAAAAGACAGTTCTGAACCTGGCTTTTTTTTTCTTGGCTTTGGAATGAATGTCAGCTAAAAACCATCCTCTCAAATCTTTTCTCTCAAAGTAAATAGCAAGGATTGGCTAGGAAACTATAAGTCTTCAACCCCGTCAGAAATCCAGAATGACTGAGTTAACTATAATTGTGGAAAGCACAAAGCATAGCTTCTAAAACATAGCCAATTTATAGAGAACAATGAACATCTGGACAATCCCTATACTACAAAATGTTGGAGCATCTGATCTTCAGCCTTCTGGCCCAGGATCATCTGACAGACCTAGTGATGCAGAATTATTAAGGGCTGATTACTCTGTATTGGCAGATATAATCAGTTGACTATTCTGCAAGTGTGTCCTTTTTCTGGACAGCAATTTGTTTGTAGATGGAAAGAGGTAATTCTTGCCTAGTGGCTGTCTCACCACATTTGGGATAACTCCAAAGATGCTCAATTTCTTCTTAGAATCCAAGACAGGAAGCTGTCAGGAGCAGACAGGTCTCTAATGAAAATGAGCATTAATACAGAAATGTTTGTAACATCAATTCTGTGGACTTCTGACATTTTGAAAACCAACTATCCATGTAAGGTAATCTCGACTGTTGTCTGTTAACTCCTCTCAGCTATTTCTAAATAGAATAGAGAAAACACCCTAACAATAAATTCAAAGACATGAATATGCTATAGGCCCTTAACTCACAGTCTAACCATCTCAAATCAGTTAAAAAAGTTAAAGAAGGACTGGGTCTAAGCCTTGTATTCCTAAATGTGTTATACAGGCACAATGCCCATGAGAGTACCAATATTCATCTCACTTTTATATTAATAAGAAGCTCATACTAATTAAAACCTTAAATTTGAAATCAAAGTAACTTTTGTACCATTTAAGAAATTATAACTTCATCTTAATAACAATTACACATATCTCTACCAGGAGGTTATGGCTATGCAATAAATCCTAGCTAATCCTCCCTGTTCCAACAAAACCACTACTTTTCCCTAGAAAGACAGCCCAATATTAACCACCTCAGTCTCCAAGCCCAGGGAATAGGGGCGCTGGCTCTTCATTAACTTCTTCAAGCTGATTATGGGTGTTGAGAAATTAGAAGAGGGGTTGGGGAAAGAGTAAATTGATAAGGCTCTGACACTGTGTCTTCACTGCATCCATCTGGACTTCCAGGACGTCAGAGGTTTGAGCAGGTCTGCTCAGCTTGACTGATCAGTAGATACACCAAGGGTATGTATTCTGCAATATACAATTCTCAAAACAAATTTTAATATCAAGATAAATTGTTTGTTTGAATTCTGGAAGCTAGTCTTCTGGTGGCCTGCCTCTGTCATGTCTAATCCATATAATTCTGAGAGTTTTTATGAGGGTGTGCTCCCACCATCCTCCCATTTTCGCCTTCCTGCTCTCAAATTTCCCAACATCAGGGAATCTAAACTTTAAGGCACCAAGGCCCTCCACTTCCACTGATGCCTAACCTCTTACCCCATCCCCCCTCCTCCAATTACTATCCACCCCATCCTCCAATTACTATGAGGGTGTGCTCCCGACATCCTCTCATTCCCGCCTCCCTGCTCTTGAAATTCCCCAACACTAGGGAATCCAAACTTTCAGGCACCAAGGCCATTCACTTCCACTGATGTCTGGCAAGGCCACCCTCAACTACCTATACAGGTGGAGCCATGAGTCCCTCCCTTTGTTTGCTCAGGCTGGAGATTTTAGAATGGCAATTCCAGCTTGTTTCTTAGGACCATTTGCTTAAAAAATTGTTTTCCACCCTTTTACTCTAAGGTAGAGTCTGTCTTTGCACTGAGGTGGATTTTCTGTATGCAGCAAAATGCTGGGTCCCGTTTATGTATCCAGTTCATTAGCCTATGTCTTTTAATTGGGAAATTGAGTCCATTGATGCTAAGAGATATTAAGGAACAGTGATTGTTGTGTTCTGTTATTTTTGTTATTAGATGTGAAGTTATCTTTGTGTGGCTATCTTCTTTTGGATTTGTTGGAAGAGGGTTACTTTCTTGCTCTTTCTAGGGTATAATTTCCCTTCTTGTATTGGAGCTTTCCTGCTATTATCCTTTGTAATGCTGGGTTTGTGGAAAGATATTGTGTAAATTTGGTTTTGTCGTGGAATATCTTGGTTTCTCCATCTATGATAATTGAAAGTTTTGCTGGGTATAGTAGCCTGGGCTGGCATTTGTGTTCTCTTAGGGTCTGTATGACATCTGTCCAGCATCTTCTAGCTTTTATAGTATCTGGTGAGAAGTCTGGTGTAATTCTGATAGGTCTGCCTTTATATGTTACTTGGCCTTTCTCCCTTACTGCCTTTAATATTCTTTCTTTGTTTTGTGCACTTGGTGTTTTGATTATTATGTGACAGGAGGTATTTCTTTTCTGGTCTAGTCTATTTGTCGTTCTATAGGCTTCTTGTATGTTTATGGGCATCTCATTCTTTAGATTAGGGAAGTTTTCTTCTATAATTTTGTTGAAGATATTTACTGGCCCTTTATGTTGGGAATCTTCCCTCTCATCTATACCTATTATCCTTAGGTTTGGTCTCCTCATTGTGTCCTGGATTTCCTGGATATTTTGTGTTAAGATCTTTTTGCACTTTGTGTTTTCTTTGACAGTTGTGTCAATATTTTCTATGATATCTTCTGCACCTGAGGTTCTCTCTTCTGTCTCTTGTATTCTGTTGGTGATGCTTGTGTCTCTGACTCCTGATTTTTTTCCTAGGTTTTCTATCTCCAGGATAGTCTCCCTTTGTGATTTCTTTATTGTTTTTACTTCCATTTTTATGTCCTGGATGGTTTTGTTCAATTCCTTCACCTGTTTGATTGTGTTCTCTTGTAATTCTTTAAGGATTTTTTGTGCTTCCACTTTAAGGGCTTCTACCTGTTTACATGTGTTCTCCTCAAATACTGTGAGAGTGTTATATATGTCCTTCTTAAAGTCCTCTATCATCATTAGAAGTTTTGGCACAACTAAGATAACAAGATAACAGGCAGAAATAGTGAGTGAAGGTAGCACTAGAGATAACAGGATGTTGAAATGAGAGCATAAGAATATAAGAAACAGAAACCAAAGTTACTTGGCATCATCAGAACCTAGTTCTCTCAGCATACCAGGTTGTGAATACCCCATGACACCAGAAAAGCAAGATTCATTTTTAAAATCACTTCTCTTGATGATGATCGAGGACTTTAAGAAAGACATAAATAAGTCCCTTTTAAAAATATACACAAGAACAGAAATAGACAGGTAGAAGCCCTTAAAAAGGAAACACAAAAATCCCTTAAAGAATTACAGGAAAACATAACCAAACAGGTGAAGGAATTGAACAAAACCATACAGGATCTAAAAATGAAAGTAGAAACAATAAAGAAGTCACAAAGGGAGACTATTATGGAGACAGAAAACCTAGGGAAAAGATCAGGAGTCATTGATGCAAGCATCACCAACAGAATACAAAAGAACAAAGAATCTCAGGTACAGATGATGCCATAGAAGACATTCAACAGCCCTCCCTTGGTTCTTTTGACTGGGGCAGACACATAGCTGATCTGCTCCCATGAAGACACCATATCCTGAATCATCTTAGAGGAGCCACTGCACTCAGAGCAACAGGTAAGAACCCTCTCCCACTACACCATGCTCCAGAGCTACAACTGGGAGCCTAGGGCACTCAGAACCATCAGCCACCCAAACCCTACCCCTCCAGAATACCACTTCTCTTCTGCCCCTTTTTTGCTTCTTTTGGTTAGGGCAGACACCTAATTGGTGTGCTCCCGTAGAGACACCATATCCTGAGCCATCCTAGAGAAGCCACTACACTCAGAGCAGGGAACACCTAGCTGGTCTTCTCTCATGAAAACACCATATCCTGAACCATCCTAGAGGAACCACTGCAATCAGACCAGCAAAGGAAACACTGGACTCAGAGCAGCAGAGGAACCACTGCACTCAGAGCAGCAAGGTTTCAGGATCCTAGAGGCAGCCTGAGTCCCAAGAGTTCTTCCACCCAGGAGCTCAGGATCACAGGATCAGAGACATCTGGATTCTGAGGAGTTCTGACACAAGCAAGATAATTGGAAAGACAGGCTCCAGCCAAAGACAGTGAGTTCAGGTAGCACTAGAGTAAACCAGATGGCAAAAGGCAAGTCTAAGAACATTAGCAACAAAAACCAAAGTTATTTGGCATCGTCAGAACCCAGTTTTCCCATCTCAAGCCCTGGTAGGAAAAAGATCAGGAGTCATGGACACAAGCATCACCAACAGAATACAAATGATAGAAGAGAGAATCTCATGTGCAGAAGATATCATAGAAAACATTGACACAACTGTCAAAGAAAATGCAAAATGCAAAAAGCTTCTAACCCAAAACATCCAGGAAATCCAGGACACAATGAAAAGACCAAACCTAAGGATAATAGGTATAAATGAGAGTGAAAATTCCAAACTTAAAGGGCCTGTAAATATCTTCAACAAAATTACAGAGGAAAACTTTCCTAACCTAAAGAAAGAGATGCCCATGAATGTACAAGAAGCCTACGGAAGTCCAAATAGACTAGACCAGAAAAGAAATTCCTCTCGTCACATAATAATCAAAACACCAAATGCACAAAACAAAGAAAAAAAAAACTAAAAGCAGTAAGGGGGAAAGGTAAAGTAACATATAAAGGCAGACTTATAAGAATTACATTAGATTTCTCACCAGACACAACCACTTTGGAAGTCAGTCTGGCGGTTCCTCAGAAAATTGGACATAGCACTACCTGAGGACCCAGCTATACCACTCCTGGGTATATACCCAGAAAATGCCTCAACAAATAACAAAGACATATGCTCCACTATGTTCATAGCAGCCCTATTTATAATAGCCAGAAGCTGGAAAGAACCCAGATGCCCTTCAACAGAGGAATGGATACAAAAAATGTGGTACATTTATACAATGGAATATTACTCAGCTATTAAAAATAATGAATTCGAGAAATTCTTAGGTAAATGGATGGATCTAGAAAATATCATCCTGAGTGAGGTAACCCAATCACAAAAGAACACACATGGTATTTACTCACTGATAAGCGGAGATTAGCCCAAAAGTTTGAAACAACAAAGATTCAACTACCAGACGACATGAAGCTCATGAAGAAGAAAGAACAAGTGAGGATGCCTAGGTCTTTCTTAGAAGGAGTAACTAAATAACCAAGGGAGCAAATATGGAGACAAAGTGTGGGTCAGAATCTGAAGGGGGGGTTGTAGGGAGACCATTGTGTCTGGGTATTCATTCCATAGGCAGTCATCAAAAATAGACGCTGATAGGGATGTCAGGATGGGAAAGCTGACAGCAGCCTGATAAGGCTGTCTCCTTAGAGGTCTCTCAGAGTCGGACATACCCAGAGACAGGTACCCACAGCTATCCATTAATATGATCAAAGTTCCCAATGGAGGAGTCAGAGAGTAAATTGAAGGAACCGTGAACCATAAGGGCTGGTGGCCCTGTGAGGAGAGCAAGAATACCAACCAGCCAGAGCTCCCCAGGGTCTAAACCACCAGCCCAGGAGCACATAGGGAGAGACACATGACTCCAGCTGTATATGTAGGGGAGGATGGCCCTGTTGGGCATAGGTGGGAGACAAGATCATTGGTACCCTGAAGGCTGAGCACTGAGGGGGGGGAATCTGAGGGTGGGGAGGGAGGCTGGGGGTAGGTGGGTAAACACCTTCATAGAGGCAGGAGGAGGGAGGATGGGATAAGGGGTTCCTGGGTGGTGGGGGAAATATGGTAAGGGGATAAAATTTGAAATGTAAATATTATATCCAATAAAAGGGGAAAAATAGAAAAGTGGTTAGAACCAACATTCTTAATAAAATGTCAGCCCTCTTTAAAAAAAAAAAACCTATCTTGATACTAAAATTTGTTTTGAGAATTGTATATTGCAGAATGATCAACCTTGGTGTATCTACTCAACAAGCAAGATGGGCAGACCTGCTCAAACCTCTGAGGTCCGTGAATTCTATCTGGAGGCAGCGAAGACACAGCATCAGAGGATTGTCAACTTGCACTCCCCCCCACCCCTCTTCTAATATCTCAACGCCCATAATCAGCTTGAAGAAGCTAATGATGAGTCAGCGCCCCTATTCCCTGGGCATGGGGACTAAGGTGGTAAATGTTGGGCTGTCTCCCTAGGAAAAAGTAGTGGTTTTGTCGGAATAGAGAGGATTAGCTAGGGTTTATTGCATAGCCATAACCTATTAGTAGAAATCTGTATAATTAATATCAAGATGAAGATATAAATTCTTAAATGGCACCAATTTACTTTGTTTACAAATTTTAAGGTTTTCAGTGGCATGAGCTTTTTAGTGATATAAGAGTGAGATGAATATTGTTACTCTCATAGGCATTGTACCAGTATAACACACTTAGGAATACAAAGCTTAGACCCAGTCCTTCTTTAACTTTTTTAACTGATTTGAGATGGTCAGCCTGTGAGTTAAGGGACTATAGCAAATTCATGACTTGGAGTTTATTATAAGGGTGTTCTCTATGTTTTATTTAGAAATAGCTGAGTGGAGTTAACAGGCAACACTCCAGATTACCTTACATGGATAGCTGGTTTTCAAAACATCAGAAATCCTTAGAATTGACATGACAAACATTTCAGTATTAATGTTCATTTTCATTAGAGACCTGTCTGCTCCGAACAGCTTCCTATGTTAAACTCTAAGAAGAAATTGAGCATCCTTGGAGTTACTCCAGTTGTGGTGAGACAGCCACTAGGCAAGAATTGCCAGTTTCCTTCTACAGACAAATTACTGTCCAGAAAAGGACACACTTGCAGAATAGTCGACTGATTATATCTGCCTAGACAGAGTAATCAGCCCTTAATAATTCTGCAGCACTAAGGTCTGTCAGATGATCCTGGGCCAGAAGGCAGAAGAACAGATGCTCCAACGTTTTGAAGTAGAGCGAGTGTCCAGGTGTTCAGAGGTCTCTATAAATTGGCTAAGTTTTAGAAGCTATGCTTTGTGCTTCCCACAATTATAGTCAACTCAGTCATTCTGGATTTCTGATGGGGTTGAAAACTTATAGCTATTTACTTTGAGAGAAAAGATCTGAGTGTATGGTCATCAGCTGACATTCATCCTAAAGCCAAGGAAAAAGCCAGGTTCAGAACTAAGTGTTTTAATTAGGATAGATGACAGAGGTGCTGGTTAGTCAACAAAAGGATGGACTGGGTATTAGGACTATCTTGTACCTCACTGGTACAAATAGGCATAATTATGCTCTAATTGTATTTTGAGAGAAAAGTTTCCTTTTAACAGGAAGGGTGATGTGTAGGAGGAGCTAAGGTGGGAGGAGTACTGAGAGGAAGAAAAGGAGTAAGAAGAGGAGAAGAAGAAGGAGAGGAGAAGCTAGGTGATGAAAGAGAGATAGAGGGGGGAAACAGGGAAGCAGATGTTTATGTATCTCCACCAGTCAAAGATAGTTGATATATCTAGGTTGGGTAGTGGGTTACACCTCTGATTGAACAATACCAAACTTATAAAGCCTATGATTAACATTTCTTAAAAAAATGTATAAATGCAAAAAGGAAAAGGGGGCATGGGATAGGGGTTTTCTAAGGGGGGGGGGAATGGGGAAACGGGATGGTATCTGAAGTGTAAATGAAAGATCTAATAAAAAAAAAAAAAAAGATTTCTCACCAGAGAATATAAAAGCCAGAAGATCCTGGAATGATATCAAACAGACCCTAAGAGAACACAAAAAACAGCCTAGACTACTACACCCAACAAAACTCTCAATCAGTATAGATGGAGAAACAAAGATATTGCATGGCAAAACCAAATTTACACAATATCTTCCCACAAATTCAGCACTTCAAAGTATAATTGATGGAAAACTCCAACACAAGGAGGGTAACTACAACATAAAAAAAAAGCAAGAAAGTAATCTTCCAACAACCCCAAAAGAAGGTAGCTACATAAACATAATTCCATCTCTAATAACAAAAATAACAGGAAGCCACAATCATTTTTGCTTAATATCTCTTAACATCAATGGACTTAATTCCCCAATTAAAAAAAAACATAGACTTAAAAAAAAAAAGACAGAGACTAACAGACTGGATATATAAATAGGACCCAGAATTTTGCTGCATACAGGGAACTCACCTCAGTGACAAAGACAGACACTACCTCAGAATAAAAGAATGGAAAACAATTTTCGAAGCAAATAGTCCCAAGAAACAAACTGGAGTTGCCATTTTTATATCAAATGACTTTCAACCAAAAGTAATCAAAAAAGACAAGGAAGGACACTTCATACTTATCAAAGGAAAAATCTACCAAGATGAACTCTCGATACTGAACATCTATGCTCCAAATGCATGAGCACCCACATACATAAAAGAAACTTTACTAAAACTCAAAGCACACATTGCACCTCACACAATAATAGTGGGGGATTTCAACAATACACTCTCTTGGACAGATTATGGAAACAGAAACTACACAAAGTGAAACTAACAGAAGTTATGAACCAAATGTATTTAACAGTTATCTATAGAACTTTTCATCCTAAAACAAAAGAATATACCTTTTTCTCAGCACCTCATGGTACCTTCTCCATAATAGACCATATAATTGGTCACAAAACAGGCCTCAACAGATACAAAAAGATTGAAATAATCCCTTGCATCCTATCAGACCACCATGGACTAAGGCTGGTCTTCAGTAATAACAAAAACAATGGAAAGTCCACATTCACGTAAAAACTGGACAACACTCTACTACATGATGACATGATCAAGGAAGAAGTTAAAGATTTTTAGAATTTAATAAAAATGAAGACACATCATACTAATACTTGTGGGATTCCAGAAAAGCGGCTCTAAGAGGAAAACCTCTAAGTGCCTTCAAAAAGAAACTGGAGAGAGCACACACTAACACCTTGACAGCACACCTGAAAGCTCTAGAACAAAATGAAGCAAATACAGCCAAGATCAGTAGGCTGCAGAAAATAATCAAATGCAGGGCTGAAATCAACCAAGTACAAACAAAAAGAACTATACAAAGTATCAACAAAACTAAGAGCTGGTTCTTTGAGAAAATCAACAATACAGATAAGCTAGACTAACCAGAGGGCTCAGAGACAGTATACAAATTAATAAAATCAGAACTGAAAAGGGAGACATAACAACAGAAACTAAGGAAATTCAAAAATCATCAGATCCTACTACAAAAGCCTATACTCAATAAAACTGGAAAATCTGGATGAAATAGACAATTTTCTAGACAGATATTAGGTACCAAAGTTAAATAAGCAGCAGATAAACCATTTAAACAGTCCCATAACCCCTAAAGATATAGCAGCAATCACTAAAAGTCTTCCCACCAAAAAAAGCCCAGGACCAGATGGTTTTAGTGCAGAATTCTATCAGACCTTCCAAGAAGACCTAATACCAATTCTTTTAAAACTATTCCACAAAATAGAAATAGAAGGAACACTACCCAATTCATTCTATGAAGCCACCATTATCCTCATACCTAAAGCACACAAAGATAGAACAAAGAAGGGAAACTTCAGACCAATATCAATGCAAAAATACTCATTAAAATTCTTGAAAACCGAATTCAAGAACACATCAAAACAATCATCCATCTTGATCAAGTAGGCTTTATCCCAGGAATGCAGGGATGGTTCAGTATTTGGAAATCCATCAATGTAATAGACTATATAAACAAATTAAAAGAAAAAACACATAATCATCTCACTAGATGCTGAGAAGCATTTGACAAAATTCAACATCCCTCCATGGTAAAAGTCTTGGAAAGATCAGGAATTCAAGGCCCATACCTAAACACAGTAAAAGCAATATATAGCAAGCCAGTAGCCAACATCAAACTAAATGGAGAAAAACATCCACTAAATTTGGGGACTAGACAAGGCTGCCCACTCTCACCCTACCTATTCAATATAGTACTGGAAGTCCTAGCCACAGCAATTAGACAACTGTCTTGTTTAGCAGGGCATTAAACAGGGGTCCAGGAGATCACCTAAGAGAGCAGGGGTAAGCAGGCAAAGACACAAAGAAACATAGCTTGTCTATAGGCTGATCAAACCGTAAGTTTTACTTTTTCACACACGGGTTATATACACAAAAAGGCAGGATGTGGGGAAGGGGATGATGCAGGAGAGTAGGTGTTGAGGGGGGAGTACAGATATCTTCCAGAACAGAATGTCAGCAGGGTGAAGGTTCAGGGGACAGGTCACTATGACTCTGCCTATGATTCACTTGTCCTTATCTAAGTTGGTACTGTCTATCAAGGCTACCCAAGGTCTATGACTACTCAGGCTTCCACCAAAGATGCTTGTTTACAATAGCTTCTAGCCATCTGTTCCAGTGTTTTTCCACAGAGACCCAAGACTTTGTGTTAGTAGGCTGACTTAGGCCTATGGCTGATTTTAGGCCTTCAGATATAAGCAAAGCTGTCCCTGACAGACAACAAAATGAAGTCAAAGGGATACAAATAGAAAAGGAAGAAGTCAAAATTTCACTATTTGCAAATGATATGATAGTATACTTAAGTAACCCCAAAACTTCCACCAGAGAACTCCTAAACCTGATAAACATGTTCAGCAAAGTGGCTGGATATAAAATCAACTTAAAAAAAAATTAGTAGCCTTCCTCTACTTGAAGGATAAACTGTTTGAAAAAGAAATTAGGGAAATTTTAATTTCTTTTAAACTTACTTTAAAACTTCAAAAGAAATGTACTGAGTTCATGAAAAGCATGTTTCTTTCCCGGTTTTCTAAAAATGACTTTATGGAATTATATTTTTTCCTCGATTCATGAATGAGTTAAACAATGAAATCATAATGGAACAAAGAATTTTTATTGTGAGTTTTTTATTTATTTATACATAAATATGCATTCAATCGCTCTGTAGACATCAAGTTAATCTGAATTTATATTTATTTTTCTGACAACTTTGATGTACTTTATTATTGTTGTTTACCATATGGAATGCATTTTCAGTTTTTCTAAATTAAAGAAAATCTAACTTGAACTATATTTGATTATTCGAAGCAAAAATATTTTATAATTTTTATTTGATGCCATAAGTTCATTACATAATGTCCTCACTACACAACTTCTTAAAGAAAATGAGGGAGATGCTGGGGATAACATACATTGACAAGGACTGCCTGCAGTAGGCTGGGATGGAGACATCTCAGAAGCCTACAGCAGCTCCTTGTAAAGAGGATGGTGTTGAGGACCCTGAGAAGCAAGAGACACATCCCTCCAGGGGACCCACCATCTGAAAATCTGAAATAAAGGACTGCCTGCAGTAGGCCGGGACAGAGACATCTTAGTAGCCCGCAACAGCTCTTTGTAAAAAAACAGTTGTTTCTATTTCTCCTAACCTTAGCTCTGGACAACGGCTGTACAGATTTCATTTGTGCATGACTGTTTTTCAGTTGGCCTTGGTGTGCATAATTATTCTATTATATCTGACTTTCTTACTTCTTTCTCCTTCTGCTCTGGTGAATTCCGTGAAACTAGATGTTCCTTGATTCTTAGACAATTAAAAATTGAGGCATAGGGCACAGCACAGTACAGTCCTAATGGCCCAAGTACATATTGTGTGTTCTCATCTTAGAAACAATACAATAACTGCACAATGGTAGTTCTAGATTAATGCTTGATTTACAAAGAAAGTTTGAAGAGATTATTTAAAAAAAAAATGAAATAGAACCAACACTGGGACCCAAATAAAGGAATAATCCATTAAAGTTATGAAATAAGTTTTGCATAAGATTTAAGAGTGGTTCCTAAATAAAAAAGTATAAAATACATAAAATCTTATATTAATAAGACTAAGTCAAAACACTGAGACTCTTTGTGTGTGTAATGCATAGAAGTAGAAAGCTAGAGGAACTATTGAGTTAAGGGTTACTTTGATTCTTTTTGCCACTGCCTGGTGGCTTTGCCCATGTCATTTATCATTAGAGTTTCACAAGAAAATGCAAGTAGCTGACCTCAGAGCTCTGAGCACTGAAGTATAATAAGTCAAAAGTTAAAGTTTAAATAATGATAAGTTTGCAATTATTATTATTTTGGCTACAGGCCTGGGAATAGGGAAGCTTAAGACTTTGGGGAAAATTGTAATTATTAACTCTTTGTGAGATGTGGTTATTCTTTTGAATTTGATTTGGCAATAATTATACAATGTCTTTTTTTTCTACCTGGTTTTAGAGTATCAATAAAAGACTGGAACAAGAGAAAGGTGGATAAGTATGTGAGGTAAATGTGGTGAGAGAGAGAATGACTGAGAGAGCATAAGAAGAGCATTGAAGAATGAGTAAAGAGAAGATTTAAAGAGTTAGTAAAGAGAGAATGTGAGGTGTGTGTGGAGAGTGTATGTGTGAGTGAAAGGAGACTACATGTGGTATGTGTGAAGTATATGTGAGATATGTGTGAAGAGTGTGTGTGAAAGTGAGGAAGAATGCACAGAGGTGTGTAAGAGTATTGGAGTCCAAGAAAAGAAAAGCATATAAGAGAAAAGTAGGGTGCACAGGAGAATGCAGAGTGTGTGCAGTCTCAAGCTGCGAGCGAATGAGCAAGAGAAAAGGAAAGCAGAGAGTGAGAAAAAAGAGAAACTTTAAGCCTTAAAAAATTGCCTGTCAGCTTGTACCCAAAAAGTAGTCTGTGTATATTTATTATGTGCCTTCCAGATACCCAGCTTCCAGTTAAGAACTCCAATCCTGTGTCTAGGCTAGACCCCGACATAGTAGGGGAGGGAGAACTGGGGGAAGGCACTACAAAGTCCCAGATGCCAGTGACCCAATAGGTTCTGAGGACCTAACAGGGATGAAATTAACCAAAATACCCAACAAAGAGGAAATAGAACCTGTAGAGACCATAACCAGTGGATAGCCATGCCCCCCAGTTGAGGGATGGAGCCACCCGTCCATCTAAAAAATATTAATTCAGAATTGCTCCTGTCAAAAGAAATTACAGGGGCAAAGAGTGGAGCAAAGACTGAAGGAAAGGCCATCCAGAGACTGGCCCACGTAGGGATCCATCCCATCCACAGACACCAAACCCAGACACTATTGCTGATGCCAAGAAGTGCTTGCTGACAGGAGCCTGATAGCTGTCTCCCGAGAGGCTCTGCCAGAGCCTGACAAATACATATGAAGAGGTTTGCAATCCCATAGGAAGAACAACAATATCAACTAACCAGAGACCCCCCTAAATCTCCTAGGGACTAAACCACAAACCAAAACATACACATCGAGGGACCCATATGTTGCAGAGGATTGCCTTATCTGGCATCAATGGGAGGGGGAGCCCCATGGACCTATGGAGGCTCAATGACCCAGTGTAGGGAAATGCTAGGGCACTGAGGCAGAAGTGTGTGGGTAAAGGAGCACCCTCATAGAGGCAGGGGGAGGGAGAGGGGACAAGAGGTTTGTGGAGGGGAAACTAGCAAGGGGGATAACATTTGAAATATAAATAAATAAAATAACCAATAAAAAACATAAAGCATAAAATAAATTGGGTCTAGTCTTTTTCTTTTTTTTTCCAAGAGAATGAATACAGACTACAGTCTCTTCAAAAATATCACTCCAAGTTGTAAAGTCCCCTTCATACTATTTACCTTTCTTTCTTCAGAAATGGGTTCAGAGTGGAGCAAACCACAGGTAAACTGTCAGGTATTCTGTAGGGATGGTGCCCTGAGGTGGGGAACAGTAAAGGGACTGGCCAGGATCATAGTCCGGAATATTAGCCAAGGCTCCACCAATTCAAATTTAGGGTAACCCGTGTGCAGTACAGAGCCAGGACTACACAGTCTGCCTTTATGAGAACTTCAGTTATATAAGCTCTGGGCCAGCTCCCACTCTTTGTGGGTATCTAGGCAAGCCATCTCACCTATTTAACGTGGCCACATGGACCAAGGAAAGCATGGACAACTGGGTACTTTTCATTGCTAATCCTGGCCCTGACTCACTCTGTGACCTCTCTTGGTGTGTTTCCTCAGCTGGAAAGAGAAGATAATAATAATGACCTATTTAACCTATTTAACAAGAGGTGTTGTATGGATTAGTAGTTAATAACATGTTTTATGAGACAAGGCAGCACTGAACTTGTAAATACTAAAGCTCTCTTAGCTATACAAAGTAAATTCGTACTTCTCTTGAAGAAAACCCAGCACACCGGAACATGGGCATACAAAACAGTTAAAATAAGATCAGTTTTTCCCTGGACCCAAGAAACTTCAGTTTCTAAAAGGAGACTGAGTAACTTTTCTGTAGATCTTATCTTGAGCATTTTAGGTTTTGGTTTTTGAAAAAAAAAAAGCCATCCACACCTCTAACTTACTTCTGCATTTAGTTTTTACATTCGGATGACATTTATTTGTATACTTGGCTGTAGTTTTCCGTCTAAAAATCAACTAAAAATAAAGGTTGAGATTATAAGACTTCTGTCAAGTCAACATGACAGACAAGCCTTCTCATCACTGTGCCTCATCATGGATGCTTGCTCTAACTGAAGAGATCATGTTAGTTAATGGATTTGAACTCATGCACAGCTTTCTATGACCATAGAGCATGTCTTGTTATGTAACATACAGCCAATAAATTGGCCCAGAGTAGTTACTGCTCTCCCTTCCTTTGTGGGGAATTGTGTTTTCCACAGAATGTGAAGAAACACAGTGATATTAACAAATACAGGACTGTGAGTTACTTTATAAGAGAAAATTGAAAGGATATTATCTAGGACTCAAATCTAGGACAAATAAAAGCAGCTACGGAGAGCTGGTAATAGGAACTCAACAGTGTGTTTAGTAAGATATTTTGAAAACATAATCTTACTGGAAATTTGACTCAGGTTATTATTTAAGGTATTTTAGTAGTACTCACAATTATTTCCTGTTTTAAATTTATGTGCATTTTAATGAGAGATTGAAAGGACTTACATAATACACGTTTTTGACATTCACACATAAGTCAACTTAAAGGTCATCACTACAGTTATTTCTCCTGAGCTTCTTGAGTGACAAAAGGGTATATATAACCAATCACTCATTCTTCTTATTATTAATTTATTATTTTCATATTATTGGATTATTAGTAGTAATTCAGGTTCTATTGGAAGAAATTGATGCTAAGAAGAATGTTGCCAAATTGTTTGTTATATTTCTATATTCTTTTTTCCACCTGCTACCTGCCAGGAAGAAAGGAAAAAGAGAGGGAGAATTAAGTTTTATATTGAAGACATACAAGACTGCATACCTTTTCTTATGAGTTCATTAATATGTTCCATCTAGAATTACATATGCCTCTATTGTGCTCCCTCTCTCTCTCCCTCTCTCTCTCTCTCTCACACACACACACACATATACATACATATATGTATATGTATACATATATATACACATATGTATATGTATGTATGTATGTATATATATATATGTATATATGCATATAGAGTCTTCAAAACCAATATAAGTTAAGATAGAACCGTGGAACATCTACTTTCCATTACCATCAATAGAAGTGTCTCACAGGAAAGGTTCTATTAAGCATAAGAGATAGAAGATTAAAATTAGTTTCTTCCAGGAAATAATGTTTAAACTAAAAGCAATATTCTACTCTCAGCTGAATCTGTGTACAAGGATTTGGTTTTTATTCACAAATTCCCAGTCTTAATATTGCAACAGTTTATTGTTATGAGTTTGTAAAAAAAAAAAAATAATGTGAGTAACCATTGATAGGACCATTACACGTATCCAACTATTCTTTCTTTGATCATAGAATTTGATTTGTTATCTTTCAAAGGACAGCTTCTCACAAAAAGACTTATATGATACTAGGATAAAACACAAGAGACCACAATTTTAATTAATAGATTATTTGAATGAATAAAAGCTTTTTATAAGCACAGCATACTTTTTAAAATAATGGTAAGGCTTTATTTGTGGAAATTTCAGTTATATGTTTTATCACAAAACTTGAAAACTTTAACTTAAAATCTGTATTTCAAGGCCATTGACAGAAACTTGTTACATTTATTATTTGTAACTGGTGGGCAATTGTTAGTTGGCACTGATATTTTAGGGTATAATTGGTTCATGTGTAATTTACTCACTCTTCATTAATGCCTTCCAGATTCATAGGCAAAGTTATAAACATCATTTCTTTAAGTTTTAATTAAATTTGTAAATAGAGATCACATTTTTAAAATTTTATTTTATTTAAGTTTTTATTGGTTATTTTATTTATTTACATTTCAAATATTGTCCCCCTTTTTGGTTTCCCCTCTGCAAATCCTCTATCCCATCCCCTCTTCTCCTGACTCTATGAGGGTGATCCACCACCCACCCACTCATGCCTGCCTCATTGCCCTAACACCCTCCTAGGCTGGGGCACTGAGCTTCCAAAGACCCAAAGGCCTCTCCACTCATTGATGCCAGATAAGGCAATCCTCTGTTACATATGCAGCTGAAGCCATGGGTCTCTCAATTTGTACTCTTTGGAGCATGGTTTAGTCCCTGAGAACTCTGGGAGGTCCGGTTAGTTGATATTGTTGTTTTTCCTATGGGGTTGCAATTCCCTTCAGAAGATTACATTTTATTTAAAAAAAATATAGTTCTCTAAATAATGAGATTAAGCTGTTTGGGTTTAGATGCTGAAGCCTTGGTCCCTAGATAATGATATTATTTGAAAAAGTTCTGGAAACTTTAGGGAGTCTGCCTTGAGAAAGTAGGCTCCTTTTTCAGCATATAGAAGATCTGTACCTCCTCTATGCACTCCTTCCACTCTATCACAAATTGGTTGGCTGTCCTGTTCCTCAAGCTTCCACTGATATGTTTATTGTTTTCAAGCACATAGGACCAGAAGAATATGAAGTAAACCTAAAAATGTAAGCCAAAATAAATCTAGTCTCCTTCAGTTGTTTATGCCAAACATTATATCACTGCAAAACAAAACAAAAACAGGTGTTGGCAGTGTTTCCTTGTGATGCAGAAATCAAATAACCAGGAAAAAACTCACAGAAACACGTGGATGGGGAATTTTATCTAAAATAAAAGAACCCTAGTAATATTGTAAAATAAACATCATGGTATATGCTTCTAAAACTTCATGTAAATTAGAAAATAGTCATAATTTTATTAGTTTGAACATTTATCAGTGCATGGTCATCATAATATCTGATTTCTGTTGTAGGTCTTCATTTTGTGTGTACCATTATTACTGTACCCATTCACTCCAGTCATCCTACACTGGACTCCAAGGGCTAGGTACTTGCATGTCACTGAATTAGATGGCACCTGTGTGTGTGTGTGTGTGTGTGTGTGTGTGTGTGTGTGTGTGTATGTTTCAATGAATATAATCATGATTTTTCTTGATTTCAAGCCATTTGTGGTAGATTGCCCAGCTTCTACTCAACTAGGCTTCAGAAGGAGAGCACAAAAGCTCTATCAGTTTCCATGATGAAATAAACTCAGAGGTAGTGTGTTCATGTCAACTACTCAAGACACACTCAGACTTTGTAACTAATCTGAACTTTACAGACAAATCTCCTTTCCTTTCATTTTGAAAGACTAATATATATCAATTTTAATTTGACTGTACATATAAGATTTTATACCGTAAGACAATGCACACACACACATACACTCATGCACACACATACACACACACATGCAGACATGAACATAGACATATATGAAAAGAATGACAAAGAATAAGGTAATGCACTTATTAGTCTCTAAATACTAAGTAAATAGTATAGTCTCTAAATGACCAAAACAGCTCACCTATTACTGATGAAGAAGTAATTACAGAGAGGCTGATCAATTTATTCACTATCAGACAACACGAGGGGCTGAGCCCAGTCTGCCTGAAGACCTGGGACAGGAAACCTCAACATTAAATGGCCTCACACTGTGTTTATCTTGGACTTAATTTCATAATATGGCACAATTTTTCTATTTAGCCAGAAATGGCTACCATTAAAATAATGATTTAAGGCATGTACAATGGCTATTCAGATTAATATAATTGTGAATATAATTATGATTGGGATGAATCATAAAGTGGAGGTTTGG
This sequence comes from Arvicanthis niloticus, assembly GCF_011762505.2. Lineage (NCBI taxonomy): Eukaryota > Metazoa > Chordata > Mammalia > Rodentia > Muridae > Arvicanthis > Arvicanthis niloticus. Next base: position 28,702,769 of record NC_133433.1, on the reverse strand, counting down.
GGACAACTGGAAATATTTTTTAAAATTACTGTTAATTTTCAGAGATGGCAAGTGATTGTTTTGACTACATTGTGAGTCATGAGGCATTGTCAGAAGTAAGATGCCGAGTTGTCAATGATGTATGATAGGATGACGTTATAAATAAAGCTACTTTACCAAAACATTGATGCTAACACCTATTGTGTAATGACTGCATTACATCATCTAATATGCTTTGTCTTTAAATTTTTTATATTGAATTTTGAAACACACAAATTTAAAGTAAAAAGAAAATGTTATGAAGGGCTTTAAAAAGTTATATTATACCACCATATTCTACAAAACACTCATTCCATAGGAACATGAACTGCTGGGGGGAGGGGAAAAGCCCAGGCTTGGAAGGAAGAATCTTCTTTCTTCTTGTCAGCAGCGGAGGAGGGGGAAGAGCATCAGCAGGGGGTAAGACTTTGTCTTATGAGATATTTAGGGTTGCTATATAATAAAAGTTTACTTATCTAAGTTACTATGCTACTGTAGCTGACTTGCCTTCTGTGATCCTCTGAGGCCAGAAACTGCAGTCTCTGGCACCTAGCACCTCATTCTACAAACAGCAAAGGATTAAGTAAATAGCTTTTGTTCTATCTCAGCAGGAACTGCAGGGCTCTAACTTACACCTGCTACTCTGAGGTCAGAGGAAGAAAAGACACTTAGAGAAGTTATCATAGAGTCTATTACTAAGTGTAAAAAGTTTCCTATGAAAGCCATCTAAGGGGAAAAGTGGAAAAATTCTAAAGTAGGGAAAAGGAAAAAATTCTAATAAGGGAAAAATTCTAAGGGGAAAAAATCTCCTAGGGAGGGGAAAAAAAAAGGAAGGAATGATCGAATCTCTCTTTGTCTTTGTCTCCAGTACTTATACATCTTTCAGAATACATGATCACATGTTACAAAGTTCATCACAAGTTCACACCAAAAATCAAATCATAAATTGAAAGCAAAAGTTTACAATAGAGAATGTTTACATGCATATCCATTAGGAGTAGTTATCAGGCTAAACATCCATTACCTGTCTAGCTCCACAGGTACACTGAAGGTTTAAAACTATAACTAAGTTATTAGTGAAGTTTTGGATAGATAAACCCAGTAAATATTTTATCTTCTGTCCTAGCACCTATAATAAATCATTCCTTCCCTTCTAATGACCTTTGGTTAATTGTTTTACAACCTCTTGGAATGTGCTCTGAGTAGGAGAAAGTCTGGTTGCTATATAAGAGCAATTAACTGGTGACACTTGGGAGACTGGCAGAGTTCTCATTACAGTTTTGACTATCAGAAAAGGACCTAATAGCGGTCATGTTATAAAAGAGCTTAATAATCACTGATATAATTTTAGGAATTCTTATAGGATCATCATTGAGACTTAAGAAGTCATTTATTTGTCTACATAGCATCACTAAAAGACAGTACATCTTCATGGATCTGCAGAGATCTCCTTCAAAGGGTGTGCTATTACTTAGTGATTGTTATATTTGTTTAATAATAGTAGTAAAAGCATATTCATAGCAGGAATCTTTCCTAAAATAAGTACCTTATAGGCTTGCTGAATAAGGGCTCCCTTGTCACAGATTATATAATAATCCAAGGCAAGCCATTTCAGAATGATCACCTGCTAGTTATTAGCTTGTCCCATTATGGCTTCTGACAGTTAACTAGACTGAAGAATTCACACAGGCATTAGAAACAGTGATTTCAGTTGAGGGCATTCTTGATGGAGTAGGGTGTGTGTAAAGAAGAAATCTATCAGGGGCAATGTGGAAAGCAGATGTGTGGGTAAGACAGCATCAGAGAGGCTCTGTAATAGTCTCTTTCAAGTGGGACTGCATGGGCCTAGGGGATATGTGAATAGGGAACAAGTGGCAAAAAATGTTTATGTCATTAAGTGTTCATGTCCCATTAATAATTACTCTGCAAACAGTTAATAGTCTCTTTCAAGTGGGACCGCATGGGCCTAGGGGATATGTGGATAGGGAACAAGTGGCAAAAAATGTTTATGTCATTAAGTGTTCATGTCCTGTTAATAATTACTCTGCAAACAGTTAAACAGAGTATCTCTTACACTATTGATTAACTAAATGCCTATACAAAAATAGATCCAAAGATATTATATAATGGATTTTAATAAATATATTTAAAGAAAATTATGAAATTTTAAGGTAGAGACTTTAAAAATGAGATATATATGGATAGTGGGACCATGTGGAGAGAATTATTATAAATATTTAATTAGCCATTATTTATTTGTGCTATTATAAATGACATCTACTTTTTAACTAAAATGTTGAGCTTCAACTAATATGATCTTAAGAAAGACAATGTTATGCAAGAGCTATTTGCAAATATGTGGAAGTTCTTAAATGTGCTGAATAGATGAAAGAATATCCCTATGAATTACATTAGAAATGACATAAATGCTATAGCTATAGAAATGCTATAAATAGTAGCTCATCCTTCTAGAGCAGAAAGAAAATTGCATTGAACATTTTAAGCTATTATTAATTTCCAATGAGTCACAGGAGATATAAGTTGACTTGAGGAATTTTCATTTCAGGTCTAAAAAGACAAGTACAATCTCTTGTTTTCCATGGAAATGTGGTTCTACCTGATAAATCTAATTTACATCTTCTTCAGTACAGGTCAGGTTAAGCCTTAGGTATTCTTTTCTAGTTTAGAAAAAAAAAGAGCAGCCAGGAATAGAGGAATAGGGCTTTTCTTCATTGCAAAATCTTTGTCCAGGTATTAGAAGCAGGACAAGCAATTAACATGTCTTGTATTCTGGGACTGATACAGAAAAATAGTCATTATATCTTTGAAACTATCCAATTTTGGACCATCTATTAGTCATAAGAGCATATATTTCTCTTGTAAAAAGAGTGTTATGAAAGTATTGTGTGTCACAAAATTTTGTATTTTTAAAATATTTTCATGTATTTTTTGGAATTTCGTATTTATATACAATTGATCTTCACACCTACAGCACCTGTTCCCCAACTCTCTGGATTTTCCTTTAATATATTCCCCTTTGGATTTTTGGATTATATTCTCTCTCTCTCTCTCTCTCTCTCTCTCTCTCTCTCTCTCTCTCTCTCTCTCTCTCAGCTAATGAGTCCTGTTGGTGTGACCTGTATGTTCTATAAATATAAGTTTTCCTGCATCAGCTAAAGAGTAGGCCACAAGATACATTTCTTGATGATCTTGGAGCCAAGAAATGGCTGATACCCAGACACATTTATTGAAAAGAGATTTCAATATTTGTGAGCACTTGGAGTTCACATAACCAACTTTCCAGACTGTCACAAATATCAGAAATATTCATAAAGGCTTTATAAATGTGATGAAAATAGTTATACTTGCATATAAAATAAGTTGAAGATTTAGAAGTCTGTAATGAAATTAATCCTTGAGATCTCACAAGGCCCATGAAATCATGGTTCTGGTTCTTTATGTCAAAAGTCTGTTTTCACATTTTCTAACAGTGCTTAATTGATATAAATAAGTATAAATCAGTAGAATTTTAATATTATATTCTTTAAAAAACATTTTCCTGTTACAGTTGTGGCAAGACTAAGACTTGAATTTAGAAAGACCTGATGTAATCTCAGAAGGTTTTCAGTTTCATATAAGACAGCTGTAATGAAGTAAAGTACAGCACCAGACTCTCCATTCAATAAAATAACCATGCATTCAAAAAAAAAAAAAAAAAAAAAAAAAAAAAACAGGAGAGAAACTTACTTTATCTAATGTCCAGATTTGTTCAAATAAGGAAACATGCTGTTCTTTCAGAAGATCCTATTTCTACTCATTACAATAGTATTGGGAGCAGGGCCTTTGGTAATGCCTTAGGTCATGATGGCTTCAACCTTCTAAAAGATCTTAATGAACAAAATTGGGCTCTTTCATCTTTGTCCTCATTGCTATCTAGGGACCTGCCTTTTTTATGTTTCCAGAGGGACACAGTCCAAGGCCATATCTGAAGTGTAGAAAGTGGCTGTGTGACTTGGTTTTTGCTCCTTTAGAAATGGTCAATCAGCTTAAAAGGAGAGAGGTTTATTTTGGCTCAAGGTTTCAGGAGTTGCAGCACACACTTCCATGGAAAAGCTTCAAGATACACATGTAGCACAGCATGGTGGAGTGAAACCGATTACCTTCTGATGGTCAGAAATACCAGGATTGGAGGGCTAAATTTACAATATCTTTTCCAAAGCATGTTCCTAATGATCAGCAAACTTTTAGTAGGCCCCACATCTTACAGGCTCCTCTAGCTCTTAAGAATGCTAAAAGTAAGAATCAACCCCTTGACATCATAATCATTTTTTGGAGTAACATTCTTCCAAAATGCAGCAGTCCTTGTTAGATGCCAAGTCTTCAGGCGAGTTGATTATGGAGCTTTCCCTACATTACTCTGCAACAAATAATTGATGTTCATTATAAGTTTCCAAATACAAGGTATTTTGACCCAGCTACAAAAGTCATATTTGAAACCATCAATGACGTGATGTATTTCTTTAATCAAATTAAAGAGGTTCCTGAAAGTCATGTTCTATGCCCATATTCCATGGTTTATGTAACATATGTACCCATATGAAGACAGATGTTTCCATAGTTCTGAACTTCTTTGTTCACAGAAACATTCTAGAAATGTTGTTCTAGGCCAGATCCATCAGCAACCTTTTAATTATTATGTGACCCCTGAGTAAGCCATACAAGAAACAGCCTACATCCCTCATAGCCTGAAGTTCAAGCAGTCTTTGCTCTGGAGCACTGTATACATTTCAAACCAAAGCATGCAGACAGATACACTTAATGGGCTTCACTCACTGATTTGAAATGAGTTTTCATTACTCCATCATTTCTAATAGGCACACATTGAGGCACCATGAAATTGAACAAATGGCTTGCTTAATTTTGGTTTTAAAAGATGTAGTTTGGTTTTAAAAGGTGTAGTTTGGTTTAGTCTCAGCAAGATCATAGTTAGCAGGATGTAAAAAAGGTTAATAACAGACTGACCTGGAAGGTGAAACCTTAGTGTGCTCTCTCCCCCTCCCCTTTCTCTCTCTCTCTCTCTCTCTCTCTCTCTCTCTCTCTCTCTCTCTCTCTCTCTCTCTCTCTCTCTGTGTGTGTGTGTGTCTAAACCTCAGTTTTTTTTCAAGTTAAAGTTTTTTGCTATTGTTGAACATTAGCTATTGCTTCAATTATATTTTGGTCAAGACAGCTATATTTAACACCCAGTAATATTATTACATTGAAACATTATGAGAGATGATGATAATCTTCAGTGTGATCATAGTTTCACCAGAACTAAAAATCCTGAGATACAAGGGATTACTATGGGCAGGTCTTTAGCAGCTCACTAGACAGCAGATGGTGAAGGAAATATCTTGTGATATTTATTTACTGTTTAATATCACTACCTACTCAAGAGAAAACTTTCTCTTTTTTTGGATAATTTATTTACATTTCAGATATTATTGCCTTTCCCTATATCCAGCCCCCCTCAAAATCTTTATTCTGTCCCCACTCCTGCTACTTCTATGAGAATGTGCCCCCAACAACCCATCCACTCCCACCACCCCGCCCTCGGATTCCCCAACACTGAGGCATCCAGCCTTCACGGGACCAAGGACCTCCTCTCCCACCAATGCCTGACAAAGCCATCCTGCACTGCATATACAGCTGGAGCCATGGGTGCCTCCAAGTGTGTTCCCATGCTGGCTGCTTAGACGCTGGGAGCTCTGGTTGGTTGGTATTGTCGATCTTCCCATGGGGCCACAAGCCCCTTAAACTCCTTCAGTCTTCTCTTTAGCTTCTCAAATGGGACCTCCATGATCAGTTCAATTGTTAGCTGCAAGGCTCGGCCTCTGGCAGAACCTCTCAGGAGACAGATACATCAGGCTCCTGTCATAATGCACTTCCTGGCATCCACAATAGTGCCTGCATTTGGTGACTGCACATGGGATAGATCCCAGGTAGGGCAGTCTCCAGACAGGAGTTCCTCCAGTCTCTGATCCACACTTTGTCTCCATACTTGCTCCCATGAGTATTTTGTTACTCCTTCTAAGAACGACCAAAGCATTGTATTCCATTGTATAAATGTACCACATTTTCTGTATCCATTCTTGTTTTGAAAGGTACATCTGGGTTCTTTACAGCTTCTGGTAATTATAAATAAGGCTACTATGAACATAGTGGAGCATGGGTCCTTGTTATTTGTTGGAGCATCTTCTGAGTATATGCCCAGGAGTGGTATATCTGAATTTTCAGTAATGCTATGTTCAATTTTCTGAGGAACTACCAGACTGATTTCCAGAGTGATTGTATCAGCTTGCAATCCCACCAACAATGGAGGAGTGTTCTTCTTTCTCTACATCCTCACCAACAAATACTATCACCTGAGTTTTTGATCTGAGTTTTTGAAGCCATTCTGATTGGTGTGAGGTGGAATTACTGGGCTGTTTTGATTTGCATTTCTGATGATTAAGGACGTTGAACATGTTTTTAGGTGCTTTTCAACCATTCAAGTTTCCTCAGTTGAGAATTCTTTGTTTAACTCTGTACCCCTTTTTTATAGGGTTATTTGATTGTCTAGAATCTAATTTCTTAGGTTCTTTGTATACATTGGATATTAGCTCTATATTGAATGTAAAATTGATAAAGATCTTTTCCCAATCAGTTGGTAGCTGTTTTGTTTTATTGAGAGTTTCTTTTGCCTTATAGAAGCTTTGCAATTTTATGAGGTCCCATTTGTCAATTCTTGTTCTTAGAGCATAAGCCATTGGTGTTCTGTTCAGGAACTTTCCCCCTGTGCCCATTTGTTCAAGGCTCTTCCCCACTTTCTCTTTTATTAGTTTCAGTGTATCTGGTTTTATGTGGCAGTCCTTGATCCACTTGGACTTGAGCTTTGTACAAGAATATAAGAATGGATTGATTTGCATTCTTCCACATGCTGACCTCCAGTTGAACCAGCACCATTTGTTGAAAATGCTGTTTTCCCCTCCCCAGTGGATGATTTTAACTCCTTTGTCAAAGATCAAGTGACCATAGATGTGTGTGGGTTCATTTCTGGGTCTTCAATTCTATTTCATTGATCTTCTTGCCTTTCTCTGTACCAGTGCGATGCAGTTTTTATCACTATTGCTTTGTAGTACAGCTTGAGGTCACGAATGGTGATTTTCCCAAAAGATCTTTTACTGTTGATAATAGTATTTGCTCTCCTGGATTTTTTGTTATCTCAAATGAATGTGAGAATTGCTCTTTCTAACTCTGTAAAGAACTGAGTTGAAATTTTGATGGGCATTGCATTGAATCTGTAGATTGCTTTTGGCAAGATGGCCGTTTTTGCTATATTAATCCTGCCAATCAGTGAGCATGCGAGATCTTTCCATCTGCTGAGATTTTCTTCAATTTCTTTCTTCAAGGACTTGAAGTTCTTTTTATACAGATCTTTCACTTGCTTGATTAGATTCACACAAAATATTATGTTATTTATTTATTATATTATTATATATTATTACTTATTTATTATATAATATTGTATTATTTGTGACTACTGTGAAGGGTCATTTCTCTAATTTTATTTTCAGATGGTTTATCCTTTGAGTAGAGGAAGGCTACTGATTTGTTTGAGTTAATTTTATATCCAGTCACTTTACTGAATATATTTATCAACCATAGGAATTCTCTGGTAGAAGTTTTGGGGTCACTTAAGTATACTATCATAGCATCTGCAAATAATGATATTTTGACTTCTTCCTTTCCAATTTGTATCCCGTTGACCTTTTGTTGTCTAATTGGTCTAGCTAAGACTATATTGAATAGGTAGGGAGAGAGTGGATAGCCTTGTCCAGTCCCTGAATTTAGTTGGATTGCTTCAGGTTTCTCTCCATTTAGTTTGATGTTGACTAGTGGTTTGCTGTATATTGCTTTTACTATGTTTAGGTATGGGCCTTGAATTCCTGATCTTCCCAGGACTTTTACCATAAAGGGATGTCAAATATTGTCAAATGCTTTCTCAACATCTAGTTAGATGATCATGTGGTGTTTTCTTGAGTTTGTTTGTATAGTAAATTACATTGATGGATTTCCATATATTGAATCATCCCTGTATTCCTGGGATAAAGCCTACTTGATCATAATGGATGATTGTTTTGATGTGTTCTTTTTTGTGTCTTTGTGTGGCTTAGGTCTGAGTGTAATTGTGGCTTCATAGAATGAACTGGGTAGTGTTGCTTCTGTTTCTATTTTGTGGAATAGTTTAAAAAGAATTGATATTAGGTCTTCTTAGACAGTCTGATACAATTCTGTACTAAAACCATATGTATCTGGGCTTATTTTGATGGAAAGACTTCTAATGAGTGCTGCTATTTCTTTAGGGGTTATGGGACTGTTTAGATGGTTCATTTGACCTTGTTTTAACTTTGTTACCTGGTATCTATCTAGAAAACTGTCTATTTCATTCAGATTTTTCAGTTTTGTCAAGTATATGCTTTTGTAGTAGGATCTGATTTTGTTTTTAATTTTCTCAGTTTCTGTTGTTATATCTTTCTTTTCAGTTTTGATTTTACTAATTTGGATACTGTGCCCTCTGGTTATTCTGGCTTATCTGTCTTGTTGATTTTCTCAAAGAACCAGCTCCTAGGTTGGTTTTTTTTGTTTGTTTGTTTGTTTTTTGATACTTTGTATAGTTCTTTTTGTTTGTATTTGGTTGATTTCAGCCCTGTGTTTGATTATTTCCTGCAGTCTACTGCTTTTGGATGTATTTGCTTTTTTTGTTCTAAAGCTTTCAGGTGTGCTGTGAAGTTGCTAGTGTATGCTCTCTCCAGTTTCTTTTTGTAAGAACATAGAGCTATGAATTTCCCTTTTAGCACTGCTTTCATTGTGTCCTATAAGTTTTGGTATGACAAGCCTTCATATTCATTCTATTTAAAAAGTCTTTAATTTCTTTATTTCTTCCTTGACCAAGTCATCACTTAGTAGAGTGTTGTTCAGTTTCCACATGTATGTGGGCTTTTCATTGTTTTTGTTATTATTGAAGACCAGCCTTAGACAGTGGTCATTTGATAGGATGCAAGGAATTATTTCAATCATTTTATCTGTCAAGGTCTGTTTTGGGGCCAAGTATGTGATCTATTTTGGAGAAGGTATCATGAGGTACTGAGAAAAGGGTATATTCTTTTGTTTTAGGATGAAAAGTTCTATAGGTATCTGTTAAATCCATTTAATTCATAACTTCTGTTAATTTCACTGTGTCTCTGTTTAGTTTCTGTTTCCATGATCTGTCCATTGCTGAGAGTGGGGTGTAGAAATCCCCCACTATTATTGTGTGAGGTGCAATGTGTGCTTTGTGTTTTAGTAAAGTTTCTTTTATGAATGTTGATGCCCTTGCATTTGGAGCATAGATGTTCAGAATTGAGAGTTCATCTTGGTAGATTTTTCCTTTGATAAGTATGAAGTGTCCTTCCTTATCTTTCTTGATAACTTTTGGTTGAAAACTGAATTCATTTGATATTAGAATGGCTACTCCGGTTTGTTTCTTGGGACCATTTACTGGGGAAATTGTTTTTCAGTCTTTTACTCTTAGGTAGTGTCTGTCTTTGTCTCTAAGGTTTGTTTCCTGTATGTTGCAAAATGCTGGGTCCTGTTTTCTTATCCAATCCATTAGTCTATTTCTTTTTATTGGGGAATTGAGTCCATTGATGTTTACAGATATTAAGGGAAAATGATTTTTGCTTCCTGTTATTTTTGTTATTAGAAGTGGAATTATGTTTGTGTGACCATCTTCTATTGGATTTGTTGGAAGAACATTACTTTCTTGCTTTTTCTAGGGTATAATTTCCCTCGTTGTTTTGTAGGTTTCCCTCTTTTATCCTTTGTAGGGCTGGAGTTGTGGAAATATATTGTGTAAATTTGGTTTTGTTATGGAATATCTTGGTTTCTCTATCTACGGTAATTGAGAACTTCACTGAGTATAATAGCCTGGGCTGGCATTTGTGTTCTCTTAAGGTCTGTATAACATCTGTCCAGAATCTTCTGGCTTTTATTGTCTCTGGTGAAAAGTTTGGTGTAATTCTGATAGGCCTGCCTTTATAAGTTACTTGACATTTTTTCCTAACTGCTTTAATATTTTTTCTTTGTTTTGAACATTTGGTGTTTTGATTATTATGTGACGAGAGAAATTTCTTTTCTGGTCTAGTCTATTTGAAGTTCTGTAGGTTTCTTGTATATTCATGGGAATCTCTTTCTTTAGATTAGGGAAGTTTTCTTCTATAATTTTGTTGAAGATATTTACTGGTCCTTTAAGTTGGGAGTCTTCACCTTCATCTATACCTATTATCCTTAGGTTTGGTCTTCTCATTGTATCCTGGATTTCCTGGATGTTTGGGGTTAGGAGTTTTTGCAATTTTGCATCTTCTTTGACTGTTGTTCAATGTTTTCTATGGCATCATCTGCACCTGAGATTCTCTCTTCTATCTCTTGCATCAATGACTTCTGATCTCTGATCTCTTTTCTCGGTTTTCTGTCTCTAGGGTAGTCTCCATTTATGATTTCTTTATTATCTCTACTTCCATTTTTAGATCCTGGATGGTTTTGTTCAATTCCTTCACCCGTATGTTTGTGTTTTCCTGTAATTTTTAAAGGAATTTTTGTGTTTCCACTTTAAGGACTTCCACCTGTTTACTTGTCTTCTCCTGTACTTCTTTAAGGCAGTTACTTATGTAGCTCTGAGTGTGGCAGTTTTCCTAAGATGGGTCAAAATATGGTGTCTTCCTGGGAGCAGACCAGCTATGAGTCTGCCCCAGCAAAAAAGGCCAGGCGCAGGGGGCAGAAAGGGAGTGATATTCAGGATGGCGGGGGGGGGGGGGTTGGAGGGTGACTGGTCCCTAGTGTGCTGCTGGTCTCTCAGCTGCAGCTGTGGAACTTTGGGTTGTGGGAAAGGTTCTTGCCAACTTCTCTGAGTGCAGCAGATCCTCTGGAATGGGTCTGAATATGGTGTCTTCACAGGAAAAAAACAGCTATGAGTCTGCCCCACTAGGAAGGGCCAGGCAGAGCAAGAGAAAACGTCCACTCACATTTTATTCTTTCTGTAAAATGTGCTATCTTTTATAAATATAATTACATTCTAATAGGATACATAAGTTTCTTAACATTGTATGCACCAGGGCAGAGTTTTGGGAATCAGGGCATTTATGGAAATGAGTTAAATGATGCTCTTGCAGTAGATTCTAATCCAATCTGAAAGGTGTCTTTCCAAGAAGAATAATTTTGGATACACAAAATGGCATCAGGGATGCTCATCATGCACAGAGAACAGCAGACGGTGTGACTCATCAATGGAGAAGTATCTAGAAAAGCAATTAAAATGCAAGATGAAAGAAAAGACAAGCCAGATGTTACCTCAATCTGGTACTGCTAACTTAGGTAAGGTCGAGACTATTCTGTAAACTGCACAGTCTCATATTTTGTTTTATGTTCTTGGGTAACAAATACACATGTACAACCAGATTTTGATGGCTATCTCAATCTTAAGACAAATGGAATTCAAGGTACTGCTTTATATATACATATATACATACATACATATATACATATATACATATATACATATATATGGAGAGACAAAGAGAGAGAGACAGAGAGAGAGAATAGGGAGCTTGAGGATGACAAACATATAAACATATTAAGAAAACAATTGAATATGAAATAGTATGATAAACTATGGCATTATTGCTCCTACAGTTAGGTAAGAGTATCACAATTATTTGTTTTTGACTTTTTCTTTTTTGTATGTTATTCCACAGTGGATATTTGGACAGATTGCTATCTATTGAAGGCACTGAGTGCACTCAATTTTTTTAGTATGACAGTATCTTTTTTTGTGTGCTATGATGTTAGCTGAATCATCAATTTTCTTGTTCATTCATTGATATGACTTCTTTTACTCATATTGATGTTAGTGTTAATTGTTGGGGTCGACTTTTAGCAGAAAGTGGCTATCAGCTTTGCAGCCATCTTGAGCCATATACCCTGACATGAGACTTGGATTACAATAGCCTACAACAGCTGAGCACACTCTGATAATCTTGGTTTAGATACCTTGGGTGTGTGAGATTAAAGGTGTGTGAGATTAAAAGTGTGTGACTTAAGAGTGTGATTTAGAGATCAGATTTAGAGACAAGACCTAAGGGCATGATTAAAGGCATGACCAAAAGGCATCGCTTAGAGGTAAGACATATAAAGGCGAGAGGCTGACAGAAGAGAGAAGAGAGAATCAGACACTTAGAGGAAATAGACTCTTTAGGGAGACTCTTTAGAGAGTACAGCTAGACTTGGGACTTGGACCAGGAAGAGAGACTGAAGAATAAATGGGATTGAATCACACTCTGTCTGGACTCCATTCTTCGAGTTCGTCCTCACTCTCTCTCTTGCTGAACCCCGACCCGCGGGTCGGGATACAGTGTCCACCAAACGCGGGGCAGCCCGGGCCTCAACATTTTGCTCCGGCCGCAACATTTTTTGGGGCCCGAACGTGGGGCTAGTGTGGTTCCCAACAGTTAATATAAGAAATTTATTCATGGGAAGCAAGAAAAACAAATATGTACATGTTTGTAAATAATCAAAAGCAAACAATAATAACAGTTGGTTGTTTCATTTAAGAACTGGCATGGATGAGCATAGTTCCCTACATTTCAGCCCACTTTTCAGGGACATAAAATGAAGGAAAATGTTGGCAGTAAAGTATGTGTCAAAACAGTCACAGGAAAGAGAAAACTTTTCTAAAGTGGGACTCATCAGAATAGTTAGTAATACTTCCCATGAAATCCTTATGCTAACATGGTTACTTAATTTTCAGTTCAACTAAGAGATGATAATTCAACCTGCTCAACATGTGCCTCTGTGTGTGTGTGTGTGTGTGTGTGTGTGTGTGTTAGTGTTTATATAAATCTGGCAATAGGGTCATTTTCTCTATCTATTTCATAAACTTACAAAAATGTAACTTGAAAAATCATTAAGTGTAAAACACAGAAAATATTTTTTAGAAAGAAAAATAATTTAAGTAAAACTAACGTAAATATAATTATTTTATGTTGAGATCTGGACCTATGAATGGACCGAAACATGACTATAGAGAGGATATACCAGTGTCTGTGCAGACGACTTGTGTAGATGAAGCCTATTGGAAGGGATAAGGGAGTGATTTGAATTTCATCTAGAAGCAACAGTGACTTTGAAGAGCTTGAGGAAGAGTTGATGTGGTTGGTACATTTGTCAGATGATTTAGGATCTATTCCTGGCAGCATACTATAGAAATACAGAATTGTAGAGGAAGAGGTGAAACTACAGTAGTTGAAGTTAGGGAAGTGGAATAAAATTGGACTGATGTGCTCTATACCACAGGAAAAAAAGGATGTTATGGAGAAAAACACATTGACAGGACGATTTATTCTGGTTCCAAAGTAACACTAAGCCATTGGTTTTAGGATGTTGGGGTAATTAAAAAATACATGGCTCATGAAAGAATAAAGAGCTAGAGGAGGAAAGAAAAATACTCAATGTGGTATCATTAAGAAAATATTTGTAGTAAGTTGCTTACTTATGAGGTAGAAAACTTAGGATTATATGTGAGAAAATATGCTTGTTAATCAACCAAAGACTAATTTTTTGACATGCAAACTTACATGCATATAGATGCCTGTTATTGGCCTATGTACAATGCAATACTCTAAGGGCCACACCAAAAATACACATATACTTTTGTAGTTAATCTCTATAAATTTGACCATGCACATTTATTTATTATGTAACGCAAATATTGTCAGAGCATGCTTTTGCAATAATACTTGTTTCATTATTCAGTTTACTGTTGTTTCATAGGAATTAAAGAAGCATGGTTCCAAGTCCAAACTGTATCAGAATCATTCTATACAAGATCTTACTTTCCCTTATGTTAATAAATGCAGCAAGTCAGTAAATATTGCCATACTTGATAATCAGTAGATATAGTTCTCAACCTCTTATATTATATATAATCTAAATCTCTATATAAATATGTATGTACACATATATTTTTAAAATCTCAATATTTTTTAATCCTAGGACAGTTTTCAAGGTTTGATGGTTCTTTTTTTGATGATACAGGTTTTTAAGAAATATTGATCTACTAGGATGAGTTGTTTTTTATACACATTTAAAACACACTGATCAACTTTAATGTCTACATTCTGTTCCACCTTATATATAATGCATTTAATCAATCCACTCTAACAGAACTTTAAATTTAATATTATTTACATTGAGTTAAGGTGGCATATTCTTGAATCTATAATCTTTACTAATTATTTGATTCTTTTTTATGTTTTTCCATCCATGGAAATATTAAAGACAGTATAATTTAACAAAGACATGTTTAAAGGTTTATTATTATATCTGCTTTCAAAATTTCTCCACCAATTTATACAGCTGCACATGGCTTGTAAGTTTATTTTCAATCAATTTGAAGGATCAAAATATGTGTTTAACCCTTATTTATGAACAAAATATTAATACTTATATTTTTAACATCTGCTGTAAAGTTACATTTTTAAAACTTTGTGCTATATTCAAATTGACAAAAAATATTAATAAGCCCCTAATTAAAGCTGTAAGAGACAGCAAAACAAAGGCACACACTAAGTCAAAACTGAGATGGCTCTGGTGTACCTTCTCTGCTCCTGCACATCCCCTAAGCCTCTAACTATACTCTTCTTCAGGAGAATTTCTCAACATGGCACCCTCTCACATGGAGGGTGTTCAGCTCTAACCTCTATGACACTCAACGGTCAAGAACTTCACTTAGAACTCTGGATTTTCCAGGAGCATCAAAATGGTTTACAAAAATTTCAATTAAATTTTGTGTGAAATAGAGGGCCCCACTTATGGTTCAAATGCTCTGTAAGCACTCTGTAGTAGTAATAACAGTAAACATATTGTAAATAAATGCAATAAGTCAATACATATTGCAGTTCCCCCTTAAAGTGAGTATATTTACCAGGTCACCCCCACACACACACACACACACACACACCTTTTAGGTCCTATCTTTCTTTTAAAGATTTTGGCATTCTTTCTTACTTGTTCCTTAGAAATTATGTTGCCATCAAATGTCAGGTGACAGGTAGTATCTCCTATCAAATAGAATCCAGATTGGAAGAAAAAGAATAAAAAAATAACAATTTTGAAGCATCTAGGATGATTGACACTGAAAATAAGTAGCATAGTTCTGAGGAAATGTTGGGGTAATTAAATTAAATATGTTTTGTCAAAAATATATCTGATTTATAGAAAATATAAGAGAATATATAGACTTCCCCGTGAGCTTTCATCACTATTCTGTAAATGAGAGAATTTCACAATATTTACCAGCTTACTTTTTTTTACTAATATTAGGTATGAACCCTTAATACTAATGCTTATTAAAGTCTTTGTCATTCTAGGCAAGTGCTCTGCCTCTGAGCTATACTTTTAGCCCTTTTTATTTATTTACTTATGAATTTTGAAATAGGGCCTTATTCCCCCACATTGGCCTTGAGTTTGCAACTTCTTTCTTAACTGAGTAGCTAAGGTGTGGTCATTTAACACCTTGAGCAGTTTTTACCACTTCTCTGAAAGGGTAGGTAAGATTTGATTTGAGTCATTTAAATTTCAGAGATACTGTGTTTATATCATTAATTTTAAAAATGATTTTCAGGGTGTTCATTTCAATTTTTGGCATTTTTAATTTGATCAGATTGGTTAATATGTGTCCAGAATGTTCCCTGCAGAGTTATTGTGTATCTCAGAACTATACTGGATATATTATGAGGTACGCTGACATGTAGTAGATATCCTGATATTTCTGAGCAGCTGTTTGTCAGCATCTGTTTTTTATTCTGATCTGAGTCAATTATTATAATGGCAGTTGGGAAATAGTAGATTCAAAGGCCCACTTTCTAATGTGTTTGCTCTGATCATACAATAAGCCTTTTTAAACTAGCTTTATTGTCTTGCTGAAAAATAATTCAGGAAACAGTTTGTAATATTTCCAGGATAACTCTATTGGCTAAAGTTAGTTTTAAACATCTTTAACAGAAAAACATGGTTTTCTTCAGGAAATAGTAGGAATGGGGTAATACCAGTTCCTAAGAGTGACATTATTGGAGAGAAAAATGTATGGATATCGAAAGAAATGTTTTTTCTTAAAATTTTCTTAATAATATTATACATGCAGATGTCTCTGAATGACGCTATTCATCTCATCAGAAATCCTGAGGATGTTAGACTTAGAAAGAACGATTCAAACACTTGTGGGTGGGTGTACCTTGAGGCCAGATTTTTCTGGTGAGCCAAGAAGGGCAATTATAGATACAATTTTTCCTTTACTAATGATTTAAAAGAAAAAAAACAAGGTCAATGAACCACAAAATTTTCATTAAAAGAAGCTATTTTTGAAACATTTTCCCTATACTCCTTACAAGGAAGCAAAGACGTCTAAGCTCACTGATGTCATTGATGTGTATGAGGAAATCTAAGATCAAACTTTCGAATCCGCACAGTATATAGCATTTTAAGTCTCAGATTTCCTGCACCCTTATGAACTTTGTAAACATAATGCAATAATGTAGTTGAAGGAACTAATGAGGAAAGTCGGGAGCAATAAAAGATCACAAGACATGGAGTTCAGGGGACCCAAAATAAATGGTGAGAAATTGTGACCAGTTGTCTTCACTTTCTGGTTCCTCAAGTACTGTGCAGTCAACTTTCTCTGACAAAAAGGAGAGGTTGGTAAAATTCCACCAGCCTTTGTCTGCTTCAGTATGTCATGCCAGAAATCTTAGTTCTTTACTTAAGAACCTCACTGAGCAACTTTAAAATTTCAAATACACTATTTGAAAATTACAAATAAAGGAAAAAGAAAAAAAAAAAAACTATAGTGATCCCGAGAGTAAGAAGTTCATGGGTATATTTTTAGTGCTATACTTTTCTATGTCTACTCATTTATATTCATTTCAACAACTTTTATTAATATTTTTTACTTTCTATAGACAAAAAATATCACAAATAACTTTTAATCTAGGGAGAATAATACAACAAAGACTGTGATGCACATTAGCTAGACTGAAAAGAAGTCTGAGTTAGATGCCTACTTTCTATACATTAAACCTAGAAATGCACTGACCAGCACAAGGCAGGAAACACAGTAAAATTGAGGGCAGAATTGCTACCTTCCACTCTTATGTAGGGACAAAGTAAAAGCTACATAACAGAAAAAGTCCACAGCATTGAACAGAGCAGAAGAAAGCTCCCCCAGAGAGGCACTTTTTCTTGTGAGATGCTCAGGGAATTAGTCACTAATATATTCATGCCCAAAGTTACTTTGCTCCAAGAGTTTCACCCTTAAGAAAGAAAACACCAGGAAGTTTTGTGTCCAGTGTAAAACAATGGTTTCATAAATGTCAAAACATTAAAAGTAGCAGGTCTAGAAAGCCTTCTCCACTTTTTGGTCACACTTTTGTCTCTCTGAACCCCTGCCCTTTTCATTTCCTGCTTGACCTTCCCAAAGTGTTGCATAGTTAGAATTATATAGTCAGTAGAATTTTCAGATGACCTTCTATGCAATTTTAAAGTTGTTCAGTCTTTGTCTCTTTTAGGATAAAATCATATTCCATCTTTTGGATATCCCTTAATTTATTTATCACTGAATCTGCTTAGAGGTATCTTAATTTTAAAATTTGACATGAGGTTGTTTCTTTATATTTTAATGAGTAATAACTTTAATATCTTACTTTGATCTTTTTTTGTTAAGGCTTAAAGATTCCACTGTGTAAAAGAATGAAAAGGGGGTTTTGTGTGGTTTTGTGTTGAACCAGCAGCCAGAGAGAGATCAGAAAGAACTAGGAAGGGTGTGCTTAATTAGCAGTAAGTCTCAGAGGCTAAAAACATTCTGGACTTTGATTAGAGTGTATGGAGTCTAGAACCTTCCAGGACTAGGTCTAGGTTAGCAGACTGAGGCAATAAGCCTGGAAATGATAATTACATCAGGAGACTAAATATACTTTTATAGGGATACATGATATATTCTATAAGTATTGTAAAAGTGAGATTCTAAAGGCAAAATTATAAGAACATTTGACTTGTCAAACCCATCTTATGAAAAAGTATACATCCAGACAAACTTAAGTATGAGTTTTGGCTTTCAGTTTTATAATTAATTTAGTTCCAGAAATGAGTAAGAATTAACAAATGTGTAGATTTTTTTCATGTTTGCATTTAATATTGACAGTGAATTTTTGTGCTTGAGAGGATGTAAAGAGTAAAACACACTGAATAGAATGCTTCTGTGGCAATAAAATAAAAGGCCAGAGAAGCAGCATTTTACTTCACTTCAGGGTCTAGGAAGAGAAATTTATATAGCATGGAGTTGGTCTCCATCACTAACATAGATAGAAAAATAATGGGAGAAATAAATTTAAAAAAAATGGAGAGTGAGAGTAATGCAAGCTGAAAATGGCCCTTGACAGTTTGTGAATGCAGAGTTGTAGCAAAGAGTCACATAACTTCTCAGAATCTCACATTAGCATATTACATTATGGTGAAAAAGAACAATGACAGGCAGCAGTTATACCAGGAAAGTTGTACAGACATAGATTGCAGAGAGAGCATAAGCTAGATATGGGGAAGCCTGTTCCAAGGCTGCCCCAACTCAGGAAGATGGGCACACCTGAGAACAGATTTTTTTTTCATTTTTTTTATTTTATATTTTATTTACATTTCAGATGCCATCCCCTTTCTCCATTTCCCCTCCCTAGAAAACCCCTATACCATGTACTCTTTTCCTTTTTGCTTTTATACAATTTTTTTAAGTGTTAGTCAAAGGCTTTATACGTTTGGTAATGCTCAATCAGAAGTGTAACCCAATACCCAACCTAGATATATAAACTGTCTTTGACTGGTGGAGACACATGGACATCTGCCTCCATGCCCCCCCCTTCTCTCTCTCATCTCCTTGCTTCTCCTCTCCTTCATCTTCTTCTCTCCTTACTCCTTCTCTTCCTCTATGTACTCCCTCCCCCTTAGCTCCTCCTACATATCACCCTTCCTTTTTTTGTGGTTTTATTTTTTTTTCATTTTTTTATTTTATATTTCTGAGAACAGATTTTTAAAGTAGTAGTGTTGCTTATTATTTAGATAAAATTATGTTTAACACTGATGGTAATTTGTCACTGATGAGGCAAAATGTAGAATCCAGCTGCCTGCTCTTTTCCTCACTAGTTGCATAACCAAATATAATGCTTGGGTATTAAACTACATTTCATTAACTTTTTTGCTTTGGCTATTGACACAACAAGTTGTTTTTTTTATCTTGAAACTGTGCTAAAGTACACTTGGCCCTGCCAAAGTTTTAAAATGACTTACTGTTTTCTTTCCAGAAAATAAGAAACTAGCGTTTTTTTTAAATGGGGTAATAATTTATGATCTAATGACCTACACCTACCTCATTTTGAAAACTATAATGCTGCTTCACTTAAATCTTTTAATGCATTAATTTCTCACTGATTAAAACTAATTGCTTGCCATTCTCAAAACTAAACTGTTTATTTGGAATTGTGTAACTAATACTGTGGGGCAAAATCTAGGAGTGTCTTGTGTTTGCCCCAATTGCCTGTCCAATTACTGAATGTTTAATGGAAATCACCAGCTTCAGGACCAGTATTATTATTATTTTTCCTGAGGTTTGGCTTATTGATCATGGGTCATTTATGTCAATGAAAATCTTATTCAAGTGATCAACATGTGTATATTTGATTATCAAATAGAAATACCAACAAGTAATATCACAGTTTATATGTTCACTCTATGAAACTCAGATAAGCAACTTGTAGGTTGCTAAATGGTAATTGTAATTCTCTATCTTTTTCTTTGTTCCCCTAAATAAAGGAAAAGGTAAGAAGAACAACATAGTAAAGAAATGGAAAAGCAACGGTACAATGTTTTTTAAAAAAGTCATTTAAGTATAACTTGAAAATAAAGAATAAGGAAACAATAACAACAAAAGAAGGAAGAGGAGAGGTTCCTTCAGGCCTGGGCCTGAATACTGAGCAGATCCCAGGCAGCAGCTCTGCCCACAATCTCACTGAACCCAGAGGGAGCAGGAATCCCAGGAGCTCTAACCCAGGCAGTATCTTAGGTAAGCAGACAGCAAGTCTGCCCCAAACTGGGAATAACTGGGACCCACTAGGACCCAGGAAGTCACTCCTGGCCAGGAGCACTGGTACTTTCCTGTCTGCACCTGAGCACTGAGTAGATTTTGGGACCCAACTCTTACCCCACTAGTAACACCCACCCCACACACAGTTTTGATACAACCAAGATAATAGGAAAAACAGGCTCCAGTCAGAGACAAGACAGGTAGCACTAAGGAGATCCAGATGGCAAAAGGCAAGCTCAAGAATATAAGCATCAGCAACCCAGGGTACTTGGCATCATTAGAACCTTGTTCTCCCACACTAGAAAGTCCTGAATTCCCCATATCACCAGCAAATCAAGAATCAGATTTAAAATGACTTCTAATGATGATGATAGAGGACTGTAAGAAAGACATATATAACACTCTCAAAGAATTTGAGGAGAACACAGGTAAACAGGTAGAAGCCCTTAAATAGGAAACACAAAAATCCCTTAAAGAATTATAAGAGAACACAATCAAACAGGTGAAGGAATTGAACAAAACCATCCAGGACATAAAAATGGAATTAGAAACAATAAGGAAATCACAAAGGGAGACTACCCTGGAGATAGAAAACTTAGGAAAGAAATCAGGAGTCATAGACACAAGCATCACCAACAGAATACAAGAGATAGAAGAGAGAATCTCAGGTGCAGAAGATATCAT
Organism: Arvicanthis niloticus; assembly: GCF_011762505.2. Taxonomy (NCBI): domain Eukaryota; kingdom Metazoa; phylum Chordata; class Mammalia; order Rodentia; family Muridae; genus Arvicanthis; species Arvicanthis niloticus. The sequence continues at coordinate 28,681,834 of NC_133433.1, read as the reverse complement.
AGAAAACGTTGACACAACTGTCAAAGAAAACACAAAATGCAAAAAGATCTTAACACAAAATATCCAGGAAATCCAGAACACAATGAGGAGACCAAACCTAAGGATAATAGGTATAGATGAGAGGGAAGATTCCCAACTTAAAGGGCCAGTAAATATCTTCAACAAAATTATAGAAGAAAACTTCCCTAATCTAAAGAATGAGATACCCATAAATATACAAGAAGCCCATAGAACGCCAAATAGACTAAACCAGAAAAGAAATACCTCCCATCACATAATAATCAAAACACCAACTGCACAAAACAAAGAAAGAATATTAAAGGCAGTAAGGGAGAAAGGCCAAGTAACATATAAAGGCAGACCTATAAGAATTACACCAGACTTCTCACCAGATACTATAAAAGCTAGAAGATGCTGGACAGATGTCATACAGACCCTAAGAGAACACAAATGCCAGCCCAGGCTACTATACCCAGCAAAACTTTCAATTATCATAGATGGAAAAACCAAGATATTCCACGACAAAACCAAATTTACACAATATCTTTCCATAAAGCCAGCATTACAAAGGATAATAGCAGGAAAGCTCCAATACAAGAAGGGAAATTATACCCTAGAAAGAGCAAGAAAGTAATCCTCTTCCAACAAATCCAAAAGAAAGCCACACAAAGATAACTTCACCTCTATTAACAAAAATAACAGGAGACAACAATCACTGTTCCTTAATATCTCTTAACATCAATGGACTCAGTTCCCCAATTAAAAGACATAGGCTAATGGACTGGATACATAAACGGGACCCAGCATTTTGCTGCATACAGGAAACTCACCTCAGTGCAAAGACAGACCAGACTCTACCTTAGAGTAAAAGGCTGGAAAACAATTTTTCAAGCAAATGGTCCTAAGAAACAAGCCGGAGTAGCCATTCTAAAATCTCCAGCCCGAGAACACAGAAGGAGGGACTCATGGCTCTACCTATATATGTAGTTGAGGGTGGCCTTGACAGGCATCAGTGGAAGTGGACAGCCTTAGTACATGAAAGTTTGGATTCCCTAGTATTGGAGAATTTCAAGAGCAGGGAGGCGTGAATGAGAGGATGGTGGGAGCACACCCTCATAGTAATTGGAGGGGGGTAAGTTAGGTATCAGTGGAAGTGGAGGGCCTTAGTGCCTGAAAGTTTAGATTCCCTAGTGTTGAAGAATTTGAGAGCAGGGAGGCGAAAATGGGAGGATGGTGGGAGCACACCTTCATAGAAACTCCCATAATTATATGAATTAGACATGATAGAGGCAGGCAGCCAGGAGACTAGATTCCAGAATTCAAACAAACAATTATCTTGATATTACAATTTGTTTTGAGAATTGTATATTGCAGAATACATAGCCTTGGTGTATCTACCCATCAGGCAAGCTGAGCACACCTGCTCGAACCTCTGATGTCCTGGAATTCCAGCCAGATGCAGTGAAGACACAGTGTCAGAGGCTTATAAATTTATTCTTCCCCCAACCCCTCTTCTAATATCTCAACACCCATAATCAGCTTGAAGAAGTTAATGAAGAGCCGGCACCCCTATTCCCTGGGCTTGGGGACTGAGGTGGTTAATATTGGGCTGTCTTTCTAGGGAAAAGTAGTGGTTTTGTTGGAACAAGGAGGATTAGCTAGGATTTATTGCATTTATTATCGCTTACTGGTTATAATTATAACTTATAATTATAACTTACTGCATTTATTATAACTTACTGGTAGAAATATATATATACATATATATAATTGTTATTAAGATGAAGTTATAATTTCTTAAATGGTACAAAATTTACTTTGATTTCAAATTTAATATTTTTATTGGTACGAGATTTTTATTAATATAAAAGTGAGATGAATATTGTTACTATCATAGGCATTGTGCCTGTATAACACATTTAGGAATACAAGGCTTAGACCCAGTCCTTCTTTTACTTTTTAAACTGATTTGAGATGGTTAGACTGTGATTTAAGGGCCTATAGCAAATTCATGGCTTTGAGTTTATTGTTAGGGAATTTTCTGTATTTTCCTTAGAAATAGCTGAGAGGAGTTAACAGACAACAGGTCAGATTGCCTTACATGGATAGTTGGTTTTCAAAATGTCAGAAATCCACAGAATTGATGTTACAAACATTTCTGTATTAATGTTCATTTTGATTAGAGACCTGTCTGCTCCTGACAGCTTCCTGTCTTGGATTCTTAGAAGAAATTGAGCATCTTTGGAGTTATTCCAATTGTGGTGAGACAGCCACTAGGCGAGAATTGCCTCTTTCCATCTACAGACAAATTACTGTCCAGAAAAGGACACACTTGCAGAATAGTCAACTGATCTGCCAAGACAGAGTAATCAGCCCTTAATAATTCTGCATCACTAGGTCTGTCAGATGACCCTCGACCAGAAGGCTGAAGATCAGATGCTCCAACATTCTGTAGTATAGGTACTGTCCAGGTGTTCAGCAGTCTCTATAAACTGGCTAAGTTTTAGAAGCTATGTTTTGTGCTTCCCATAATCTCAGTTAACTCAGTCATTCTGGATTTCTGATGGGGTTGAAAACTTATAGTCTCATAGCCAATCCTGGATATTTACTTTGAGAGAAAAGATTTGAGAGGATGATTTTCAGCTGACATTCTAAAGCTGAGAAAAAAAAAAAGCCAAGTTCAGAACTAAGTCTCTTAGTTAGGAGAGATGACAGAGGTTCGGGTTAGTCAACAAAATGATGGACTGGGTATTAGGTCTATCTTGTACCTTATTGACACAAATTGGTATAGTTATGCTCTAACGGTATTTTGAGAGAAAATTTTTATTTTAACAGGAAGGGTGATATGTAGGAGGAGCTAAGGTGGGGGGAGTATGGAGAGAAAGAGAAGGAGTAAGGAGAGGAGGAGAAGAAGGAGGGGAAGATCTAGGTGATGAGAAAGAGAAAAGGGGGGAACATGGAGGCGGATGTTCACATGTCTCTGCTAGTCAAAGATAGTTGATATATCTAGGTTGGGTATTGGGTTACACTTCTGATTGATATTGAGCATTATCAAACTTATAAAGCCTTTGGTTAACATTAAAAAAATTGTATTAAAAAAAAGGAGAAAGAGGCATGATATAGGGGTTTTCTAGGGAGGGGAAATGGGGAAAGGGGATGGCATTTGAAATGTAAATAAAATATCCAATAAAAAATGAAAAAAAAAAAAAAGAAGAGGAGAATAAGAGAAAAAAACTCAGTATGTTTAAAATTGATAAATATAAAGCTCCAGAGGACAAAAATGTCACATGACTGCACCTCTGCAAACCTCTGTGGCAAGCAAAAAGTCATGCAAAATATGTAGGGAGAGGAGAGAGAAGACCGGAGTAGTTTGCTGTTTTGAGCAAGAGGGTAGCAAGAGGGAAAATAGCAGAGAGGAACACAAAGGTCCTTAGTCGATGAAGGAGAACCATGCTTCAGAGACATATAGCCTCATCCAACAACAGAAATAAAAATAAGTAATCCAGTGTATTGGCTGGTTTTGTGTGTCAACTTGACACAAGGTGGAGTTATCACAGAGAAAGGATCCTCCCTTGAGGAAGTGCCTCCATGAGCTCCATCTGTAAGGCATTTTCTCAATTAGTGATCAAGTGGGAGGGCCTATTGTGGGTGGTACCATCCCTGGGCTGGTAGTCCTGGGCTCTATAAGAAAGTGAGCTGAGCAAGCCAAGGGAAGCAAGCCAATAAGTGACATCCCTCCATGGCCTCTGCATCAGCTCCTGCTTCCTGACCTGCTTGAGTTCCAGTCCTGACTTCCTTTGGTGATGAACAGCAGTGTGGAAAGTGTAAGCTGAATAAACCCTTTCCTCCCCAACTTGCTTCTTGGTCATGATGTTTTGTGCAGGAATAGAAACTCTGACTGAGAAAGACATCCAGTGAAGGGTATTGTTTTCTTAAAGGGATTTGACTATGGACAAAAGCTATGCTACTGCACTACAAATCCACAAAAGGAATAAACTAGATATTGATATTTAGTTTATTTACATTGTCTTTCTCATATGTTTCAGAAGAGAGATTCATAATATTTTAAAATAGGTCGATACTTTGAGAATTTCATACACTGCATTTTTATTACATTAACCCCTCTTCTGTACTTTAAAAGGGTGTACCTACTTTTAAAACTTTTAAATAAAGAGCAATTTATGCTGCTCATGCATTTTTGAGTGTATGACCACTGGAGCAGGGTCAACCTACCAGAGGCCATATCCCTAAAGAAAAATGACTCTGCTTCTCCTAGCAACTATTATTGCTAATATCCCCTCAGCAAAGAGTAAGACCTGGTGCTCATATTCCATCTTTAGGATGGGGTTTTGTCTTGTATGAGTTCAAGTCATGTGTGTAGTGTCACAACTGCATAAGTATATATGTATAACTATACCTTGACCAGTTGTGGGTCTCTAAATTATCCATGCCTCTGCAAAAAGAAGCTTCTCTGGAGAATGTTGAAAGATATACTAATCTCATATGCTATACTAGCCTCTTCATGAATGTGCAATCATGCATGATTTAAAAGTGGGGAAAAAACTGAATTTCTTTTCATCATGCTTTGCTGGCTAAACCAAATATTTTGGCTATGAAAAATATTTTAATTTTTCAAAAGTTAGCTCTGGACATTTGTACATATAAGCAGTGCTAAGTGGACATAAGGAGAGAGAGAGAGAGAGAGAGAGAGAGAGAGAGAGAGAGAGAGAGAGAGAGAGAGAGAGAGAGAATGTGTATATGTCTATGTGTGCTTCTGTCTCTTTGTGTGTCTATCTGTGTGTGTCTGTATTTGCCTGTGTATATGTGAATGTTAAACAATAAGAATTTAGAAAAGGTAAAACTGTTTGAAAAGAGGGTTGTGGGATACTGGACATATTTGAGGGAGAGAGGGGAGCAATGATGATGTTGATTCATTATGTGTTTGAAGGTTTCAAAACAACAAAGAAAAAAATAGAAATGGAGCAGTTCTATTTTATGTATTTTATGTAAAGTCTTTGGCTCTCTCTCTCTCTCTCTCTCTCTCTCTCTCTCTCTCTCTCTCTCTGTGTGTGTGTGTGTGTGTGTGTGTGCGTGTGCATGTGTGTGTGTGTGTGTGTGTGTGTGTGAAAATCTAACCTGAGCAGTCATGAAAGTGAAATGATCACTACCAATTAAACTATATCCATTTTATCCACGTTTCCTTGTTTATTTTATCGGATATTTTATTTAAACTTTAGATGTTATCCGCTTACCCCATTTCTCCCCCTCACCCAGGAACACCCCCATCCCATACCCACTCCTCTTGCTTCTATGAGGATACACCCCACCTACCCTCCCAAGCCCACCTCCCCACCCTCGAAATCACCCACATTTGGCATCCAGCCTTCATGGGACCAAGGATCTCCTCTCCCACCTATGCCCTACAAAACCATCCTTCCCTACATATACAGCTGGAGTCATGGGTCCCTCCCTATGTGCTCCCAGGCTGGTGGTTTAGACCCTGGGAGCTCTGGTTGGTTGATATTGTTGCTCTCCTCATGGAGCCACCAACTCTTTCAGCTCCTTCAGTCTTCTCTCTAACTCCTCCATTGGGAACCACATGATCAGTTCAATGGTTAGCTGTGAGCATCCACCTCTGAATATGTCAGACTCTTGCAGACTTCAAAGGAGACAGCTATATCAGGCTCCTGTCAGCATGTACTTCCTGGAATCCACATCAACATCTACCTTTGGTGACTGCACATACCAAGGTGGAATGGTCTCCAGACGGCCTGTCCTTCAGTTTCTGTCCCACACTTTGTCTCCATATTTGCTCCCTTGAGTATTTTTGTTACTCCTTCTAAGAAAGACTGAAGCATCCACACTTGGTCTTCCTTCTTCATGAGCTTCATGTGGTCTGTGAGTTGAATCTTGGCTATTTCAAACTTCTGGGCTAATATCCAATTATCAGTGAGTGAATACCATGTGTGTTCTTTTGTGATTGGGTTACTTCACTCAGGATGATATTTTCTAGTTCCATCCATTTACCTAAGAATTTCTCCAATTCATTGTTTTTAATAGCTGAGTAATACTCCATTGTGTAAATGTACCACATTTTTTGTATCCATTCCTCTGTTGAAGGATATCTGGGTTCTTTCCAGCTTCTGGCTATTATAAATAAGGCTGCTATGAACATGGTAGAGCATATGTTCTTGTTATATGTTGGGGCATCTTCTGGGTATATGCCCAGGAGTGGTATAGTTCTGTCCTCACGTAATGCTATGTCCAATTTTCTGAGAAACAGCCCAACTGATTTCCACAGTGGTTGCACCATCTTGTAATCCACCAACAATGGAGGAGTGTTCCTCTTTCTCCACATTCTCACCAGCATCTGCTATCACCTGAGTTTTTTATCTTAGTCTTTCTGACTGGTGTGAGGTGGAATCTCAGGGTTGTTTTGATTTGCATTTCCCTGATGACTAAGGATATTGAACAAACTAGGAGGCGTCCTAGCCCTAATCCTATCTATCCTCCATTTCTCCATACCTCTAAACAACGCAGCTTAATTTTCTGTCCAATTACCCAAACTCTATACTGAATACTAGTGGCAAACTTACTTATCTTAACCTGAATCGGAGGTCAACCAGTAGAACACCCATTTATCATCATTGGTCAACTAGCTTCCATCAGTTACTTCTCTATTATTCTAATCCTTATACCAATCTCAGGAATAATTGAAGACAAAATACTAAAATGAAACCTATGCCCTGATAGTATAAACATTACTTTGGTCTTGTAAACCAAAAATGAGGAAATATCCTCTCAGGACACTCAAGAAGAAGGAATCTTTTCCCCACTATCAACACCCAAAGCTGACGTTCTAATTAAACTACTCCTTGACAGTACATAAAATTATCTAGTACAACTATACATATATGTATATCGTACATTAAACTATTTTCCCGTAGCAGATAAGCAAGTAAATATAATTAATGATTTAAGACTTTAATACTAAAGTTCAACTTAAAAATACTAACACCATGAATATTAAACAATACATTTTAATTAATGCTTTAAGACATATCTGTGTTATTATACATACACCATTTCAGTCATAAACCTTTCTCTTCCATATGACTATCCCCTTCCACACCAGTCACTGCATGGGGCTAGCCATGGAGGCAGCGGGATTGCTGAGGCCTGAGAGTAGTTGGGTATAGTGCCAGATGATACATTTTTTTAATATTTCTTGCAACATATGTCTGGTGTTTATGCTTATGTTTGTGTGCAGTTATATATGCTGAGCAGATGAGGGCTTCCAGTTTCCTCCTCTATCACTCTCTGCTTTATTCTTTTGATAAAAGGGTCTCCCCCTGAATGTGGAGCTCATGAGTATTAGGATCCGAACTAGGGTTCTCATAGAAACATAACAAACACTCTTAATCACTAAGTGATCTCTTCACTTCCTGAGGCAAGGTTTTTATACAGAAGCACAAGTTATCAGAATAGTGTCAAGTTTCTCAGCAACACAAAAGAACTAGAAAACCAGTTTAATCTATAAATATGATAATCTGTATTCATTCTTGAATTCCATATTGAGTTAGTTTACTACTCTATTCCTAAGGTAGAATACATGTTTTAAGATTTATTTTTTTAGTTTGGCATGGTACTACACACTTTTCATCTCATTACTTGGTACACAGAACCAAAGGTCACTGAATTTGAGCCCAGCTTTGTCTATGTATCAATATGCCAACGTGGTTACATAATAAAATCCCATCATTAAAAAAGGAATTTTTATTTTAGCCATGTTTACATATGCTTATGTGTATGGGCATATACACATGCAGTTTTCACAGAGGCCAGAGAAAAGTATTAGATCTCCTGAAACTGTAATTATGGTTGGTGGTGATATACCCAATATAGGCTGTGGGATTCAAACTCAGGACTTCTGGAAGAGCAATGTCTATTCTTCACAACAGCTGAGCCATATCTCCAGGCCCTAAGATAAATTTATCATAACAGTAAATAACTTACATAATTTTCCTTCTGTGGACTTTTGTGGAATTTTGCCAGGGAAATTTGGGAGTGGGCAAAGAGGACAGAAAACAGAATCTTGAAGGAGTAACACAACTGAAGCAATATATCTAGGTATAAGCAAGAAAAATTAATGCAATGAAAAAGAAATAAGCTGATAATTTCTGTCTTGAAATATATAATGGAATATATTACAAGAGAAAAAACCTGTAACATCAGTAATGACACAGCTTCAATCATCCTTTCACAATCATAAGGATAATCAATCACTTTAATTTAGTCAAAATGTTTTTGCCATTCTATTGAGTGGATATCAGAAAATACACATTATTTTGTCTCAATAATGGGATATTTTATCAAGTTCCTTATGTGGATTTAAAAAAAAATTTTTTTAATAAAAAAGCTGGCTACTTACATCCAAAGGACTTAAGACCAACCACTGGGATACTTATCTGTCCATGTTTATTGTTGCACCATTCATAATAACTATGAAATGAAACCAGCCTAATATACAACAACACAATAAAGACATAAAGATGATGTGTTTCATATTGCCTACAGTTGGGGTCAGATGCTAATAAGAATGAAAAAGTATCATTGACAAAAAATGCATTGAACAGAAAATCATATCAATGTTTAGAACAAGCAATGCATTTCTTTTTTTAATGTATTTCTTTAGTATTAGAAATCTATATGCAAACTGTGTATAATCATAGTGTGAAAGTTGAAGACTATGGGGCAGAAGGAAGGTGACAGAGATAAAGAATTATGTGGAGAAAGCTGTGATATTTTATCTTCCTTTAATATATATTATCTTCCTTTAATATATATTATCTTCATATATATGTATATATATAGAGAGAGAAAAAAAAATATATATATATATATTGAGAGAGAGAGAGAGAGAGAGAGAGAGAGAGAGAGAGAGAGAGAGAACTATCAGGATTGAGAGTTGAACTAATAAGAGAAGGAAAGAAGGAAAGGGGAATTGAGACAAAGGGGCTAAAATGTGCAAAGTTCAATTATATATATATATATATATATATATATATATATATATATATATATATGAAAATGCTATAATAAAAACAATTATTGTGAATGTTGACTGAAGAGAATAAATTTATTTTTATTTGGGGCAGAAGTTTTTTTTTTTTTTTTTTTAATTAACTCCAAAACCTCAGTTGAGATGAGAATTAAAGAGCCTGTTTTCAACCACAATGTCTGCTTTGGTCCAAGGAGATTTCAATGGCTTGCTTGCCCATGTGATGCAGCCTGGGAGAGGCACTGAAATGTAACCCAGCTAGTTTAAATGCATTTGGCTGGTTTTGTATGTCAAACCCTTGAGATACAAGTGCCAAAGTGGCATGGTTCAAGAGGTTGTGTCAAATAAGGAGGGCTATTTTTAAAAAGACAATGGCAACCCTAAGAACTTTTTTTTAGTAGAGAAAAATAAAGAATGGAATACATCAGAAATACACAAAGGTAGAACACAAATATAAAAAGAAAAGTGGCCAAAGACACTGCTATTGATGATGAGCCAAACTTTGCCTTGTGAAACTCTGACTCTGCAAAAGTAAACTCCTAGCAGCTGGCTGGTTCAGGAAATTTTTAGTGCACCCTTTACACAGGCCAGTGTGCACTCTGGAAATGTGAAAAGCTTCCTGTCACCTTCAGAACAGAAGTCTCTGAGATTTGGAACTTTCTGATTGGATTCCTGGAACAGGGTTATGAGGTGCTTCCTGAGAATGACAGTTATTGTAACTTTGGATTAAATGATTAATATTACTTAAATGTGTGTCATATAAGAGGAAAAGAAGTAAAGATAAAATGAGAGGGCCAACACTTGAACAACAAGGAGGAAAAACACAATGGAAAGGCAGAGAGAGAGGCAGGACAAGAGGATGATGCTAATGGTGATGATGAGACTGCCCAAGCTTGGGAGCTGTGTAGGAACCAGATCTGCACATCATCTCTCAACTGCCTGACGAAGACATGTCACTACGATTGAACAAGGAAGAGGTAGCCAGACATAAAGGAACCATATTAGCAGTAAATATCAAGTGCTTCTCATCTTAGTATTCTGTTTATAACTCAGAGAGGCAGAGGCCAACAAAAGGAGAAAGTGAACCAAAAATTCCAGTTGTCAAAACCCAGAGGAATGTGTAGGCCTGTGGCTATAAGAATGTTTAAAAAAGACCTAGCAATAAAATTAGAATCTGATAACATTCTTGTTGTGGGTTACTAACTGGTTCCACTAAACAAAATTGGCAGTCTGACAAGAGCATTTTTTTAAGTCTTTCAGTGTTCCTTATTTCAAAGGATATGATAATGTCTTTGCTGCATTCCAGCAGCAAACACAGGCCACTCAAACACAAAGGGAAGAGGTTGTTCCTTTTCTGTTATGTTTGAAGGGATATTTTGAGAAACTGTGCTCCTGTGGTACCAAGGACCTGCAGCAGGCCTTGGCGGGAATCCAGTGACAAGCACTGAATCCTTGTTTTCCTAATGTTATGTGCTCTATGTTGTTGACCTCTGCACACTGAGTCTCGTTGTTCTTTCTCCATAAATTCTTGTCTTTTATCCTTAATTTCTTCTTCATCAGCATTTCAGTTCAGTTCAGTTCAGTTCAGTTCCCTCCAATAAATCAAACTGACTACTGTTTCTTTGTCTTGAACAGCTCTGTAGAATCAGAGCCATGTGTTATGACCTAGACCAGTGAAAATCATTAAGAACCCTGAGTTATGAGCTAGAAGGAATAGTTACGGGCTAATTTCATTTGACAGACTTCCTTATTGGTAAAGTCTGGTTTTGGGTTTTTGTTTTGTTTTTTGTTTGTTTGTTTGTTTGTTTTATAAGGCAGCCACTTGTCTAGCTAGAAACCTATTTTTTTTCACGCTTTCCTTTTTAAAGTTTATGGTCCATAAAATATAAGCATATATTTGATAACTATGTCTATAAAAACGTTGTTCTAAAGTTTCAATTTCAATTTTCTACATTTTGCTTAGTTCTCTTCCTAGTGGCATTGTGCTTATGGGGTCAGAATTGTAAAGTCCAAATTATATTTTCAAAAAAATTTGATTTCCAAATATATGAGAATTAAATTTCCATGTTAAAGATGACAAATGGAAATGTAGGTCCTCATATCAGGTCGTGTATGCAGCCTGGGTGGTGGCTCAGTTTCTGACAGATCTCAGAGTCTGGGTTACTTGAGACTGCTGGTCTTCCTATGGGGTTGCCCTCCTCCTCAACTTCTTCCAGCTAATTCAACTACAGGATTCCCTGGCTTCTGCCCATTGGTTGGGTGTAAGTATCTGTATCTGACTCTTTCAGCTGCTTGTTGTTGGTTGGGTGTAAGTATCTGTATCTGACTCTTTCAGCTGCTTGTTGGGCTTCTCTGAGGGTAGCCATGCTAGACTCCTGTCTGTAAGCACAACAGTGGTAGGTGTCAGGCCTTGGAGCCTCCCCTTGAGGTGGATCCCAAGTTGGGCCAGACACTGGATCTCTTTTCCCTCAGTCTCTTCTCCATTTTTGTCCCTGCAGTTCTTTTAGACAAGAACAATTTTGGGTCAGAGTTTTTGACTGTGGGATGGTAATCCCATCCCTCCACTTGATGCCCTATCTTTCTACTGGAGGTGGACTCTACAATTCCCTCTCTCCACTGTAGGGCATCTGCAAATTGGCAAAGAAAAAGTCAAAGTATTACTATTTGCAGATGATGTGATAGTATGCATAAGAAACCCAAAAATTTTACCAGAGAATGTCTACAGATCATAAACAACTTCAGCAAAGTGGTTGGATATAAAATTAACTCAAATAAATCAATAGCCTTTCTTTATACAAATGATAAATGGGGTGAGAAAGAAATTATGAAACCAACACCTTTGCCAATAGTCACAAATAATATAAAATATCTTGGGGTGAATGAAACAAGTGAAAGATCTATATTACAAAATTTTCAAGCTCTCAAGAAAGAAATCAAAGAAGACCTCAGAAAATGGAGAGATCTCTCATGCTCATGGATTGGTAGAATTAACATAGTAAAAATGGCCATCCTACCAAAAGCAATCTACAGATTCAATGCAATCCACGTCAAGATTCCAACACAATTCTTCAAAGACATGGAAAGAGCAATTCTCAAGTTCATTTTAAAATAAAAACAGAATAGTGAAAACAATTGTTAACAATAAGAGAACTGATTCCTTAATTTAAGTGAAACACTAAAGCTAGTGAGTTCTGACACCCAGAAAAAGAGGGCAAAACTGTGTTAACTCTCTGTTGACCATTGCTCTACATGCTCTGGGTTACATCTGTGTTTCAGTTTTACTTGGGTCTGCCTCCTCCTTTCTCAAATCTACAGTTTAATATTTCCTGATGGTGACAACAGCTCTCCAGCTAAACATAACCCACTCCTTGCCAGGCTCTCCTGCTGTCACAGTCTGTGTTCCAGAAAATCACATTTTTTTCTTATAGCTGACCAACTTCTTTTCACATCTTCTCTCCTTCCTTCAAAATCACACTTGGGAAGAGGAAATGTGCACACACAGTGAAGTGGAACCACAACATGGATTATTCCATTTCTTATGCAGGTGTTCTGATTGTGTGTCTATCAGTCTCTACTTCTCTTTCTTAAAAACTGTCTACACTTTGGATTTGTGAAACTGAGCATCATGGTGTTTAATGAAAATTGTTAAGTTTCCTCCTCCACTTTATACAGAAAGTCTCTTTTCAATGAGAGTGCTTCCTGAGAAAGTAAATGACTTTAGAATAGATATATACTCTGACATGCAATGAGATTTGACCATCTTAGGTCACTTTCAGTCATAAGGGATCATGGTAATCATGAGCCATTATGGTATCCCACTGGCTAAAAATTGTTATTTCACTATGGTTTTTTTTTAGATACTAAAGGTTTTGGCTACATAGACACTATTTAAAAAGTGATATGCACTTCCATTCTATGCTTAAAATGTCACAAAATTACAGGAGCTCATGTTAATACGAGAATGATTTATTTACTGCCTTGCCCCACAAGGTGTTTGCAATTATGCTAACAGAAGTTCAACTCAGCAAAACCATTTTATGGGAGGAGCCAAAATAAAAAATTAGCTTTGTGTTGAAAAAGAACCCATTTTGGATGAGTTGGTGGCATCAATGATAGTTTCCTTCCTTAACAGTATTGGGACACCTAAACCCTGGAACACATTGCCTTATCCAGAAGGAAAGAGAGCATTGCTCTGAGCCCTTTCTAAGTTTTAGAGAACAAACTTTGCTGAGGTGAAGCAATGGTATTCCTTTGATTGGAAGCTGTGAAGCAAGAGCCATTCTGGGCTCCAGGTCTTCCTGCTAACCACTGACCTTCAGGACAGTTGCTACTGCCAAGTGGACAGAGACTGATTATTTTCTAGTTCCCAATTTCTGAGTTGTGCACAGTAGGTTAGACCAGCCCAACAAGTTGACTTTTGTATACACTACTCTGAAATGGTATAATCAACACATTTTTCTTACTGGACATGGCAGCAGAAAAGAAGAACAGACTCTGTTCATTGATCTACTGAAACCTTGGTCTAAAATAAATCTTTCAACCTTTGAGTTATAAGGACTGTAGTTTTCCTAGGGCAGTGACAATATTTTAGTTTGCCTCCTGTGAAAAGCCAAAACTTAGGTTCAGTATACTCGTATATTCAGGGATGCTAGAGATCATTCTTAGCTACCTACTATTTGATTAATCATGACTTTTTCTAATCTTAGAGTTTTCTGCTTTATGTGCTCAAACTATCTCCAATAAAATATTTGTTTTGATGAATGTAAAAGTAGAATAAATTGAGACTCTTTGATGAGTTTTCTCCTGCTTACATATAATCTGACATACCTTCTGGTCTAGCCAATGGATAAGAGGGAAGATGACATCATGTTGGTAATGTAGCATCATACACATGGCCTTGCTCTCTTAACTTTTGCTATCACCAATAAAATATAACACTAGCTTTCTGGTCCAAAGACATAAGATAAGCATAGGTAAGAAATACTTGACTGCTATGAAAACACTTCCTGTGAAGAAAAAAACTCAGTCATATAAGTTGATTCTTAAAGGGAGAGGATTTGTACACAAGAAGTAGTCTGACCAATACACACTTGGACAAAGTGTAGTATCAGAAAAGATGTATACTTTTATAATAATTTATTATAATAAATATGTATATATAATACTTTTGAGCAACTAATCTTCACAAATTTATATTAATAACTAAACTCAGAATTATCTATTTAATGGCATTTTCAGAAACTCAATGTACTCAGTTTATTTAAAACTAAATCCACCTTTTAAATATTAATTTTATATTTTGAAAGTAAAGTTAATACTCCAGTAACTTCTACCTTAACACCCCCAACTGTTTGTCAAGGATCTATCTATCTACATAATCTCATTTGGAACACTATTGTTATATCCAGGTCTTGGGGTCTCCAAGAGATCACAAAGAATTGCCATATCTACTGTAGAGAAACGTAAGAGCCTTTAATTCAAACCCAGGTTTGGACCACGAATTACATAGAGCAAAGTTGTGGTCCCATGTCTAGGGGTTTAGGGATTATATACAAGCAGGTTACATGGGGGATTCAGGGTTACACAGCAAATAAGGGAATCCATAATGTTTTTACAAACCGGTTACAGCTGCCTGGAAATGCTTAATTGGCTTGATTTCTCTCTAAGGATGTATGTATTCTGCGCCCCTTCAAGTCCCCTTCGCCCGCGAAAAAGACACGTGAGGCAGTGTTCAGGTAGTTACTACAGCGAGGCTTTATTCTTGTATCAGCAGAAGCGGAAGACCCCAAGCCCGGGAAAGGCACTACTATATGTACCCTAGAGTGGTGTGTTCACTTCTGATTGGATGTTCACTCATCACCCCATATTACGCCCCGGGATGGGCAGTGGCTTGGCACACTTTTGCCTTTTGCACCTGCTCAGTTAGTTGTTTACTTGTGGGAGCACAGGATGTCCGCGCCATCTTGTAATGGCGAATGCTGTGGTTTTTGCTTTTCCCAAGGCCATAAGCCACCTGTGTTGGATAGTGCCTGGCCATCTATCAGAGAGGGTGCCAGCTTCAGGTGGCATGGAGGCTGAAGGCTGCATTTGCTTATCTGTTCTCAGGCTGGCACAGTCATTCCAGGAGGGGAGTTCACACTTATGGAGGAGTTGCTATTGAAATGAGGATTTGTGGGCCCTTGGTGCCAGCTGCCTTTTGGGAGAGTTAGGCAGGAACAGGGTTGGGGGTGTGCTTCTGTGTGTGCAGGGCCAAGGGGGAAGTGCTGAGGCAAGCACCAGCTGCTCAGCTTCTAGGGCCAGCTCTAGCTCTCTAGCTTCTTCACTATGATTGCAGCTCAATACTTTTTCTCTTAGAACTAGAGAAAGACCATATTTGGAAGTATTTGCTGTGATCAGTCTCTCCAAGATATAATCTTTCCAAGTTCTAAAAACTGTAGATACAGAGTATACAATTTTCAAGTCACAAAATGATGCATTCTATACTATATAGGAAGTTAAAGACTAGAAATGACTGATTTTCCTGAATTTATACATTGTCAGCCATCTGTAGGAAAATTAAATCATCTGAAAAATGCTGACTCCTTGAAAATCCAAGAACTCAGTTTTAGTTGTTAATAATGCACAAATTCTGTACATTATTTGTAAATAATGTACATTTTTGTCAAGAATTAAGTAATCATGAAAATTCTAGTAGTGGTATTTACCTACACAAAACACATAATCATGAGAATGAGCCATACGACATTTCAAATCAGACTCATTTGGACAGAGAAAGGCAAGGAAAAATGTGCTAATTTTAGCTGATGATGGTCTCCAGGGCATATTTTAGATTTTTTTTTTTACTGTGGAAAACTGGGCATAATGACAGAGAGATTAGTTCGTAGACATTCTCCCCTATATATATAGCAAGTTTGGGGCCAGCCTGGGCCATGTGATTCATCTTGCAAAGCTACCAAAACAAACACTCAAACAAAAACAGTGCAAATTATTTTGGTGTTTGAATATTAAATAAAAATACTTCAAAATTTCAGAAGAATGCCCCATGTCTATGTTTACCAAAAATAAAAAACAAATCTACCATTTTAATTATATTAATTTTATATTTTGAAAGTAAAGTTAATACTTCCATAACTTCTACCTTAAAACCCCCAACTGTTTGTCAAGGATCTATTTATCTACATGATCTCATTTGGATCACTATGATTCCAGCTCAGTACTTGCCTCTTAGAAATAGAGAAAGAACATATTTGAAAGCATTTGCTGTGATCAGTCTCCATGGAACCCAAGACAAGAACTCTACACTGAATGCAGTGCAGTTCTATAACAGGGACAGAAGAACTCTTTCAAAGTGCTGAGTGTAGACCTAGAAGTTCTTTTTTCCTGCTCTATGCAAGTTCTCCCTGGTTGTAAGTATTATGGCTCAAACATTTATGTGACTTTCTCTTCCACTGAGTTTTGATAACCCTTGCTAACTAAGCAGATTGATAACCAGGCTTTGGATCACAGCATTCTCACCTCTTCTTATATGCAGTGACCATCTCCAGTCCACTCCTTCAGAACTGAAGTATGTGTCAACACCTTATACAATGCTCTTCTTCACACGCTGACACATGCCTTCTCTCACTCCGACTAAAGAGTGTTTCCCTTCTGTTTATATCTACAAAGAACAGTGATGAGAGTTCTCTCTGTTGAAGGAAAGCAGGAAGCAGAAGAGATGTTAAGTGTGTTTTAAGATAAGACAGTGGGACTCATGGATAGTTGACAATGAGGTCAGCAGCTAAATCCCAACCAAGATAGTATTGTTATAAGAACTGAATCTTTCATCCATCAATTTGATGTATTAATGAATAGAGTATGCATTTGACATTTCAGGATCCTTTAAGTGAAAATTGTCACAAAGTCTATTTATCTACAGTAGAAATTGTCAGTAAGCTTAATATAGCAGAATCCTGATTTCAGCCTTGTTCTCTTTCATCCAATTTAAATCATTTATCATATTTCAATTTTAAAATTTATCACAGACCAGACACCCTCTTAGTTATAAAAGGGATGTTAATGAACATGTAAGGTGTCCTCCTGAAGCTCACATTCCACTAACAGGCATAAATCACTAATCGTATTGTAATTTATCTTTATTCAGACACTATATAAAAAAATAAATGCAGAACTTGGTGAAAGCCTACAAATTAATATACTTGGTAAAAGATAAGAAAGTGTCATTTGGCTAACATGCAATTACAGAGCTGGAGTTAACTAAATAAATAAAATTTTCTGAGGGACGACTTTTTTTTTTTTAAAGGGAAGATTTGTAAGGAAGAAAACAACAAATGTTTCTAAGAATTTGGAAAGTGAGACACGCACTTCCAGAGCCTCTTACCACAAAATGTCATGGAGCATGCTTTCAAAAAAGGCAAGTTTGGTTTTATGCAGACTGGAAATTTAAAGATAGCTTGGTAGGAAGAAAAAAATGTGTATTTATGTGGAAAATTCTAAAATAATAATATAAAAAAATGGATGAGTAGGTTTTAGATAATTTTGTCAGTGTAAATTTTTTAAGTTATTTTATTTATTTACATTCCAGTCATTGCTCCCTCACAATTCCTCATGCCATTCCTCCTCCCCTTGACTCTGATGTATATCCTTAATAATGTGCATGGACTATATGTGGGATACTCATCATCATGGTGACAAACGTCAACTTTAAAAGAGAATTTTCTAGGTTGTCTCAAGGTTTTAGAGTTTCATTCCATTATAGAGGTGAGGCTGTGGCAGTACAGAGATATTCATGCCCTGGCAGCCAGTTTGCAGAAAGAAAGCTTGGGAAAGATTTCTCTCTTTCCTCTTTTATTCCATCCGGGCTCCCAGCCCATTTGATTGTATGCCTCATTCATGCAAGATCTTAATCTTATCCAAAATGTGCTAGCATATGTCCATAGGTTTTGGTTTGTTATTCTCTTAAGTGTCTCTCAATTAAATCAAGTTCATAATAAGCTAACGCCCAGTAGTTTATTCCTTGTCAACTCAACACCCAAACAAATCTTTAACTATAAAACTCTATTACAGACTACCCAAAATTTTCATATTCAACTCAGAAATGCAAATTACTTCCAGTCCATTACAATGAATTTTATAATATTAATAATTACAACTATGCAAAAGGTCAAGTTCAAAGTCTCCTCTGAGATTTGAGAAATGTTCTTATCCATGCATACATATGACAAAAACATAACTGCATGTTTTACTCCTAAGACACAGGGGGCTTGGTGTAAGGACTCCCATTCTAAAAGAAAAGAATTGGAGAGTGTAAAGAAAGGATGAGAACAAGATAATAATAAAAACTAAAATCTAAGCTGTCTGCATTTTAACTTTTCCACAATAAAATACACTGTAAGTTTAAAAGGCAATAAACAAGTTTATTTTCTGTCATCTTTCAATAACTTTCTTTTAAATTGCTGTATATCCATATTTTATGCTAAGTTCTTTTATCATTTCTTTGTTTCACAATAAATTATTTGCCCATAATTTTAACAACGATGCAATGTCATTTTTCCCATCTTTTATTACATTTCAAAAACTTAAAAGCATGGCTGCTGATCAATGTCAGTGGATAAGTTCTGTTTATGTTTCTGTATAAGAAATTCTAGAAAATAAAGTCATACTTATAAGATAATTGTATCTCTATTCAGTAATGGCCATCTAATTGTAGTAAAAATTACACATCTGGGAAAACTGGCCATGGTATGAAATCACCAGGTTTACTCTAAGGTTTTGTTTTGGATTCAAAACCAGTACTAATTATTGGGCTATTTAAACTGTTTGTGCTTTTTAAACATGTTAGTGAGTTCAGAGTATTTACAGACTATATGCCAAACTTCATTTGATTAAGAGTCTGAATTTGTTTTTCAGTGTCATGAAATCCACATAAATTTTTATGATTGACAAGCAGGCTGTGTTCCTTCTTTTAGACTGGAAAGTGAATTATATATCTCTACCTTTGAATAATAAACACACACAATGTAAACAAAGTGAAAGGACTTTACTTGCTTGTTTTCCGAGTGTCTTAACTGAGAGAAAATAACCAGAGAAAAAACAGGCTTCTCTGTTAATTCAGTTTTAATATTTATCAAGAAAGCTTCCTGCGACTTAATATTGTTGTGGCTTAGTGTGTTCATTTTTCATGAAATTAGATTCTATATTCTTAGATGTGTGGAACCAAGATTTTCTGTTATTACCATGTCAGCTAGCCTTTAAAATAAACAATATACATCATTTACACTATTGATTTATATGTATTTGTTGCATTTTACTATTATTATTATCATCATTATTATTATCATTATTGTGTACAGTATGGCTGTGTAATATTTATCATATGCTGGTTATTAACTGAATTTTAAGGTTCTTCAATATTACAAATAGCCTGTACCCTAACAAGTTCTAGACTAGTTATAATTTTAGTCATCAAATTGTAAATCTTGAAAGCAAGAAAAAAAAGTTATATGTAAATAAACAGTAAGAACTGATAGCTTTTAGTAATATCTTCATTTATATATTCTTATACATTATACAAAAAGCATTTTGTATTCAATGAAATCGGATTTTAATAACAAAATAATAAAGCTAAGAAAATTCTAGACCCTAGAAAGAAAGCTTTTAATGTTATTTTTCTAATTGTTCATACTGTCGAGCTGTCTTCTAAACATTTATGTTTATATCTATAGATATTTGCTGCCCCCAATCAAAGAAGCTTGTTGTGTTGGGTAGTGATTAGTGAAGAGAGGCACTACTATTCAAAGTGTTGAAAATAAGTATGATGACTCTTGAGCCATAGATGATACACCTACATCAATCTTCTCCTGTTATGGCTCAGAAATATCTATGTAGAAGGAACAGAAAGAACATGGGAGCCAAAGGCCATGTAGAGTGCTATGACGTGGTGTCTTCTGCATGGACATGGCTGCAACACATATGGACTCACTGCCATTGTGTTTATCTTCATAAGACCTGTAAATCTAGCCAGGTAAACTTTCTGAATGGAGGCTGAAGGGGCTGCTGAGTCACCGCCCCTAGTTCTATTGGCAGTTGATGGCTGCTGGGTAAAGAAGAGTCACTTTTCCTTAAGAGTGTGACCTCTGGTCGGTCTCCTATTCCCCAGTAGATAAACCAAAACCTGTTCACATATGAGTAACACAAACAGAACTCAGAGGGTTAATTTTGTAAACAACTGTGTAGTGAAAAAATAAATACAAGTAAATAAATATAAAAACTAGGCATGAAAATAGGAGAGAGATGTGATGGATGTCCTTGGGAAAGCTGGAGGTGGGATGTGGGGTGAGGATATAAATAAAATATATACCTATGTGAAAATTTGTAAGGATAATTAAAAACAATAATTTAATAAAGCAAGCAACATGAAACTAAACTAAAGGTTTATTTTAGATAAAAGCTGTCAAATTGTCTAAGAACTTACACAAAATATGAAATAAGAAAAAAGCAAATTTAGCCACAGACAGAGCAGTGTGAATTTTACATGTCATAATCAGTATATATCAGTTCTCCACTTGTTCAATATCTGCACTATTGTTTTCTTTACCTTGCCATAGTTCCTGATAGCAAGCCATGAAGGTGTGTGAGCTAAACTAAAAGTCATTAGCTTCCATTTGGTTTCACCAGTAGAAATCTAATCTGAAGTTGGAGGGTGGAAAGAAGATAACGGACACTAAGAAATACAATCCTATATCCCTGTATGATCACTGCAACCTGGTTGTTCTCTTTAGCTGAAGTGAATAGAAAATGATAGGTAGATACCTCAATCAGGTTTTCTCTTATTCTTTTCATTCAGTTCTCATATACTTTCCTGTACTTGTCTTTAAGTAGGATACTACCAGCTCCCAGAATGTTATCCCCTGAAGTAGCATGTTATCTATGGTATTTTCCTTAAAGCCTTATAATGTTTTTCAAAAAAGATTTCCTCAAACATATGCATTATATTTCTTTCATTGACAGTTTTCAATACTCATGTAACAGGTACCTAAATATGTACTGGCTGCCAAGCCTATGTGTATTATCAGACATAGAAATAACATCATTAGTGTGTACTAAGAATTTAATTTATATGAACTATATCTGACATTACATAGTTAAAACCCTTTATATTATTTTTAAAAGAAAGAAATAAAGAATAATTTTGGGGGGATTTGAATGATCCAAAATGTTCTCTCTTTTCTCACAGCCAGTTAATGTATTATAAGATTTTTTAATATGCTTATAAAACTGTCCCTTGGTAACCTAAATGTAGTAAGAGGGAGCCCCATAATGTAGACTTTTAAGTTTTCAAATGAACATTTGTTTTGAGTCTTGGCCAGTTGAACTTGCAGATGCATAAAATATTTGTCCATGATCAGATTTCACTAAAATTTGAACTTTGCCAAAATATATATTTGGTCTAAACCTGTATTATTTCCTCTTTCAAAGTTGGAGTTAAATGTAATTTTCACATCTATTTTAACTTCATATTATTCGTCTCTTTAATTGAAAATATAAATGTTTTTCAGAATTTCCTTTTAGAAGTTGGTTTTCATGAGTTGATGACACTGTATTCTTGTGACTTATAACATCTTTATAATAAATCTTTGAAGTCAGCTGTGCTTGTTTCTCTTCCTTTAATTAACGGTGAAAATTCAACTGGAATAATTAGGTTGTTCTATAGTTGCCATCGTGTCACTTACTTCTCTTCATATAGGACCTTCTGGAATGTTCTATAAGTTTTCATCCAGTGTATGCTTTTAAACCAGCTCCCTTCTTTCCTGACCACATATTGTCCTTCCTTTTAATCCATTTTAGTTTTTCTACTTTTCTCTTTAGAACTTGATGTTTTGAGATTGTCAGTGTCTGTAGAGCTGAACTTTGTATTTTTCTAAACATTAGAATCTGACCTTGTATTTGTCTAAACAGTAGAATCTGACCTTAAATAAACTTTAAATGAATAACTACCATGGCATCAGACAGCCTAAGAATGAGTGCACTATTACTATTACAACTTACTCCTGTTTTTGTGCTAATTATGTTTCTTCATGAGATCACAGTGGCTCACAGCCCCTATTTATGTGTACTTATCTTAGTGCCTTTAAGCAGTGCACTTATAGCCATACATACGCATTGGTTTATTTTGGCTCATATTTTCAGATATGCTTCTCATGGAAGAGAAATCAAGGTTCTAGAAGCTTGAAGCACTTACCACATTGCATCTATAATTAGGAAGAGAAGTGCAATGAATGCTTAGTTCTTCCAGCTTTCCTCTTTTTATATAATCCAGGATCTCAGCTTAGGGAATGATGCCAGTCACAGTGTAGATCTTCTTACTTCAGCTTATGTAAGATAATTTTCCCCATAGGCATGCCCAGAGGCCCATCTTCAAGGTGACTCCAGATGCCATTATGCTGACAATTGAGATTAAAATCCTAGTAGGTAAGTTTAAAAAAATCTAGAATTTGTGATTATATGGTTGTTTTTAATAAAAGATAGCTTAGAAACAGATGTTTTTATCATACGGATGGCTATAATTCTATTTGACTTGTTGAGTGATAATTTGGGAAGCCTTGTGGAGGAGGGGACAAAAACTTAGAGCAACAGTGAGAACATGCAGCATATGACTGACATTGCTTAAACTACTACCTCTGAAATTAGAGAAAGTTGCTCTCAAAAAAAAAAAATGTATGCTGACACCTAAGAAAGTTGCACTGGATGCTACTAGAATCTAATGGTTATTTGTAAGACTGTGCATACAAAAATTCATAACACAACCTCTCTCTCTCCTTCTCCAAATAGACAAAAAAATTATCTTACCCAAAACATCAGTAGTACCTAAATTGAGAAAACAAACTTTAAACAGGGTGATAATGCAGGGATTCATATTGAGGGTTTTTAAATTATTTTTTAGTAACAACTCAGGATGTGCTTACCTAATATATAGTGTGGATTATCTCTTCAATTTTTTGTTGTATCTTTTAATCTGCTTTGGTGATTGTGTGCTTAAATCATTTATACAACTCAAAATTTGGCTTATTTTCTTAATTCATTTGATTGTGGTTTGTGCATTTGTAACATTTATACATCAGATATCTGTTTTGGGATCATTTTTCTTTTGGTCTCACCTATGATTTTAAATTATGTTTTGCAAATAAATCTTTTCTCTCAGCCTACTTGTTTAAGCTTTTTCTTAATTTAATTTTAAATTTAAATTTAATTTAATTTAAATTTAAATTTAATTTAATTTAATTTAAATTTAAATTTAATTTAAATTTATTTAAAGACCATTTCTTTTCATTTATTGATTGCTGGTTGTTATAACTATATCTGTTCTTAACACATACTTAGGCAGTTCTTCTAGGTTATTTTATAGTTTTATCGTTTATATTTAGGTAACAGCTACATTACTACTTATATCCTATTTTTACATTATACAGGGTATGGATTGTGGGTTGTTTTGTTTGTAGAAAGATGTCAGCCTGTTTTAGGAAAATGTGTTGAAAAGATTATGCATTGTGTGATGAATAGATGAGTAACTTTGTAAATAAAAAAATGAACTAATTGTATGTAGGTAGTCCTACTTCCACACTGTTGTGTTTTCTTGATCTTTATATCCATCTTTACACAAAGATTTGTCTTGGTTACTTTATTCAGTTAAATATTTTTTATTTTTAAATTAAAACACATTTACATCATTTTCCTTTTCCTTCCTCCAACCCTTCCACATAAAATCCCCAAACTCACTTTTAAATTCATGGACTCGGTTTTGATATTGTAAACATTTGTATCTGTGCATAAATATACAAAAGCAACCTTCTCAGCCCATTTAGTGTTACTTGTAGAAAAATGATTTCGGGGCTGACCACTTAGATGAACAATTAAGAAGTTCATTCCTGGGCAGTACTATTTATACCACTCTCCACATTACTTAATTCCATATAGTTCTTTTTTTAGGGTTAGGGCCCTATGAGATTTCCTCAAACCACATTAGAAGTGTCTCTTGTACTTGTTCAAGTCTTATTTAGGCAGTCAAATTATTGAGATATCATGTAATTTACAGGAGAAACAATCTCACTTTAGACTTCCTGATGCTATGTCTCTTACAATCTTTCCACCCCTTTCACAATGTTCCCTGAGCTTTATGTTCAGAAGTTGTGTTGTTGATATATTCATTGGCACTGGACACTCTAGAATCAATTATTCTCTCCATTTTGATTAGTTGTGGTATTCTGTAATGGTCTCTGTTTATTAAAAGTAGAAGTTTCTTTGATGAATAGTGAGAGCTATATGTATCTGTGGGTATGAGCACAAGTATTTTTTTAATGCAGTTAGGAGTTCTGCTGGCTTAATAAAATGACTGTGGAAGGTTCTCTTAGATCCATGATCAAACTAGCCATGGTCAATGAGTATGTTTCCAGGCACCTACTCTAAGAGGCATGAATCCCCTCCTGTAGAGGGGCCTCAAGTACAACTTGACAGCTATTGGTTACTGCCAAGATATCAGTGCCACAGTTGCATCCTTAGGGATATTGTGCAGTGCTTGTTGGGGAGCAAAGGCATCACAGCTGGGGAGTACTATCAGTTGCTTTCTTCCCTTGAAGACCTGCAGAGTAACCTCAAATACCATGCAAGTATTTGGGAATGAGGTTTCCTTTTTTTTATTCCTTGAGAAGCCCATGCATTTATATAATTAACTATGAACACATCTGCCACACAGACGTTTTCCTTGATGTCAACCTCCCAACTTCAACTTCATCTTCTACTGCTGCTTCTCTTTTTCATCCTCTTCTTTTTTCTTCTTCTTTTTCTTCTTTTGTCCAATAGCTCCTGTTAGTACTGTCATCATGCTCATGAATACAGGGTTTTCTACTGGAGCATGGACCATTTACTAGTGGCCACATCCTCTCCAGTAGTTGGCAACTGCCAGTAGTTCTCAGCTGCAATTGGTTTGTCAAACCCCACTACCATACTGTATGCTCGAATTTGATTAGCCTAAACTTCTTCAGGTAACTACGACTACTATAAGTTGATGAGTTAAACCTTTAAATGCTTTCAAAGAGGTTGTGTAAATTTTAGTAGACCAATCTTGCTATAAATTTATCAAATTTTTGTTTAAAGAGTTCAGATTGTTGGTAACTTTTTAAATTATCCTTTCTCTCAATGTGTTTGTGCATGTGCTTGTGCATGTGCTTGTGTGTGTGTGTGTGTGTGTGTGTGTGTGTGTGTGTGTGTGTGTTTATTGATGTGTGAGTATGTGCACTGGAAGATCCCTTGGAATTGGAGTTATATTTGTGAGCTGCTAGATGTTCCTATTGGAGCCAAACGCTGATCCTGTGCAAGAGCAGTATGACCTCTTAAATGCTGAAATTTCGTTAGAGGTTGCAAGTGCTATCTTAATTGGTGTTTAAAAAAACAAAACAGTATAACAACAACAGCAAAAAAACAAAACAACACAAACCAAGACAAAAAATTTTTGTTTCCAATTTCCAATCAATATTATGATAAACTTTATCTTCTTGAACACACAAAAATCATACATAAATTCTTAGAGGCTTTTCAGGATGTTCCTTATAGTTTTATAGAGTGCTGTTCTATATGTGAGAGGAAAAACTCATAGCTCTTTCTCTCAACCCTACAAAGGTTCTTGCTCCACTGTGTTGGTTCAGATGCATAAGCTATCACTCAGGAGCCACACTAATGTCCACGACACATTCTGTTACAATTCTCTAGCTTACATTGTGGCTGAAAGATTTGATTCATGAGTTAGTAATGCTTCCACATTTATTCGCATGTAGTTTGTAACCCAGTGTAAGTCATATTTTCTTATTATAAGGATATTGAAATATGTTTCATTTTTATTTCTTCACCTTTAATCAGTTTGTCTCACACATATTGAAAATGTTGTAAATATGGTGGTTTATTATATCCTCTTAAATTGATTTATATGAATTGTGCTACATACATTATATGTGAAATGACAATGAAACCTGCTATTTTGTGAATTTTAAAAATTACTAAAAGTTTTCTGAAAGAATAACTAGCTATCATTATATAAACCACTTTATTACTGCTAAACAGTTTTCATTGGGATCTTGATTTTTTTTTGTTATTAATGTATCTGCTCCAGCTCTATTTTGACTAATGCTAGTATGAACTATTTTTTCTCCATAAATGCATATATATTACACTTATTAAAAGAAATAATAATGTATATGTAAATATAAAAATCACTACACTTGGAAGGTTGAAATGAACATGAAATACTTAAAAATATAATTTATACTCTGTCCCAATCCCCTCTTCTTGCCTCTATGAGGGTGCTCCTCCACCCACTCACCCACTCCCACCTCACTGCTCTAGTATCCCCCTAAGCTGGGGCATCAAGCCTCTACAGGACCAAGGACCTCCTCTCCCATTGCTGCCAGACAATGCCATCCTCTACTACATATGTAGCTGGAGCCATGGATCCCTCCATGTATACTCTTTGGTTGGTGGTTTTATCCCTGGGAGCATTGGGTGGTCCAGTTAGTTGATATTGTTCTTCCTATGGAGTTGCAATACCCTTCAAATCCTTCAGTCCTTTCTCTAACTCTTCCATTGAGGTCACTGGACTCAGTCCGATTGTTGGCTCTAAATAGCTGCATCTGTTTTAGTCAGGCACTGGCAGAACCTGACTAATGACTATGAGAGCAGTCATACCAGTCTCCTGTCAGCAAGCACTTCTTGGCATCAGCAATAGTGTGGGGGTTTGGTGTCTGCAGATGGGATTGATCCCTATGTAGGTAGATCTCTGGATGGCCTTTCCTTCAATCTCTGTTCTTTTTTTTTTTTTTTTTTCCCTGTCTTTCCTTTGGACAGGAAGCTTTCTGGGTTAAAAATTTTGAGATGGGTGGGTGGCCCCATCCTTCAACTGGAGGCCACTAGAGGTAGTCTCTAAAGGTTCTCTATCCCCTTTGTTGTGTATTTTGGCTAAAGTCATCACCATTGGGTTCTGTGAGCCATGCCCTTCCCTGGAGTTGGGACTTTCTAGTGACTTCCCCTAGTTCCCCTTCCCCGACTGCGACATACTTCTATTCAATTTTCTGACCCTCTGTACTTTTCTCCTGTCCCTTCTCATACCTGATCCTGCCCTTCCTTTTTCCCTTACCCCTCCTCTTTCCATCCCTCCTTCTACCTCCTGTGATTATTTTGTTCCCCCTTCTATGTAGGACTAAAGCATCCATACTTTGGTCTTCCTTTTTCTTAAGCTTCATATAGTTTGTGGATTGTTTCCTGGGTATTCTGAGCTTTTGGGCTTATATCCACTTTTCAGTGAGTACATTCCATGTGTGTTCTTTTATATCTGAGTTATCTCACTCAGGATGATACTTTCTAGCTCCATCCATTTGCCTGAGAACTTCAGGAAGTCATTGTTTTTTAATAGCTGAGTAGTACTCCATTGTGTAAATGTACCATGTTTTCTATATCTATTCCTTTGTTGGGGGACATCTGGGTTATTTCCAGCTTCTGACTATTATAAATATGACTACTATAAACATAGTGTAGCATGTGTCCTTGTTATATGTTGGGGCATCTCTTACATATGTGCCCAGGAGTGGTGTAGCTAGGTCTTCAGGTAGATCTATTTCTAGTTTTCTGAGATTGTGTTTCAAATTGGTTTTACCACTTTGCAATCTCACCAACAATAAATTCTTTCTCCGAATTCTGGCCAACATCGGCTGTCACTTGTGTTTTTGATCTTAGCCATTCTGACTGGTGTGAAGTGGAATCTCAAAGTTGTTTTGATTTGTGTTTCCCTGATGACTAAGGATGTTGAACATTTTTTAGGTGCTTTTCAGCCATTCAAGATTCCTCAGTTGAGAATTCTTTATTTAGCTCTGTACCCCGTTTTTAATAGGATTATTTGGTTTTCTGGAGTCTAACTTCTTGAGTTCTTTGTATATTTTGGATATTAGCCCTCTACCAGATGTAGGGCTGGTAAAGATCTTTTCCCAACCTGTAGATTGCCATTTTGTCCTATTGACAGTGTCCTTCACTTTACAGAAGCTTTTTAATTTTATGAGATCCTGTTTGTCAATTGTTGATCTTAGAACCTTAGCCATTGGTTCAGAAACTTTTCCCCTGTGCTTATGTGTTCAAGGATCTTCCCCACCTTCTCTTCTATTAGTTTCAGTGTATCCGTTTTTATGTGGAGGTCCTTGATTCACTTGGACTTGAGCTTTATATAAGGAAATAAGAATGGATCAATTTGCTTTCTTCTACATGCCAGTTGAACCAGCACCATTTGCTGAAAATGTTATCTTTTTGCCACTAGATGATTTTGGCTTCTTTGTCAAAGATCAAGTGACTATAAGTGTGTGGGTTTATTTCTGAGCCTTTAATTCTATTTAATTGATCTACTTGCCCGTCTCTGTACCAATAACATGCAGTTTTTACCACTATTATTCTGTAGTATAGCTTGAGGTCAGGGATGATGATTCGCCCAGAAGTTCTTTTATTGTTGAGAATACTTTTCACTAAGGGTTTTTGTTTCACTAAGAGTTTTTGTTATTCCAGATGAATTTGAGAATTGTTTTTTTCATCTCTGTGAAGAATTAAGTTGGGATTTTGGTGGTAGTTGTGTTGAATCTGTAGAATACTTTTGGTAAGATGGCAATTTTTATTATGTTATTCCTGCTGATCTATGGGCATGGGAGATCTTTCCATCTTCTGAGGTCTTCTTCAATTTCTTTCTTCAGAAACTTGAAGTTCTTGTCATATAAATATTTCACTGGCTTGGTTAGAGTAAAATATTCTACAGAGAACTCCTACAATTGATAAACAACTTCAGCATAGTGGCTGGACATACTGTTTTTGTGGAAAGATCTTTGCCAAATATTCCTGATGAAGTTGTATTAGGAAATAAACCTAGAATCTATGGATTTCTGAGGCATAAATCTCTGTGCAAAATCCAGAAAACTAAACAACTTTCCAGCCAATTTATATATTTATAAAAAGACTGAGAGAAGATGTTAGAGAATTAGGGCAAAACTTTTAAAAACTTCTTTTTTGAAAATACCTCTCCAGCCAGGGTTGTTGGCCCAGGCCTTTTGGGAGTTTGGGGCAGATGAATTTCAGCTGAAGAGCTGCCTGAATTGCACAGTAGACTCTAGGGTGGTCCCAGCAATTTAGTGAGACCTTGTCTCACAACAGATAATAAAGAGATCCTAGGATGTAGCTTCATGGGAAAGGGCTCATCCTGTGTGCATGAGGCCCTGGTTTCAACCCTCAGTAATGCCAAAAACATAATTTAAAGTTTCTTACTAAACCATCATCCTAAATCTAAGTATAAATGGCTGCATGGGTGGGCTTTGTGATTAGTGTGTCAGTTAAGAAACTTTCATTAAATTAGAGGATAGTGAGGTTTTTTATTATTGTTGTTATTGCTTGTTTTCTTTATATACATTCCAACTGTTGTCCCCTTTCCCTGTTTACCCTCTGAAAAACTTCATATTTCATTCCCCCCTCTTCCTGCCTCTATGAAGGTACTCACCCATCCACTTCTGTCTCATTGCTATAGCATCCCCCTATACTGGAGCATCAAACCTCCATAGGACCAAGGTCTCTCCTCCCATTGATGCTGGCAGTCCTCTGCTATGCATGCAACTGGAACTATAGGTTGAACCATGTGTACTCTTTGGTAGTTTAGTGCCTGGGAGCTTTGAAGCTGGGGCAGGGGGGAAGGCATCTGATTAGTTGATATTGTTGTTCTTTCTATAGGGTTGTAAACTCCTCCAGTTCCTTCAGTCCATCCTCTAACTCTTCCATTGGGGTACCCATGCTCAGTCCGATGGTTGGCTGTGAGGTTACCATCTCTTCTCCACAGGAGCATACTCTTCAATCATGTCTATTGAAATTTTCCATTTAATCTTTTCTTAGATTTCAAAGTCAACTTACATATTCTGAATCTGGTGACCTCTAAACATGAGTAAATCAATTATAGTTGTTTCTTAATACAAAGAAATTACACCACACTATCATGGAGAGAGAGGACTAGTGTCAGTCTGACAGAGGGAGAATTCATGAAAGGGGGAGTTTGCAGGACTAAGAGGAGCTTCAAAAGCCAGAAACAATGGCAGAGGGGAAGACTTTAGGGAGAGTACAGGTAATTACATCTTTTACATAATACACATTCTTCATAATAATACGAATGCTTCTACAGAGAAACAGAGAATGTAGCACACAGAGATCCAAGACACTACTGATGGTGATAAAGAAATTTCTTCAGACCAGTCAAATTCATAACGTGATGGATAAGCTGATTCACCTTACAAGTTGGTAGATAAGCTCTACTTCAACAAATAACTATCACACTGGTCATACAACACATTGGATTTTTTTAAAATACCTATAGAGTACAAATAAACAAGTGGAACTATATATGGCGTACAGCAATGTATTAGTCAGCACTGTATTGTAGCTGTGAAGTTTTGCAAGAATTAACTTACAAGCAGAAAAGTTTTCATTGGTTCACAGATAGGGAGGTTTTGTGCTCACATATGACAGCCTCATTTTCTTTGAGTTTCTAGTGTGGATGTCCCAGGTCAAGATTGACAGAAATGATTCTCAGTACAAGCCTGGAAGAGATAAATTCAAGTACTAGGGTCTGCATTATTCTTCAGAGCCGCACTCCAATGACACAACGAGATAAACCTAATGTGGGACCTTTGAGCCATTCAGTGTTCAAACTATCATAGACATTGACTTTAATCTGAGAGAATAGTTGACAAAACTAATGGGATTTTGACTAAGAATAATTTTATAGTTGTGTACATTCAGCTATACTTATATTTTTCCATGAACTAGCTTCATGAAAATCACTGAACAATTTTGTGACCTAAATTCAATAAATACAATCCTCAGAAGGAGAGAATTGATTCCATAAAATTATATGGCCTGTTGCACAGACATGCCACATACATGTACAACACACACAAATAATAATAACAATAAACAAAAATTTTAAACAGGACAATAAATGTATTAATATTCAGAAATAAATGTTAACATTCAAAAATGTATTAGCATTTAAAATTTAATTTACTTATTAAAAAAGTAAAATCAACATTTTAGATTTTTAGTTCTATTCATTTACTTATTGATTCATGTTCATCTAAAATGACACATTAAAAAAATCCATTGTTGAAGCCACCTGTCACTCAAGCATAGCATCAAAATTTAGGCCCCCAAAACCCACAGGAAACTTAGATGTGTAAACTGATAAAGGAGGCAGGCAAGTTTGCTAGACTAATTTAAATCTGAGCTCAGGATTCAGCTAGAACCTCTGCATCAAAATAAAAGATGAAGAACGAACAGAAATGAACCCAACATCACCCACGGACATCTACAGCCATAAGCCCACATATAACTACACACACACACACACACACAAATGCTTGTAGGTATGTGCATGCACACACACATGTGCATATGTGTGTGTGTGTGTGTGTGTGCGTGCACATACCTACAAGCATTAGCACCACATCACATATTTATACAAAAAGACCATGGTGTTGAGAAATGTTTGTGAATATTGAAAACTGTAGGAAATTTTATTTGTGAAATATAAACTCATTTTAAATTAAGAGTGAACATCTAAATTTTAATTATAGTGACTGAATTGTAGGTGTAGATTCATTTTTTTTATTCATTGGTTTCAGTTATAGCTACCTTCCTATGCTTTAAAAAAAAAAAAAAAAAAGGAAAGTGTAAAAATGTAACAGATATTATCTGCCCTCTAGTGGCCATATTGTATAACTTTACTTCAGTGGTTTTTGTATAAAATACATTTTACGTGGCTGACAGTAATTTAGTTTTTAAAGTGTCCGATTATTACTTTTTAGTTTAAGTAAAATACCCCAAAATAAATTTGAAATTCTCCATATATACAAAGTATAAAATGTAGAATATTTAATTTTTAAGAACAAGAACTGTAAATTATTTCTGTTAATTGTTAAGATTATAATAACATATAATCTTTCCTTTCCTCGCCCCAAACACTCCCAGGATGTTTTCTGGTTCTCTTTCAAACTCATTGTCTCTTTTTCATTGATTGATTGATTGTTGTTGTTGTTGTGTATGTGTTTCGTGTATTATTACCTATGCAAACCAATCTGTTAATTCTATATGTCATTGTATGTATATGTTTTCAAGGTGAGCATCTTAAAAACATAACAAAGTAATATTTGGTCACAGAAAAACTATACAAAAGAATTGGTAACTAAATATCAGCAAAAAATGTGTACAGACTCACAATACCTAACAAACATGCTCTACAGACTAATAATTCTTAACATGATATACAGACTCACATTAACTAACATGCTGTAAGAGTCACATTACCTAACATGGAGTACAGACTCATGTAACAATCTGTCCATACTTACATTACTTAACAAACATGCTGTACAGTCTTACATTATCTAATATGCGGTATAGAATCACATAATCTAACATGTTGTATACTCTCGCATTACCTATCATGCTATGCAGAGCTGCATTTTATTACATGCCATATAGACTCATATTACCTAACATGCAGAACAAAGTCGCCTTATTTTACATGCTGTACAGATTCGCATTACCTAACAAACAAGCCCTACAGAGTCATATTACCTAACATGAAGTAAAAAGTCACTAACATATTGTACTCATATTAACTATTAACATATTAACTATTAACTATACTCATATTAACATACTAGAGTCACATTACCTAACATGCCATACAGAGTCCCATTATCCAACACGCGAAACAGACTCGCATTACGTAAGATGCTATACACAGTCACATTACTTAACATGCCTTGCAGAGTCTCATTGCCCAACTAGCTGTACAAAGTACCATTACCTAACATGTCAAAAAGACTGGCATTACC
This sequence comes from Arvicanthis niloticus, assembly GCF_011762505.2. NCBI lineage: Eukaryota > Metazoa > Chordata > Mammalia > Rodentia > Muridae > Arvicanthis > Arvicanthis niloticus. The sequence continues at coordinate 28,648,828 of NC_133433.1, read as the reverse complement.
CAACAAGTGTACAAAGTCTCACTATGAAATATGCTGAAAAGACTCACAGTAACTAACGTGCAGACCAGACTCAAATTACTAACAGGCCGTTCAGACCCTCATTACCTAACAAACAAGCTGTACAGACTCAAACACTACCTAACATGATGTACAGAGTCACGTTACCTAGCTTGCTGTATAGATTCACATTATCTAACATGCCATATAGACTCACGTTACCTAACATGCCGTACAGAGTCACATTACCCAACATGCAGTACAAAGCTGCATTGCACAACATGGCGAACAGACTCAAATTACCTAATATACCAAATAGACTCACATTACTAATATACTGTTCAGACTCTCAGCATTTAACAAACATGCTATACAGACTCACATTATGTAACAATCTATACATACTTATATTACTCAAAAATCGTGCTATACAGACTCGTGTTACATAAGAAGCTGTACAGACACACATTACTAAAAACTGTGTAACAATATGTACACAGTTACATTACTAGCATGCTCTTCAGACTCTCATCACCTAACAAACATGCTGTACAGATTCACATTACCTAACATGCTGTATAGAATCCCATCACCTACCATGCTGTACAGAGCCACATTACATGGCATGCCTTACAGACTTAAATTGCCTAGCATGCAGAATGTTCTCCCATTACCCAAGAAGCCATGCAGAATCAGGTTACCTAACATGCTGTAAAAAGTTGCATTCTGTACAGACTTTCATTATCGAGCAAGCTGTACAGGGTCTCATTACCTAGCATGCTGACCCGACTCACATTACCTAATATGCCTATGGAGTCACATTAATGTGACTCTATAACTACATAATGTGAGTCTGTACATTTGCTAATGTGACTCTCTGTAACAGCATGTTAGTCAATGTGATTCTGTACAGCTTGTTTGTTAGGTAACATGAGTTTGTACAGCATGTATGTTAGGTAATATCAGTGGATACAGCATGTATGTTAGGTGATGTGAGTTCCAACAGCATGTTGGGTAATGTGAATCTCTACAGGATATTAGGTAAAATGAGAATGTAAAGCATGTATGTTAGGTAATGTGAGTCTGTACAGCATGTTGAGCAAGATGCATCTTTACAGCATGTTAGGTAATGTGAATATATACCGTATATTAAGTAATGTGAATCTGTTCAGCATGCTAGATAACACAAATATTAATAGCATGTTTTTTAGGTAATGTCGATCTTCCCAGCATGTTTGTTAGGTAATGTGTGTCTGTAAAAATATTAGGTATAGCATGTTATGTAATGTGAGTCTGTACAGCATATTAGGTGATATGAGTTTGTACACCATGTTTGTTAGGTAATGAGAGATTGGACAGCCTGTCAGTAATTTGAGTTTGTTATGCATGTTAGGTAATGCTATAGTTAGTTGGGTAATGCAACTTTGTAACACATGAGAAGTAATGCAACTGTGTATGCATGTTAGGAAATTCGAGTCTCTTCTGCATGTTGGATAATGCAAACTATGTGACATGTTAGGTAAAGTGACTCTGTTCGCCATGTCATGCGCGTCTTTTCTCTGTGGTACACTAGCTAGCATGAATCTATATGGCTTGTTAGGGAGTACAGCTTCCTATGGCATGGCAGCAAATGTGAATCTATGCTGCATTTTAGATAATGCAAATCAGTTCAGCATGTTGGGTAATGTGACTCTGTTCAGCATGTTAGAGAATCCAACTCTATATGGCATGTTATGTAATGCACCTCTGTAAGGCATGTCAGGTATTGTGAGTTCATACAGCATGTTAAGTAATGTGAGAATCTGTATAGTTTGTTATGGAATGTGAGTCATTAATTTCCTGTATTTTCATATACACATTTCACAGAATACAGAACCATTCCTTATGGAAGAAAGAAAAGTACTTTAAAATTAACACTTGACAGAACATAGTATAATGTGCATGCCTGTATATTACTCTCAGTGCTAATAACCAGAAGAGGGAGTGTTTCATTTAGTGTTCCTGTGTACTGTTACCTTTAAATGTCTTAGGTAGTAACATGTGTTTTTAAGAAGGCAGCACAAATATTTCTCACAGAAGATTTTGTGACTATATCTTCAACCTGAATTTAGTGTGCTCTGCTTTGGAGTTGCTTTATTTTGTGATAGAAACAGTTAATCATTACTTTCCTGTATTTTCACATACACATTTCACAGAACTCAATCCAATTCCTTATAGCAGAAAGAAAAGTACTTTAAGATAAATGCTTCACAGGAAACAGTACAATACACTGTCAGGAGCCATCATAGGACAAAATAATAACTAGCAGGTGATCTTCCTGAGATGGTCTGCTTCGGATTATAAATCCACAATAGATATTCTCTATAAGCAAGGCCCAGGAGAAATTCATTTTAGAAAAGACTCCTTCTATTATTATGCTATTTGTGTTATTAGTAAACATATATAACAATGATTAGGTATTAGCCCACGCTTTTGAGAAGATCTCTGCAGATCTATGAAGCTGTACTGTCTTGTAGTGATGCTACATAGACAAATAGATGACTTCTTAATTCTTAATAATGATCTTATAAGAATTCTTAAAATTATATCAGTGATTTATTAAGCTCTTTTATAGTGGGACTGCTATTATCTCTTCTGGTAGTCAAAACTGCAATGAAAACTCTGTCAGTCTCCCATGTGTCAACAATTAATTGCTTCTAGATAGTAACTAGACTTTCTCCTACACAGAGCACATTCCAAGAGGTTGTGAAACAATTAACCAAAGGTCATAAAAATGGAACTAACAATTTATTAGAGGTGCTAGGACAGAAAATAAAATACTGACTGGGTTTATCTATACAAAACTTCACTAATAACCTAGTTATGGTTTTCAAAATTCAATGAACCTGTGCAGCTATGAAAGGTGATGTTTAGCCAGATAATTACTCCTAATGGATATGCATGTAAACATTCTCAGTTGTACTATTCTACTATTTTAGTTTATGATTTGATTTTATGTGTAAACTTGTAATAAACTTTTTAACATGTGATCATGTGTTCTGAAAGATGTTTTAAGTGCTGAGGACAAAAGAGAAACATCAGAACTGAGCTGAGGAGAACTTTTTTGGACAAAGCACTTTTTAGATAAAGAGGGGAAGCCAAAAAAAATTTTCTCCTACCTGGCTTAGAATCTTTCTGCTTTCCCCTATAGCTTTCATAGGAAACTTTTTACAACTTAATGATAAATGCTATAATAACTTTTTAAATATTTTGTCATTATGCATGCATATACATGCATACATTGAACACAATGCAATATTTTGACACAGGCTTACAATATGGAGTGATTCTGATAGGCTAGAGAATATAATCACTTCTTAAAGTGTTTTCTTTATGCAACTTCTACTAGCAGGCTGAAAGTTAGATCAGTGCAGTTCCTGCTGAGATAGAAAGAAGGCCACATTACTTAATCTCCTGCTGTTAGGCTACAGGTGTTAATCTCCTAAGCCAGCAGCTTTTAACCCTCAGAAAGAACAAGAAAAATTTTAGGACATTTTAGAAGTTATCAGCATTTCAGTGAAGTTAAAGACCTAGACCATCTGGAGAGACTCAGACTTTAAAGCCACTCTGTGTCCCTTCTCTACCCTTTCAAGGCCAGAAGGCTCCCAGCAATGTGCATGCCTGTGTGGTACTCTCTGTGCTATTAACAAAACAACAACAACAAAAAAGACTGTTTCGTTTAGTGTTCCCATGTACAGTTAGCTTTAAATACCTTAGGTTGTAAATGTGTGTTTTTAAGAAGGAAGCAGGAGCATTTCTCATAATAGTTTGTATGACTACATCTTCAAACTATATTTATTACCCTGTGATTTGGAATTGCTTTATTTGGGGGTGTAAATGCAGTTCATCATGATTTTCTTGTATTTTCACTTACACATTTCACAGAACTCAGTTCAAACCCTTAGGGCTAAAAGAAAAGTACTTTAGCATTAGTACTTCACAGAACACCACAATGTGCATGCCTGTCTGTTTATCTCTATTAATGTCCTATTAACCAAAAGAGTGTTCATTTAGTGTTCCCATGTATTGTTAGCTCTAAGTATCCTAGGTAGGAAGCATGTGTTTTTAAGAAGGCATCAAAAGCATCTCTCGCAATAGAGTTTGTGAGACTACATCTTCAAACTCCATTTAGTACCCTCTGCTGTGAAATTGCTTCGTTTTGGGATGGGAACACAGTTTGTCATTACTTTCCTCTATTTTCACATACACATTTCACAAAAAGTAGTACAATTCTTTATGGAAGAAAGAAAAGTACTTTAACATAAATGTTTCACAGGACACAGTACAATATGCATGCATGCTTGTGTGTTAAGCTCTGGGCTAATAACCAGAAAAGAGAGTTTTGTTTAGTATTACCATGTACAGATAGCTTTAAGTATTTTAGGTAGTAAACATACAAGACTCTGGCCACAGAATCCAAAATCTAGCTGCATGGGGTAATGAGACCATATAGGGGCAGTAAGTGGTCTCTGGTACTGGTAAGTCTTCTTTCAGGGTATTTTGAGAATATGTGGACAGAGACGACCTGATATATTCCAACTCCTTGAGAGCCAGGTCTTGTCCAGCCAAGAAGTAGAACAAGGAGCATTTTAGGAAAAAGTCTTTAAAGACAACTGCTCAGCATCACCCTCCAATCAGGTCTATGGAAGAAGGTAACACCACAGTGTTTCCCCAATAAAGGTCTACCCTTCCAGACAATGGGCAATGCCAGAGCTTCTTTTACCATTTCTCTTGATCCTCCTCAGGCTTCTCACACAAAACAGATGAAACAACCTGGGAACAAAACACATACAGCAAGCAAGAAGAAGCACAGCAGGCATGCCAGGGAACCACCAACTCAGATGTGGGCACTTTAAGATTGAAAGTCTAGAATGTTCCAGGAATACCACATGGATTGCAAGCAAGAAGCATGTATACACTGGATAAGAAGGGCATGCACCACAACGGATCAACCACCCTTCCAGGCTTGGGAAAGAGGGTCAAATGGAACACACAAATAGAGTGAACCATGTGAGGACAACAGCTCCTGATGTACAAAGGGACCCCAGAAACCACATTGAGAATTGTGGAGAGACACAGTGTTCTGCTTGTGTGTCAGGCACTACCACTTTCTACCCACTTCTTTTTCTGCCACCCTGCAAGGACATTGAGAAGGGCTTTGAGAGCCCTGGCTATTGGTAAGGAGTGGGTCAGTTGTACACTTGCCTTCTACTTTCCACCCACCCACAGGAATAGGGAGGAGAGACAAGGGACCTGGTAACAGAAAGAGAAGTGCAGCTGCCATTCTCACTGAATGACCACAGGCCATGAGTGTCCATTGCATGGCAAGGCTTAGGCCCCTGCCAGGAGAGAGCACCAGAGCACCCAATCCACCAAATGAGAGAGTGACATATGCTCTTGGAACAACAAGCAGGATCTTACACTTGGCAATACTATTAAGCCAGGATACAAAAGTGAGCAGACGGAGTGAGATACAGAGAACAATGAAGAAAGCTGGACAAACTGACAAAAAAAAAAAAAAAAAAAAAAAAAGCCTCACAGTGACCAATGGCAAGCAGGGTAAGCAGACCTTGCTGGACAAGCATGAAGAACCACACTGCTTGGGGTTGGGGGACGGGACACAAAAACAGGAAAAAAATCAACAAATCAAAAGAACAACAAAAAACAAATACCTTGCCTGCTTAACTCCAGAAAGCAATGCCGTGCGGAGGGCAATATAATGAACTCAGGAGGCACGTGGCAAAGACTGGGACACACCAAGTGCAGACCAGTGGAGTTTTGTAAACTCCTAAGAAGAAAAAAATAAAAGGAAACTGGACACTGGATGTGGAAAAACTCCAGAAACACCGTACAAAATAGGTGTTCTCCTTGCCCCTAGCTCCACCATTCTACCCAGTATGACCCTGGTTGACAACTATCAAGTAGAAAGCTGGAACACCTGACACACAAACAGCTCACATTGCTCAGTTGTCACAAGCTGCCCAGGGAGGGCACGCCAACAAGCAACAAACATGGAAAGCAGGAAGCTTGCACAGGCATGGTTTGAGGCACTGCAAGCCCTAGGGGCAGAAAAATATGTACCTGGACAAGCCAACAGCCTTGGAGAGCAATGTCCTCTAATGTCAACAACCAAACAACAGCATATCAGCATATAACTCCAGGTCGAATATGGTCAGATTGCAAAGATCAAAACTATAACAGGTACAGGGAGAAAATTCACAGGCCATACAGAACAACTGAAAGTCACAACTTGGGAAGTATCCCAAAATATCTCCATGTGCATGAGAACTGGATCTCAAATGAACAACTAATAAACCTTATAATTATGAGGAGACACAGATAGAGAGTGGCCATGCTAGAATGATGGTGCCAAAGGCTTCTCTATGCCTCCGAAACCCAGAGCCATCTCTCTCATGACTGAGGGGATCCTGGAAAAAAAAAAAAAAAAAGGTTCCAAAGATCCACAGTGATTGTGCTGAGCCACATGGGCTTTGAAGCCATGGCCACAGAGTTATTACAGCCTCAGAAATTCAGAGCCACAGTCCCAGGGACCAAAGGATACTGGAGTAACAAAATTGTTCCAACAATTCACAGAGACCATATTGGGGCACATCAGCTTAGAAAGCAGGACCACAGCAACCTCTTGGCCTCAGAAATCCAGAGCCCTGCCACTAGTGACATGGAGAAAAGGCAGGGGTTGTGGGGAAGGGATAAAAAACTCCAGGGAAGATTTAAGCCTTCTAGTCAATTATGGAGCCACCAACACTGTAATTTACCCCAACTGGACACACAGCAATTCTCATTTCCATAGTTCTCCTGGTACAGGCTTCTATTTAGAGACATTCCCAAACACTACAACATTTCTGGGATGCACCAGTCTTCCTGCTTGCCAGGACTCCTGTGTTCTTGGCTGGATGACAACAGATATTTCCCCTTCCTTGTCATCGAATGGTGAATAAGAGCATTGCAGAAAATTATCACCATTAGGTCTCACTCATCCGTTCATCCAAGGAACCAACACAGATTATTCAAAGGCCACACACACTTTGTCTCTTTGGAGGGTCATCTCTAGCTCAGAGGGATACTCACCCATACACAACCAAGTAGAGTACCTACCTCTTCTCCCAAGTATCACAAACAGTGGCCATTGTCCCTCCTGTAATATAGTGAATGCAGCCTAGACTCAGGCTGAACACCTCAGGCTCCCCAAAATGACAGGGAGCTGTATAAAACAGGTTAAAAATCACTCTAAGAGGGAGGCTCAAGTGAAAGTGTATGAGTAATGAATCTATCAGTGAGCAAGGAGCAGGCACAATTAGGGGAAGGGAGCATCCAAACATTGTGTGAGGGAAGGGAGGCAGCAAAGTCAGTTTCACACTATTAAGGTGTCATTTAATGAACACTCTACCTCCTGGATTTTGTTCTTTTCTGTTCATCACTGTCACCACTCCCACCCACCCACCCACAACCAACCCCATTTAAAAGATTTTATGCAGAAAGCAAGTTAAAAGACTGGTGGAATGGTTAAAATTTCCAATTTGTATTTTATTTCCACGAATACATTTTCATATTGATTTGTCTTAAATGCTTTCACTTTGGTCATGGGATTATTTTATTTTATTTTATTTTTTAGAGGGCCTCTTTTTGACAAGGTGGAACTATGTTTACAGAAATGGTGCTTCTTCCATCTGCTGAGAGCTGGGATTACAGACATGGGACTGCAAACCCAACTGTATATAGTATTGAGAGGATGGAGCCCAGGGCTTTGAGAAATGCTAAGCTGGTGGTTCCCATGCACCTCATAATCCAAATCCCATGTGCTGTTTTCCCTTGTTGCTGTGTGTGTGTGTGTGTGTGTGTGTGTGTGTGTGATTAATTAAAAGTTAATTATATTTGTGTTTATACTTCTATGTTTTCTTTCTTTTTTTTTTTTCTTCCTTTAAACTCCAGATCAACCTCTCAACATAACCCAACCTGTCCTAGAACTGGCTAGCTCATATCTCTAAGCATTGTTTTAGGACAGCCAGAACTACTCATCATTATCATTGTCACCATCACTGTCACCGGCTCCTTCTCCTTCTCCTTCTCCTTCTCCTTCTCCTTCTCCTTCTCCTTCTCCTTCTCCTTCTCCTTCTCCTTCTCCTTCTCCTTCTCCTTCTCTTTCTTTTTCTTTTTCTTCTTCTACATTTTTCATTTATGTTTTCCCACAGAAGAATAGGAGAAAGAGGAGGCTAGTTGGCTAGCAGATAAAATTAAATCATTTAAAACTAAAGTACTGAGTTTCTTCACAAAGCTGAAGAGGGCCAACTTTGTAAAAGTAGCATGGAAACAGCTTTATCTGTATCCAAACCCATGCCAACCACCACCCCATCAGGCCAGCTTATTTCTACCTCCTCAGTGCAGGAGTGAATGAGTTTATATAGAAGCAAGTTCAGCAAGCAGGCCTGACAGCATGCTACATCAGCTCTTAGGATCGGGGTAGAAAAAAAGTAAGGGGAAAAAAAAAGATTGATCATTAGTGGGAAAGCATTTTCCTTTGGAGGTTAAGTATAGACCATGTAGCCACATTTAGAACATTGCTGAAGGTAACTCTCTCCATCTCTTTATCTGTATCTTTTTGCCCTGCCACATAAAAAAAAAATGAAAGGTTCACGAGATAATGAGGAGAAGGAGAAGGAGAAAAACAATAACATAATACTGTTAAAAAATATTTCAATAGACTTATTCACAGGAGTACTCACTAAGTAGTCATGAGAAGGGGAGTGAGATGATGTGTCTGGATACCTGAGGGTAAGGTAGGTAGAACACTCCATAGGCATTGCTACTTAGCAGACAAAATCAAATCAAGGTAAAAAGTGAAGCAAAAATTGAAGAAACTAAAAGACACATGAGCATTGAGTTCCCTCAAAAAACTGAAAAGAGTCAACTTTGAAAAGCAATATGGAAACAGCTTCTCTCCTTCACCACACAACTTCCACATTATCTTCTTATTTCTAGCTCCTGAGTGCTGGGGTTACCAAGTTTAACTAGTACAGAATATGGATCCCAGAGCTTGAAACACTCTATCTCAGGGAAGTCCTCACTCCCACAAAACACTGCCTTCACTTATTTGTCAGTTTTATCCCAAGTTAATAAGTATAGTTATTGGGTTTATTTTTCTATTCATTTATTTAGTCGGGGCAGGTGTCTATATGTAGCCCTGAAAAATCACTATCTAGATCAGACCTGCCTCCAATTCACAGCATTCCACCTGCCTCTGTCTCTTTCCTGAGTGATGGGAGTAAAGGCATGTATAACCACATTCAGTTTCCTTATTACTTTAACCACAGGAATTTTTTGTTTATTAGTTTATAATTTTTTTTCTTCTACATTATTGTATGTTTAGTTAAAATTCAAATTGTGTGTGTTTGTATGTGTACGTGTCTGCATGTGTGTGCATGCATGTGTGCACACATATGGGTGCCTCTCTCTTTCTGTCTTTCCCTGTAAGTTTTTGTGTTTTCATGTTTATTTGTTTCTTAGTCTATTCTGTCACTTGATTGCCTTATCAACATGGAGGCTACCATATGACCTCCATTTTCAGGTCAGTTTTGCTTCTCTGTTTATTAGCCTCTAGAGGACCAGAACTTAATTAAAACCTGTTTGCATGTGTAAAATTGTGTGGACGCACCAAAAAGCAGTGAGAAGCTTCATATCATTCACAGTTGTGTGGTTTTTTGTTGGTCTATTTTTTAATGCCAGACAAATCAATCATTTTATTGTTATTGTTATTTTAATTAAAATGCATAAAAATATAAATATATTTAATCATTGTCGAACTCCTCTGAATACCTGGCAGACTTGGTTAGTTAATCAGAAAAAAATAAATATGAATATGGACATAAATATAATTAATTGTCATAGAACATCAAGAAACTTTTTAGGTAGACCTAGTTTCATAATCTGTTTTTCCAGACTAAGGAAGTCTACACAGCAAACTCAAAGACAGCTAGGAATACACCTGGAGAAATTCTATCTCAAAAAAATTAAACAAGGAATTTAGTAAAAAGATAGTTAAATAGAACAATACATAGATAAATATAAACCAATCATTGTGGCTCAATTATGTAATTGCAGTAAATGCAGGGGAATTTCTGGGAGTTGAAGTCCAGCCTGTTCTAAGTATTGTTTCACAGAGTGATATATAGAAATCCTGACTCAAAAAATACCTGAATAGATAAATAAATAATACCAGAAAAATAAAGAATTATAAGCTTAAGTATAATTGACTTGAAATCAAACAAACAAACAAAGTGCTAAGAATCTGGCTTATGGCCTAGGATGCCTGAAGTTGGGCCTGTCCTCAATCATCTCAGTATGCCTAAACTGGGGGTGGTGGCTCATGCTTGTTATAACAATAATCAGGAGCTGAAAAGAAGAGGAACACACACACACACACACATATTAGATATGTGATCTACTATAGAGTTTCCAATGGTTCTAATGCATCTTTTCTAGCACACACACAGCCACACATGCACACATGGGGTTGGGGGAGATATATGAAGAAGAGGAAAAAGACTAACATTCCATGGGTTAATATTCCATTATTATGAACATCAGAGCTAGAGAGAAAGAAAGAGGGAAAGGAAGAGAGACCCTCAAGTTAATAAAAATGAAAACACAACATTACACAAGCCCAGTCACAGAGTAAAATCAGTCTTGTGTAGAAATGTATAGCTCCAGTTGTGCACCAGAAGAAAGAAAGAAAGAAAGAAAGAAAGAAAGAAAGAAAGAAAGAAAGAAAGAAAGAAAGAAAGAAAGAAAGAAAGAAAGGTCTTCAGTACACAGGTCAAGAATTAGAAAAATTAAACAAATCAAACACAAACCCACTAGATAGCAAGTAATAACAATCACAGCTGAAAAATAAAACACAAAAGATCTCTGTAATAAAACCTCTGTAATAAAATACAACATGCCTTCATCATTAAAGTTCTACAGACAAAAGGACTAGTGGGAATATGTCTGTAAAGTAAAGTTCAAAATCTTTTATTGCTTTGTTTTATTTTGTTCTCTTTTTGTAACATAGGCAGCCCTGGAACTGAGAGACCAGAACAACTCCATCTTGATTCTAAAATCTATCTTAAAGATCCTGACCTACGTTTGCACTCAAGTTAACCAACAAGCCTGCACCTAGCATCCTCTCCCAGGTTAATCCCAAACAAGCCTGCACCTGGCAATTCACTCCCTACCAAGCACCAATCAGGAGAAGAGCAAATGATTTGGCTCCCAGCATGAACAAAGAGCAATACATTCCACATAGACCCCAATCAGATCTGTGCCAGCCTAGAAACACCTTGCTTGTTTTCTTTCCTATATAAATACTTGCTTGAGTCTGGGTTCAGGACTTTACCCTCCCATCCTGCTGCATCAGGGTCGGTGGTGAGCACAAGCTCGAGCTTGAAGAAAAAGACTCTAGTGTAATTGTATTGGAATTGTCTCCTTGGGATTCTATTGAGGCTCATGAAGGGTCATAATAGACCTTGCTCTGCAGACTAAGCTAGCTTCAAAGTCATAGAGGTGAGCCTGACTCTGTCACCAGCACAGCTGGACAAAAGCTAGAATCTTCTTTTTATTTGTTATTTATTTATTTATTTATTTATTTATTTTCCTTTCAATGTATGTGTGTGCTCTATCTGCATATATGACTGCATGCATGCCTGAAGAGGACACCAGAATCTAGTAGGACCCACCATGTGGCTCCTGGAAATTGAATTCAAGACCTCTGAAAGTTCAGCACACGGGGCTCTTGAGTGCTGAGGCATGTCTCCAACTTCCAAAAGGTAGAAACTTTACTGGTAAGTTAAAGTTGTAAACAGCAAAAATGAAACATATTACATAATCACTGGAGGTTATCTATAAAAAAGTAAATTCTAGTAACATAGGTGTAGATAACTGTTCCACCCTTCTTGTGTCATTTAAGGCTTATTGTAAATAACAAAAAGATGTTTGTCTCTTATTCAAAAAGTAAATAATCAAAGTAGGGTAAGAAACCCAGGTTGGGATTAAAATTTTCCAACACATAACTCTTGTTTTTGTTTCTCAACATCAGGAGGTTCCTCAGACATAAATCTGAAATGGAACAATGGATAATTTTGAGAGGGGTGGCGAAGGGCTTATCTGAGACAGAGTTTTTCTCTATGTGTAGAACTCACTGTCCTGGAACTCATTCTGTCTTTCTCTGCCTCCTGGTGACTGAGATTAAAGGCATGCACTTTCAGGCCCAAGACCTCAACAAGACGGAAGCTGACTTGTTATTGGCAGCCATTTTGGCTGCTGACCTAATCAAGATGAAGGCAACTAGCCATGTGCCCTACTTTTCCAGGTCATTTTTGTTTCTCCATTTACTAGCCTCTAGGGGACCAAAACTTATTTAAACCCAGTTTGCATGTGCAGAATTGTGAGGAGGCACCCAAAAGCAGTCAGAAGCCTCATTACATCTTTTAGCATTCTGTCTAAACTCCACACCCACAGTTACATGGCAACAGCTAGGTATGCTCCTCCCCACAGTTACCTGGCAACAGGCAGGTAGGCCTGGCCCACTATAAAAGGGGCCACTTGCCCCCTCCTCTCTCTTGCTCTCTCTTGATCTCCTGCTCTCTTGCCGTATGCTTCTCCCTTCCTCCCTCCCCTTCCTCATTCTCTTCCCCCTCAATCTATGTGGTCATGGCCGGCCTCTACTTCTCTACTCTCTCCCTCTCTCTGCCTCTCTCTTCCCCTACTACCCTCTTAACTCCCCTCCCTTTGCCCTGAAAAAAACTCTATTCTAGACTATACTCTCTTATGTGGCTGGTCCCTCAGGGAAAAGGGATACCTTGGCAGGGTCCCACTGAGACATCCCCTTCCCCCATACCTCACCACACACCCATAGAACATATTCTCTTTATCTCTTTATCTTTTTATAAACACATCAACATCCACAGCCATGTTTTTCTTCTGCTTCTATTTTTTACATGCCAGATGAATCGATCATTTTAAATTTTGTTGTTATTTTTAATTAAAATACATAATAAAAGATACATATAATTAATTATCCTGGAACTTTTTGAGTATGCCAGGCAGACTTGGGTAGTTTTACTTTTTCATGATGCCATTTCTCTGTGTAGATAGTCAAACAGACAGACAGAGAGACAGACAAGCAAACTAGTTTGGTTGGTTAGTTTGTTGGTTTCTTTGTTTGTTTTGTTTTGTTTTTCAGGAAGAGTGGCCTAGTACCTACACAAGCCAAGGCACAAGAAATAAAAAAGTAAAGAAATAAAAAAATAAAGATCTCAGAAACACAAATGTGGCGTGGCTCTAGGTTGTCCATGAACACACATGTAGTATTAATTTACAAGTAACTACTTCCACACATGTAGGGTAAGGGGTAAATGAAACAATTTCTACAACCTTCTGTGCATGTCTCCTTTCTCTGTCATAATAATGAACTTTTTTTTTTTAAGGCAGAGTCTCTTGTAGTCCAGGCTGGCCATAAATTCACTATGTAGTCAAAGATGGTTTTGAACTTCTGATCCTTCCACCTCTACCTCCTCAGTGCTAGGATTCACAGCCCTATGCTGCTACAGCTGGTGAATACAGTATTGCAGACTGTGTGGCTTTCTGTATGCTAGACAAACACTCTATTGAGCCACATCTGCAGTCTCATGAATTGTTTCTGTGAGCTATGAACCCTGCTTAGTTGTAAAAGAGCTTTACAAATGATCATGACAATGTAAATGAATGAATGAGTGAGTTAGTAAGTGTAAACTGAAGGAGATGAGAGAAGGCCAAGGCAGAGATCAAAATAGCATACATAGATTAGGGAATCAGCCACTGAATTTAAATGATAAGTTCTGGCAAAACACTGGCTGTTGGCCTTGGATAGCCCTGAAAGGTTAAAAGTAACAGCAAGCAAACCCCAGCGCCTGTGGAAACTTGTATGCTCTAAACTGAAAGGTGCCAGATGAGTGATCAAAACAAGGACACTTCATAAATTTCCCACAGGCCTTTTGTCAAGTAACAGTTTCACAGGGTTGGTGGATTGGGAGGTGTGAAAAGAGGAACTAAAAATCCCTGAAAGTGAGAAAGCTTTTTCCGAAAAGTAGATTCAACTGTGTGGTGAGGGCTCCACCTGGTGGATTTACACAGAATGAACGAAGACTGCCAAAGAGTGTCAGCCACCTTCCAACGCTGAGTTCCGAGCCGGCCTGATAGAAAAGAAAAAGAACCCTGAAGCCCAGTGTAGCTAAAACAATCTTGAATAATAAAAGAACTGATGGGGATTTTACTATCCCCAGTTTCAAGTTGTACTACAAAGCTATAGTAATAAAGGTAACATAGTATGGACACAAAAACAGACATGCTGATTCATGGAATCAAATTGAAGACCCAGACATAAATCCACACACCTATGGACACACATTTTTCTATTTTAAAAAAGAGGGGTTGCAGAAACACCCATGGAGAAAAAAAAACACAATACCTTCAAAAGACAGTGCTCATCAAACTGGATGTCTACATGTAGAAGACACAAATAGATCCATACTTACCACCTTGCACAAAACTCAATTCCAAATGAATCAAATACCGCAACATAAAACCACATACACTGAACCTGATAGAAGAGAAAGTGGGGAATAGCTCATTGGCACAAGAAAAAATTCTTTAAACAGAAGACAACCAGCACAGAAACTAAGATCAACAATGAATACATGGGACCTCCTGAAACTGAGAAGCTTCTGCACTGCAAAGCACATCATCATTCAAACAAAGTGTCAGCCCATAGAATGAGAAAAGATTCTGTTACCAACTTGCATCTGATAGAGGATTAATATCCAAAATATATAAAGAACTCAAAAAAACATAGGTATCAAGAAAACAAACAAATTTTAAAATGGGGCACGGATCTAAACAGAGAATTCTCAAGAGAAAATTCAAAATACCCGACACTTAAAGAAATGTTCAACATTCCATAGCCACCAAGAAATGCAAATCAAAACTATTCTGAGATTTCAACATACATCTCTCAGAATGCCTAATCGATATCGTTAGAAAGGTTTGCCTCAAAAAATGGTTAATTGCCTTACATTATAAAAAAAATATTGTTGTTGCTTTGATACTAGAAATTAATAGTTTGAATCTTTTAGTGTATATTATTCATTGTATGATATTTTATTAGCTGATCTCTCTGAAAGAGTTTTTCTACAAGCCTTTGCTCCAATATAAAGAGCTTTAAAATTTTGGAGTACTTGTTGCTCCAGAAAAGATTCAAAGGCAATATCTTTTCAATATTTGAGACCTCAGTTATATCCTAAACAAATTGTGACACAGAAAATTTCAATAAAAATAGATAGTTAGGGCTAGAAGATGGCTCAGCCGTTAAAGGCTGGACTCATAACTAAAAATATAAGAGCTGAATTCCCAACAACCACATGGTGTCTCACAACCATTTGTTGTGGGATCTAGTGCCCTCTTCTGGCTTATAGGTGTACATACAAAAAGAAAATGGTTTTCTTTTAATTTGATTTTCAAAAGTTGTTAAGAGATATTAATTGGCTAAAACCTCATCTTAAGCTTACCATAAGAGAATCTGAACCTCTTTTTGATACTCTCAAGGGGGATACAATTCCTACTTCCCCTTGACAATTAACTAATAAAAGAAAAATAACTTTGCTGAAAATAGAGTAATCTGTTATCAACAGATAAATTATATAGACTATGATAAATTGTTGGCTGTTTACATTATTGCTACTCATGTGCTCACAACAGCCTTTTGACAAAAGAAACCATTAATGTAGATTTATCTTTCTTCATCTACAAGTAAAGTTTGAACATCTTATTATAAAATTATTATTGTGTTAATACAAGATTATAGATAGAATCCTAAAAACATTTTAGATAAAAGGTTTATTCCTTATTCCGAATAACAATTAAATTGGTTATTGAAAAATAATGATATTTGGCCTATTACATGACAAGCCTTTTAGACACATTTGATAATCATCCAGAAGACAAGTTGTTACAGTTTTTCTCTATACATTTCCTAAAATTTATTACACATACAGCCCATAGAAAAGATGTTTGCTATATTTACTTTATTTACAGATACTTCATCTATTGAGAAAACAACATATGTAATTAGATCACATGTTCATTTTCTTGAGTTACCCCTGCTTCAACACAAATAATTAAATTATGTGTTGTAGCCACTGCTCAAAAGGCTGAAAAATCAAGCTTTCAATTTGTATTTTCATAGCCAGTATGTGGCTCATGATTTATAATTGCTTAAAATTGTTCCTTTTTTAGATATTGCTAATTCTCAAATTTTTAATTATTTATAAAAATACAACTTAATTTAAGAAACGTGTACTGTTTCTTAACTTTATAAGACATTTAAAAGCTCATATTAGATTGTCTGAACCCCAAGACAATGCCAGAGCACATTTGTATACTAGGCAGATTATAGGCCTTTCAGAAATAATTGGCCATACAATCTTATTCTTTATAAAATCAAAATAATAACAGCTTGAGACAATAATTTGGTGTTTTTAGAAAGTGTGCAAGTTAAATTACAAAAACTTGTTCTCAGTATCTTCAATTATTTCATAATGGTATTAAGCCTTGAAGACTTATACATAATCAATTTTGACAAATAGATGTTACTCATTTTTTTATTTAAAAAAATTAAAATATGTACATGTGACTTGACACCTTTTAGGCTTTCTAGTTACAACTACTTTAACAAGAGAAACAACTAAAAATATGATTAGTTATTGCCTATATTATTTTCCTGTGCTTGGTGTTCCATATCAAACTAAGATAGGTAATGGAACTGGCTATTACAGTTATTTGACTACAGTCAAACATTTGACATGTTTCATTGACAATTTAATATTACTAATATTTTCTTATTATCCTCAAGGACAAAACTTTGTGAAAGAAAGATTATGAAATTTTAAAATAATATCTTCATAACTCTCTGAGTGTAGGAAAAACAGCTAATGGTACTTCTTCCCTGGTTTTACAAGAAACTCTAAAAGATTGCCTTTTTAAACTAGAAAGGGGGAATTATACTCCCCAAGGTCACCAAAAGCACACCTTGCTTTTGTGTTATTCATTTTTAATTTTCTGCAAACTGATGCTAAAGGTCAGTATGCAGTGGATTGCCACTGGCATCCGGTCACTTCCAGCTCATTTGCCAGGGTCATATGGAGAGACCCCTTAACTAATACTTGGTGTGGTCCCGGTCCTGTTTTAATTTGGGGTCATGGGTTAGTCTACATTTTTTTCAGAAAAAGAAAAATGAGTCCAATAGCTGCCTGAAAGACTGGTCTATCAAGTGGACACAGATCTTGAGCCTAATAATTATGATTTTAATGATGAAGATAGCTCAAGATCTTTATCAGCCAGCTGATTTAACTTGACATATAATTTCCACTCTTACTGGAGAGTGTTTTTTTTATCATTACTTAAAGCCACCCATTATATATCTGGTGGCTAGACTTGTGTCTGATCCCTGCTAATTAGCAGTTGGATTAGATAATGGAACATTTCCTCTCTCAACCTTATTTTCTACATTGCTTGGATAATCATGTTGCTTTTAAAACCTTTGAACCTTGTATTTTAAGCAGATTGATTGCCCTCACCCAAGATTGCTTTCAACAAGCTCAGCTATTGATCCTGGGAGTTACACATTGCTGTGAAGAATTGCATCTAGTACATGCCCACAGGTCCTTTGGTCTGAATGTGGTCTTGGTCTAAAGAGTGTACTAATGAAGGCCGATTAGTCAAGATGGGTAAGAGTGTTCTTGAGCTCCTATAAACTTAAGACAGAGACATACATCAATATGCTATGTATGTTTTCCTCAAGACAGGTAATATAAGAATAATATAGACACCAACCTAAGCCAGGCACGGTTGCCCTACCACTCGAAACCCTAGACAGGATAAAATTCTGTGCCCCGTCCAGATATTGGCACTGCCATCTTAAAAAATTAAGGGGGGAACTGTGCCTTCCCCACCCCCCACCCCCAGCCTTGAGCAGGCCTGAACAAGTCATTCACCACATTGCAAGTGGCCTTGGTGACCTGCCAATGTCCTGCTACAGGAGCTAAAAAGAATGGACTACCTACTGAGCTTGCCTGACACCTCTGGGCTACTATCCCCTCACCCAGCCGCTGGGCCAAAATGAGAAGAGACTCTGGGGGTAGGGCTTCCCCTTTATATGTGAAAACAAAATATTAAAGTTCAAGCCTTGATCAGAATACGTTGTCTTGGCCCCATGTTTTCTCTTGCCCTCCATTCCTCTTTCATTCCCAGCCTTCCTTTCAGGTGAACCCCGGTTACCTGTAGCTACAGGTGGCTACATAAAATCAATAAAAGAAGTGACAGCTCATGCTGACGAAGATGTGAAGTAAGGGAAACACTTATCTATTGCCAGTGGGAGTGAACAATTGTACACTCACTGTGAAAATCCGTGTGATAGTTCCTCAGAAAGCTGGGAATATGTCTACCTCAAAATCCAGGTCTATCCCAGGCATATAAAAAAAGGATGGTTCTTCCTAACATACAGACACCATGAAGCTCAACCATGTTCAGGCTTCATTGTTTTTCTATTGATAGTAGCCAGAAATTGGGGGGGGGGGGGGGAATGCTAGATATCTCTCAA
Source organism: Arvicanthis niloticus (assembly GCF_011762505.2). Lineage (NCBI taxonomy): Eukaryota > Metazoa > Chordata > Mammalia > Rodentia > Muridae > Arvicanthis > Arvicanthis niloticus. Next base: position 28,630,107 of record NC_133433.1, on the reverse strand, counting down.
CAAGAATGGATAAAGAAATTGTGGTATGTTTACACAATTGAGTATTACTTAGCTGTTTAAAAAGACATTTATAGGTAAATGGATGGAACTAGAATAAATTGTCCCAAGTGAGGTAACCTAGGCCCAGAAAGATAAATATGGTATGTATCCCCTCATATGTGGATATCAGCTGTTAAGTCAGTGATCACGAAGCTATACTCTCAAAAGCAACTGGTAGGTATAGGGTAAAGAAAGGAAAATAGTTATGGGTGACTGGATGAACTGGAATGAGAGAATAAAGAGAAGTGGAAAGAGGAAAATGAGAGAAAGAATAGAGTGAGAGGCACCTAAATATAGGGCCATTTGAGTAGTAGTATGGAAAATTAATACAATAGAAAACTTCCTAAAATATATGCATATATGAAGGGGATCACCAGGTTATGGGGAGACAGAGTCTAAACTGGCTATCTCTTATCACCAAATGAATGTTCTAATACTAGGATTGGGTGACATCTAATTAAGCTGTTGGCCAAAGAGTTTTCATGGGAATTCCCCAAACAACCAGGCTATTGCCGAAACTATAGGTTGCTCTCCACAAAAACTGAAGGTACAGACCTACACAACTCATTGACTATGGAAAAGTTGAGGCAGTGCCTACAAAGAGCCTTCACATCCACAGAGAGATGCCATATATATGTATATATGATGTCCTATGTGCAACCTCCCTGTAATCAAGAAGGAATAGGTTTTATTTGTGGCGACCTTGGGCCTGAGTGAAAATTCCACAGAGTTGGTTACTTCTGGAAAGCTGCCTTTTCTCCTCCCTAAATGTAAACATCCTTACTGTTTGGATGATACTTTAAAAATGCAAAACATGTTCAAGATGAATGTCAGCGACATTTGGCTGCTTAAGATCCTGCATTCCACGTTTTCCCCTTAACACTATAAATGGGTATAGTTCTTAAGGGGAAAAGGTCATAGACAATTTTCAATTCCTGTATTCCTTTTTAATTTATGCATGTGTTCCCTTGACTATAAAGTGTATATTCGTCTTCTTCTTCACCCTGTGTTCATCATGTTTACCTACTCTTCAAGATGGTAATTTTCAGAAGCTGAATTGATTTTATTGACATAACATAACCATAATGCAACATGACCTTTGCCTCAATGTTAATTAACACTCAGTTTGTGGTATATATCCCATGATCATGAGTATGCCACACCTTTAAATTTTTAAAAACATTCCATTGAGTATTTCTTTCAGGAAACATTGTAAAAGAAACCTATCTCCTTGTAACCACAGCTATGAAAAATTACTTCCCTTGTTTCTCTTCCTTGCATGGAAAGTTTCTTGCAACCAGAGATACAACCAGTGGAGGTAATGTTCTATTCAGTCATTTTATAGTCTCTGTGAATTATAAAACATGTGTTCATTTATTGAAATTATTGGAATTATTGAAATTATTGAAAGGAATTATTAAAAGATATGACATTTTCTCTAATCAAAACTGAGGAATACTTTACTATGTACATTTTACTTATGCTATTCTATCTATCTATCTATCTATCTATCTATCTATCTATCTATCTATACATGTTAGTAAACTGACTTCCTGTTTACAATTGTTTTTGTTCCCCACCCCCCCACCCCACCCCCCCACCCCACCCCCTGCTGATACTAGGACCACATTCAAATGATAGGTAAGTGCTCTACACCCCAGCCATATCCCTACTTCATAATGGTAACTCTTTTGGCGGGGAAACTTATCTACTTTATCATTGCTTCTTAAAAAAAAAAAAAAAAACCTAAAATATTGAAGGAAAATACAAAGTATAGAGTAGACAAATATAAATGAGATTAGAGAGCAGTGTTTTCTCATACAAAATGGTGCAGCATCTCCATTTTTGAATTCTAAGTTCTTTTCTTCTTTTGGTATTTTGAAAACAGGGTCTCTCTACATAGACCAGGCTGGCTTTCACAGAGATCTACCTATCTATGCCTCCTAAGTGTTGGGATTTTAAGGCTTTGATCTACCATACCCAACTAAATTCTAATGTCTTTAAACTAGAATTTCTTTTTTATGTGGAGGTAAAGAGTATTGTGTACTTCTGTTTCCCAGATCAAGGGCTCTGGCAAGGAGCAATACTGTGACCTAGCCACAGTTGGAGACAGGCCCAGAGATACTCATAGGGTGAAGGGAATGTTCTCACTCTCAGCCACTGTGCTGTACAGATAAATCTCGAAGGACTGGTTGTGTTGCCTGCCATTCTCAGTCCCAGATAAATGAATCATGTCTTGGTAATGGAATACTGTAGGGGAGGACACTGGAACAGGGCATGTCAGTCTTTATGAAAGTTTCCAAATGATCAAGCAATTCAGACTCATAGAGCATGTCTTCTGAGCACCCGATCAAGAAGTACACATATTGCACCATCAGAATGGCTTGAAAATAGTTTCTCTTGAAAGTAGTGCAGACCTTATGTGCTTTTCAGTGTGGCTATAGTGCACAGGTACCCAACTTGTATCGAAATTGCCAACCTGGAAGAGACTACCAAACACACCCAGAAAGCTCTCTGTGACCTCCACTTACCTTGGCTACCTTATATTTCTACATCTGTGCAAAACATATTTGGTATTTGCTACTGTATTACTATGTGTTGACCTTGTTTCTTCCCATTTCCTGAGTATATTGTACCACCCCATCTCTTCTAAGTCTGTTTCTTCACCATCCACACAGTGAGGTGTATGACACATACAATACAGTGAATTATTGTGAACCACAAGAAAAGCCCTGAGGTCTGTTTTACAAAGCCAGGTCCCAAATTGTCCTGACTTAGGAAATCCATTAGGAAGCAGGAAACTGAACTTCTGTATCTCTTTCCTGTTCTTCTCCATTTATCCTCTAAAACCCTGAGTCTGAACATAGTTGCTGTGACCAAGATGGGGATCATTCTGATACTTATCTTCTGTAACCCAAGATTTCTATGCATATTTTTATTATACTGCTATTAAATTCAATTTCTCTTATGCTGAGATCCAGCATCCTTAATGCTAATGGTAAAGAGTGTGTCAAAACTAGATTTGGATATCTATTTTCCTAAAAACCATTTCAGTATATTTTGTAGTGGTTTCTTGTGATAATCTTTATTAAGTTTAGCTATTTGATTTGTTTTAAGTGATGTTGTGCAAATTTTTGCAGTGAGATAGCCCAATTGTCAGATTTTATTTTAAGGCACTGTTTGGTAGAATTCTAAAGCTTCATAGAGTGAGTAATAGATGAAAAATTATCAAACAATATGTACTTATATCCTCACACTCTGAGTGTCCTTTACTTAGTGGGTATTCATATTAAAGCAGTGAAAATATGTTCACAGAAACAGTACTTCTATCAAATTCACAGAAAACATTCTAAGAATATCTTATAGGTCAATTCTCTTTCAGACAAATTTTAAAAAGATTAAATTAATTTTCACAAAATTTAGATATATGGTGATGCAACTACATTCTATATAATGAGTAGATGAAGATCTTCAAAGAAAAAATATACTTGCCTTTACATTTTTAGAAGTTTTTGAAATAAGGGAAGAACATCGCATTGCTAGACATTGACAAATTCCTTGGATTTTTAAAAATGAAACTGTCAAACTTCAGATTGTGTCTGGAAATACAAAGAAAAGTAATTAACTAAAGGATATCCTCCTTGGTTTGATTTATTTATGTGTTTCTAATATTTGACAAAAAACATTGAAGGATATGAATGACAGATATACAGAATACTAAAAAATGAATGGAAGCTTCAAATCCATGCACTGATAGTGCAATTTGATTTTTTCATCAAAAGAAAATGATAAACAATACAGTGTTATAGCCACAAAAGCTGACATGTTTTAACAAGGGATGCTTCTATACTCTATCAATTGACAAATCATCACTTGCTTTATACTTCTAGTCAATGCTCTTTTTTTGCCTCCACATTCCTTTCTTTCCTAAATCTGGTGGGGATATAGAAAGAGATACTGAAATATGATGGAAAAACTTGATCATATTCAGTTAGTAGTCTTGAATCACTAGATTTAACCTTTCAGTCAATGGGAAAAGCCCTGGGTTCCTTCATAGCACTGAATAAACCAGTTACACATTTTTAATTTTATCACTTAGGTGGAGACATGGGCATCTAGAATTCAAACCCATCCTCAGCTATATGGGGAGTTCAAAGCTAGTCTGGGCAACATAAGACCTTGTTTTAAGAGAGGGAGAAAGGAAGGGAGAATTATACTTTAAATAGTGGTTATGTCATTTTATAGTAACATAGTTTTATATGTAGTGAACTTAATCAGATCTTCTGGAAGGAATCAGATTGTCTGGATTTCACCCATCTGGAATCCTGCACATTAACAGAGAGGCCAGAAGCAGGACTTGACGTGCCTTCGACCTACTGAGCAGCCTCGGGCCGTTACTAACAACTAGTGTGGGAAGCCGACAGAAGAGGCTATCATCCTTGGAGCCATCTTGAGCCATATACCCTGACAAGAGACTTGTTTACAACAGCCTACAACAACTGAGCACACTCTGATAACATCTTGTTTTAGATACCTAGGATTTTCCCTTGGGTGTGTGAGACTTAAAGGTGTGAGACTTAAATGCGTGACTTAAAGGTGTGATTTAGAGACAAGACTTAAAGGCATGATTTAAAGGCATGACTTAAAGTCATGACTTAGAAGTGAGACATATAAAAAGCAAGAGGCAGACAGAAGAGGATTTGTAACTTGGAACTTATAACTGGGAAAGAGACTAGCAACCAGATTGAAATTAGGTCTTGAGACTTATTACAGCTAGAACTTTGGAGTAGGACCTGAGACTTGGTACTAGGAACTGGAAATTTGGAACTAGAAACTAGGTACTTGGAAGAGAACTTAGAACTTGAGAACTTGAAACTTGGAACTGGGGAAAAGACTAGGAAGTAGGGAACTGGGGATTAGGACTTGAGACTTATTACAGCTGGAACCAGAATTAGGACTTGAGGACTTGGCACCAAAACTCAGGACTTGGAACCTGGGACTAGAAACTAGGGACTTGAAGAGAAGAAGAGAGACTGAAGAATAAACGGGATTGAATCACACCTCTGTCTGGTCTCCATTCTTCGTGTCTGTCCTCACTCTCTCTCTCTCTCTTGCCCGGAGGACTGGAGCAGCTTGGGGCAGTGTGGGCTCTAACAATTTAGCCCTCAGGCTTTGGCAGTGCAAGTTCCCAACATTGATAGAGCTGTCTGTGACATTTTGGCCCCCAAGCGTGGGGCAGAGCAGTCTGCGACGATTTTGGCCCTGAAACGTGGGGTAGTTGCAGTTCTCAACAAACTGGAGACCTTTTACCCTTAGGGCATCAGAGCGTGTCCCAGGACTTTGTCTGCCCTGCAGTAGAAGAGTCGGTTCTATTTTAACATACTACCTGTTCCCATGAGTGTAAAATAAAAGTCAGGTCCAAAGTTAGAAAATAAAGGTTATTGTGACACATTCATATCTCATCTGCTGTCTTCACTAAGAGTCCATTTCTGATGTCCATACTTGAAATGGTAAGCACCTGTGTTTCTCATCTGTGATCATAACCCTGGTTCTCTTAGCAAGGGAGTAAACTGTACAAGAGGAAGTTGCAGCTGTTCCTGTAGCAACATTCCTTCTTTAGAGGAGATCACAGAGTACCAAACCTACCTAATACAACCCTTCCTCCATTTGAGTTAATAAATAGGGCACTGGAGAGCTAGCTCTGTGGGTTAAGTACCCTTGCTGCTCTTGCAGAGGGCCTGAGTTTGGTTCCCAGCATCCTCATAATGGCTTGCAACCATCTGTACTTCATTTCAAGAGGATCTAGTTTCCTCCTCTGGCACCATGTTTGTAGAAAGGGAAAGTAACTGTCCTAAGGATCAATTTTGCTCCTAAGGGTCACAATGTCTGAAGACATCATAGATTATCACAACTGCAGAACATACCTAGGGTTCACCTTATTTAAAATCATTCATGGAATGGGAGAAGGAGAGTGAAGAAAACTCTTCAGAGGGTTCACATACATGAATGAGATCAGAGAGGGAAGAGAAAGGAAGGTTTTTCAGGTAACCTTTGTAGCCACAGAGGGAAGCAGCCCAGTGACACTGATATCTGTGGTGGAGCCTCAGGAGTGACAATGTGAAGAATAACACAGAGCAGGTATGGAAGACCAGGCTGAGTCCTTCTTCTCCTTTGCCATCCTACCTGGGTGCTTTTCAGAGGTAATCAATCCAAGAGGCCTCTTAGAAACCCTCAGCCCAGCAGGCATGACAGAGAGGCAATACACTTCACTCCCTATAAATTCAAGGGCAGGAAAGGGGGCCAGATTCTGTCTTTAAAATATTACATTTCAGGCTGAAGAGACCTGTGTTTTGTTTTACTGCTGTGAAAAGACACCATGGACCAAGGCAACTCTTATAAAGACAAACATTTAATTGGGACTGGATTACAGTTTCAGAGATTTATTTCATTGTCATCATGGCAGGAAACATGGTAGCATGCTGGAGAAGGAGCTGAGAGTTCTATATCTTAATCTGAAGACAGCCAAAGGAGGCTCTCTTATCATGAACAGAGCTTGGCATAATACCTCAAAGCCTACCTCCATAGTGACATACTCCTTCAGCCTGCTAATAGTGCCACTTCCCATGGGCCAGGCATATTCAAACTACATACCCTGTTTTGGTAAATAAAGTAGAAAGTGATTCCAGCAATATACCTGCTATTGTGAGAATAATAAACAACCCCAGATCTACCAGGAACTGGATGACCGAAAATAAAGGGACATGCCCCAGACAAGTCTAAACATGGCCAAGTGAATAATGGGCCCTCTGGTGTTTTTTTTCCTTTCCCACCCTTCTGGGAGGTCTGAGGCTTCATGGTCACAAGACATGCAAGGACATGTCTGGACACGTATGGGCACGTAGTTAAAAATAACCAGACATCCTGCCAACTCAACATCCTGCCTGTATGACTAAAATTGCTGATGTTTGAAATATCCAATCACATGTAACCACACCGGAATTCCCCACCTTCCCCAACCCCTGCCCATAAATATCCCCAGCTCTCTGGGTTCTGGGGTCGAACTTGCTTTCTCCTGTGGGAGATACAGTTCGGTCTGAGGGCTCTGCTATTAAACAACCTCTGCTTTGCATCAAGAAGGTCTTCGTGTGTCATTGGGTGCGTGCTTGTCTGGACTTGAGTGAGGGTCCCTATGCGGGGGGTCTTTCACTATCAGTCCTTGAACTCCAGATGCACCTAAATGCATTCACTCTTACAAATATACCTCACACACATACACTAAATATCTCAAGAACAACAACAAAAAGACAAATGTACTAAATTTTAGGAGTCCCGAAAAAAATGACTAGATCCACCACAGATTATACTCCATGAGCTGGAGGCCTTATCCAAGCTGGAGTCTTGCAGCTAGCTTCCAAGTAATCAGTTTTAGATGACTGGAAATGACCAAGACTGGCAATCATTGAGTTGATTCTGAATGAGTTCTATTCTCAGAGCCCAGGCCTGATTAGTGGCATCCCCGCATAGTTGATCCTGTATCTGCACAGGTCAGAAACCTAGAGCTCAGATTATATCCATCACAATGAGCCACTCTCCAAAATATATACTAGCTCTTTTTCAAAAATGTCTGTCTCTGCTAGCATTTAATTCAGAAATTTGGTTTTCAGGGTAACATTGTATCCTTCTCTGTTTGCCATAATTGAGATTTACCATAATGCTTTTGGGAGTTGGCATTCTTCATGAATGTCTACAAACCACAATGAAAAACGAAATATTGGCAACTTGACACTAAGTCTTAAAAATGTCAATCCTTGCTTTCCTCTTTCTAACTGGTCTCTCTTCTACAACCCTGCCTTCGTGTGTCTGACCTAATGACTTACTAATGGTTGCTTTCCAGAAGCAGTGGGAGAAAAATTATTTACTGGAGTACAGACAATTAACAGTGACTACCTGAGCAATGTTCTGCCTCCCCAGGAAACTCCATATGAGAAAAATATATTTAACATGTAATTGTTCTAGATACATCACTAAAGAAGACATTGCCACAGATTTCTTGAATATGGTGAGAAAATGATGAGGACCACATTCGTCTGATCATCAAGGGGTTCATGACCCAGGACCCTTCTACAAAATAAGTGCACCACAGTACTCACACATGGTAAAAAAAAAAAGAAAAATACTGCTTTAAACATACACACCATGGCTTGTGATAACAGCCCCCATGGTGTTAGCCACATTAGAGGTCACAAAACAGAGTCAGGAATCAATAGTTTTTCAGCTTCACTAACAATGCTCGTAAGCTCATGAGCTCATTACCTTAGACATTAGAGATGAGGAATATCCCAAACCAGGAGCCTATGTAAACCTGCCACAAGCCTGAATAAAGATGCCGGGATACCTGAGCTCCATCTGCTAGCCTGGCAATTTCAGTCATATCAAGTCTGTATGGTTGGAATCCTAATCCAGTGAACATGTGTCCTGTTGTGTTTCATTTCTAATTTTTATCTAATCAACTTGGAGTTTCCTGGAGAAGCCTGATATGTAGCAAGCATTCTGTTCTAATTCCTATTCTCTCACTCTGTAACAGTCCCTTCACCCTGTAAGGTAGCAAAAAGCAGGAAGAACCCATAGTTCTCTGAGGCTGAGGAGGCATGTGACCCAGCTGGGTAAGGAGCAGAACAGCCATTGGGGTTCTGCAGAGCTTTCAGCATAGTTTGAATGTGCATTTCGAGTGTGTCGGCATGCACATTCATGCAGAAGACTCAGATTAAAAAGGCACATGTCTCTTCTTGGAAGGTTCCCATTGCTGAAGGTTTGATTGTAGCCCCTCTCAGGTAAAATGACTGGAGCCTACACATACCTACTTTAGTAATCAGTGCCCAGCATGAGGATGCCCTGAGCCCCAGGGAGGGAGACTAGGTGCTCTCGGAGCATTGGCTTTTTTTTTTTTTTTTTCTGTGTCACTGGACAGGAGGAGAGCTGCTATTTCTGTGACTAAATGCTATCATTGTGAGCACCTTTCCAAAGAAAACAGGTATCTTGCCAGAGGATAATAACATATGCCAGGAAGGGGAAGTACACGAAGGTAAATAGACAGATTTCTTCCTTGGGCCTGGAATTCTGAACAATCGTTTTCCCTGCTGGAAAAGCAATCAAGAGAGAGAGATCAAGAGAGATATGGTGGGTGTGGTGGTGCATGCCTGTGAACGCAGCTCATGGAAAGGTGAGGCAGGAGGATCACTGTGAGTTACAGACATGCTTAGATTACATAGAGAGTTTCAGGTCAGCCTGGGATGCAGGGTGAGACTCTGTCTCAAAAATCAAACAAAAAGTGAAAAAGGTGGGGCGGTGAGCTGCCTGGAACAGACAGTGAAGATATAGCTCTGGGGCAGTGTGACCTGTCTACTGCTGGCCCACTGGCTGCCCCTCCTTTGAATGCTGGAATCAGGGAACACTACCTTGTGACAGACTCCATATATCTGCCACTGGGCATGGATGCAAACATTCACAGTAAATATCATGTATGACAAGTGTATGAGTGAAAAATTATAAGACCATTTTATGAAATATATGTAGATTTTTCTTTGCCCTTAGACCTGAGCAGAAAAAGTGCAAGTTCCAGAACATGGAACTGAAAATAAGATTTCAGACCTTCACTGCCCTGGGACAACATTCCGGGTGGAGGACATTATCCCTGAATCAGATGGCACTTGCTGGATTACATTCCTCAAGCCTCAGGCAGTAGACCCACCTGTGGGTGGGAAAAGCACAAAGCAGGAAGACACATTCCTGACTGTAAAAAAATACAAGTCATCTAGATGGGGCTGTGACTGGAGGAAGTGAGAAATATTTAACCTGAAATAGTTGGTAATGACAGAGTAGGCCACAGTGACATGGTAAGGCTACATTTTTGAGAAGAATGAATGTGCAGAATGATTTTCACATGACTCTAATCATTTAGGGTGAGTACCTCTGAAATGTTCCACTATTTTTATGTTTTGTATCCTTGACAACCCCTCACGCCCCCTTCCCACTCCCCTGGTTTGTGGTTTTTCCCTTTAAAACCCTCCTCAGACTGGGCTGGCGGGGTGAAACTCTACTCCTGCGCGAGTGTGTAGTTAGACCACTGGCTGCCAGCTTTCTTCCCTAATAAACCTCTGCTGATTGCATCCAGGTATGGTTTTCTTGTGATTTTTGGGTGGTTGTGATTTCTTGAGACTTGAGGAAGGGTCCTCCCAAGTTTGGGGTCTTCACAAGCAAGTGGGAACACACACATGAGCAGGAATATGCAAGCACACAAGTCAGAGCACGAACACATACAAGCATGGAACCATGCATGTATGTAGGCACTGCATGCAAGCAAAGTATGTGGTCTCTGCACATGTGTGTATGTAAGTAGTTATACTTTAATCCATGTAAACACGCAAATGTCTATGAATGTAGGCCTTGTGTGCTTGTTGAATGGGCACATGTATATAAGCCTGTGTGTGTGTGTGTGTGTGTGTGTGTGTGTCTGTGTGTGTATGGAAGTCAATGAACACTCAGAAGTGGGCAAAGAGCACGCAGCACCCTGCCTTCCTGAGTTCTCTGCAGGGCAAAGCAGGCATGAAGGAAATAACTCTCCTGTTGTGTCCTGAAGAATTTGTTCTGCCTTCCAGGGTCCTGGCAGGAGCTTCTTCAAACTCTTGAGATTTCCTGAGAAGTGGGAATGTCTTTGTTATGCTAATGAGGTGACTCATTGTTAGCCCCTATGGATTTTGGAATTGGGGTTGGGCACAGGAAGACTAGCAAGCAGCTGGAGACTGAGCCAGTCTGGCTCCAAAGGCTGAGATTCCTTTCCACCCCATCAGGAAAGCTCACCCAATCTTGCCTACATGGAGCCTCTGAGAACTCTGAACACTAAAGCCCAGTGAAGCCCCCTGGCAACAACCAGGGAAGTACAGAAAACCTATAAAGCCACCGACCTCCTGTGCAAATCTAACCTTTTATACACCAGTGACCGAAACAGAGAGTCTAGATAGAGTGGTCCCGAATTCTCAGACAGGTTCTACAAAATAACCATCACAGGAGGGTTGTGGAAAACTCCAGAGTTTGCAGCCTGCTGTTCAGAAGTAAAGGTGGCACCAAGACTGGTGTGTGCCCTCAGAAATAGATTGTGACTTTAGTGGCCTTGGTCACTTCACCTGTAGAGTGCCAGGGCTGGAGAGAGTGGGAAGAATGCCATGGCTGACATGGTGAGTGATCTCCAGCCTGACTTGTGAGCTAAGATAAGGACAGACAGTGTTGACCAGGCCTGGAAGGGTTCTCAGGCTTTTTCTCTGTGGAAAGGATATACCAGTGAGATGAGAAATCTTACCTTGGTTTAAGCCAAGTCATTTGACTCAAGGCATCCAGTTTTGTCCACTGCATTTTTGTTTCAGTGATCATATCATCACATACAATCCAGGCAGTAAATCTTCTAGGTGTTTTCATATCTTCTAAAACCATCTTGGGTCAACTGTTAGAGGCTTTGGGAATTCTGTAAGATCATAAACTGAAATATACTATCATCAGACTTCTGACAAGATTGAGAGCCATAAGGATTGGTTGTAAGCTGAATAGAACTTAATAGCAGCCGTAAAAATCTATTAAGACAGGCCTAGGAAAAACCTTAAATAATTTTGGCAGGTTGTCTCTTCACAACAATAAAACCCTAAGGACCTGTTTTAACACATGTAAAAACAAAAAATAGACTAGCAGATTAAAAAATTTCAAGTTGTTTGATGACAAAGAAATGTTTATAAATTTAAATTTGAATTTTTAACATTGTTATCTCAGTGTGTATTCACATGCTAGTAGTAGAACATACAAATGAAGATAGTTTAAAGAGAAATTTTGATCAATGGTAGAATTTTAATCCAGCAACATGGATCCTCTGGTAAGAGATTACACAGAAACAGCTAAGTCTGTGTGATCCGGCTGGAGTATAAGCATGCAGACACCTTTAAATACCTCTGTCTGAAATATAGACATGCCTTTAGCACACACCTTTAAGGTAAAATTAGTTTGTAGACAAATGCCAAAACACCCAACTTTGACATCTAGAGGGTAAACTGAGGCAAGGCGGAGTGCAAGGTGTGGAATTCGCAATTGTGTGGGTCAGTGCTAAATGCAGCTGACTTTGGGGAGTAGGGAGAGTCAGTACTTAAGAGGGGCGATGAGGGTCAGTCAGATATCGACACTGGGGGCTGCTGTGGTAGTAAGCCCGCTATTAGAAAAATTACGCCACAAAAAATCCTCAGACTCTTTTAAACTCTTAGGGCCAGCAAGAAAGGAAAGGAAAGAGAGACAAATTCTCTCTCTCTCTCTCTCTACTCTCTCTCTCTCTCTCTCTCCTCTCCTCACACACAACACACACCACACACCCACACAGAGTAATTCCATACATGCATGCATACAGACCTACAAACAGACATGTACACATTCAGCATACTTAAATAGATGGAGCAAATCTCCAACAAGCAAGTTTCAAGGCATTTTCACACATATACACCATATACATATACATATACATATATATATATATACGATAACACATATACATATATATGCACAGTTTGCAGTGTAAGACACCCCCCCCCCATGAAGGGAGGACCTCCCTCAAGCCTCAGAAATTTGCAGCCACCCCAATCACTCACAGACACCATTCTTGATGCAACAGCATTGAAAGGACTCAAAAGGGGATTCTCACTCAAGTCTCAGGATGGCGCCCACCCAAAAAAAACTCACGAGAGACCAGCTTGATGTAAACACATGAGGCAGTGTAATATCAGAGCTCTGGGCCAGTACATATCTCCATAACATAAAAACAGTAGAAAGTCTTAAAAAGTCCCAACCCAAATTTAGTCAGGGTTATGCAGAAAACATCTTATACACTTATCTTTTTAAGGATGTAACCTCGCCCAACCATTCATCTTGTGGTCAGCCAGTTCTTGGGACCACCCAGATGACTTGCATCTTTCTTTGTAGTCAGAAATGTGTCTTCCTGCTTTGGGCCTTCCCCACCCACAGGTGGGTTCTCTTCCCTGAGGTCTGAGGAATGTTAATTAGTCCTTCCCTTTCTCTCTTGAATGTTAATCCATCAAGTATCCTCTGACTCTGGATAATGTACTCCTCCCGGAATGTGAAGGCCTGAACTCTTACATTCAGTTACCACTTTTTTGAACTAGTGAACCTGCATTCTTTCGATCAGGTCCGAAGGGTCATAAAAACTTTTGAAGACCCCATACTCGGGAGACCCTTCCTCAAGTCTCAGGAAATCACGAACACCCAAAGATCACAAGAAACCATACCTGGATGCAATCAGCAGAGGCTTTATTAGGAAAGTTAGCCGGCGGTCAAACCACAAGCTCTCTAGCTCCAGAAGCAAAGTTTGGCCTCGACTGGTGGGCTAAGGGGTCTTTTAGCATAGGTGGGGAAAGAAAGGCATTTTCATGTGGTTATACATGATTGGTTGCATTTTTGCGTGGCTACACATGATTGGTTGTTTTACAAATTTTGAACATAGCACTGGGAAGACCAAGGTAGGAAGGGGTAATCAAGACAGTGGAACATTTCAGAGGAATCGAGCCCAAATGATCTAGATCCATGTGAAAATCACTCTGCACACTCATTCTTCTCAAAAATGTGGTCTTACCAAGTCACTGTCCCCTATACCATCATTACAAAATATTTCTCACTTCCTCCAGTCACAGCCCCACCTAGATGGCTTGTATTTTTTATGGTCAGAAATGTGTCTTCCTGCCTTGGGCCTCTTCCACCCATAGGTGGGCCTACTGCCTGAGGCTTGATTCAGGGAATAATGTCCTCCCATCCGGAATGTGCTCTGGGGAAGTGAAGGCCTGAAATCTTATTTTCAGTTCCTCAGTCTGGAATCTGCACTTTTCTGCCCAGGTCTAAGGGCAAAGAATCTACACATATTTCATAAAATGGCCTTTATAATTTTTCACTCTACACTTTCTATATTTTTCATAAGTTTTTAATATCTTTCAGTAGATGGAGAGTTCCAACACACACTTTATTTTTCCTTCCATAGCTTATATATCCCAGAAAAATCTTCAAGCAGTATAAAATGACAATGTGACTACATTTTATTTTTCTGCTAGTGAAATGAGTATGAAAAAAAGAGTGTATTCCCCCAAAACCTTTACAAAAAATAACATTAGGTAGTACAGGTAAAGAAAA